>NC_090802.1:40914999-41251874 GCF_036512215.1 Solanum lycopersicum
ACTTCATCATGCTTAATATAATCACATTTATATAATCACGTTCATGCATGCATACAATTAAGCACATAGCAGGGTTTACAATACTACCAATACATATCATTCTCTATTAAGAGTTTACTATGAAAGCATGAAAACCATAACCTACCTCCACCGAAGAATTGCGATCAACAAGCTATCTTCTCAAAATCCTTGCTATCCCCTTCGTTTCTCTCTCTCTCTACTCGTTCTCTTTCTTTTTCTGTCTCTCTTTGTCCTTTCTTATTTTTCTTATTCCAACCCTCTTTCTTTTACCCTAATTAGTATATAATTAATAATAAAAGATGGCAATAATGCCCCACTAATTAACTTAAGGTTACCTCTTTTAACCCCCAAGTAATTAGACTTATTAACATTAACCCACTAACTTTATAATTAAGGCAAGAATAGTCAAAAACGTCCCTTAAAATGTATCAAGAAATCCGACCCAGACTGGGATTGCGCAACCTGCGACGGGCCGTCGTGCCTGCGACGGTCCGTCCTGCAGGTCGTCGCAAAGTTCAGAGACCCAAATTTCCACCAAGGGTCTGTGACGGTCCGTCACACCTGTGACGGTCCATCCTGCCATTTCGTTACGAAGTTCAGAGAGTCGATTTCAGTACCCAATTTTCAGTTTTTCTGAGTGTTTTGAAACGAGACCCTGCGACGGTCCGTCGTGGGGTCCGTCGCCTCAGCCTGTTTTTCCAGAAATAAAATCTGCTGCTCAAAACGACTTAACAGGTCATTACAATAGATACAAATTTACCCATCGTTCGTCCCCGAACGATCACAAGAAGGAAAACAAGGGCGAAAAGGAGTACCTGAATCTGTAAACAGATATGGGTATTTTTCTCGCATATCCGCCTCCTTCTCCCAAGTGGCTTCTTCAACGGGTCGATTCTTCCATTGAACTTTGATGGATGCAATCTCCCTTGACCTCAACTTGCGAACTTCTCTATCTAAAATAGCAACAGGCTCCTCCTCATAAGACAAGTTCTCATCAAGCAAAACTGAATCCCAACGGATAATGTAATTTCCATCCCCATGATATCTTTTCAACATAGACACATGGAATACCGGATGCACTCCGGACAGCCCTGGAGGCAAGGCTAACTCATAAGCCACCTCCCCTACTCGCTTATGTACTTCAAATGGACCAATATACCTTGGGCTAAGATTACCTCACTTACCAAATCGCATCACCCCTTTCATTGGCGAAACCTTCAACAAGACTTGTTCACCTTCCATGAACTCTAAGTCTCTAACCTTTCGATCTGCATATTCTTTTTGTCTACTTTGCGCCGCTAGAAGCTTTTCTTGAATAGACTTCACTTTCTCTATCGAATCCCTCAAAAGGTCAGTACCCCAAGGTCTAACCTCGAATGCATCAAACCAACCAATGGGAGACCTACATCTCCTCCCATACAATGCTTCAAATGGGGCCATATCAATACTTGAGTGATAGCTATTATTGTATGAAAACTCCGCTAAGGGTAGGAAGCTATCCCAATGGCCACCAAACTCTATCACACATGCACGAAGCATATCCTCCAAAACTTGAATCATCCTTTCAGACTGACCATCGGTCTGAGGATGGAACGCAGTACTAAGGTCCAACCTAGTACCCAATTCCGCATGCAATGTTTTCCAAAACTTAGAAGTAAACTGTGTACCTCTATCTGATATGATGGATAGTGGAACCCCATGCAATCAAACGATTTTTGAGATATAGATCTTGGCTAACTTCTCTGCATTGTAAATCACCTTTACCGGAATGAAATGAGCAGATTTAGTTAACCTATCAACAATCACCCAGATGGAATCGTACTTACCCATTGTCTTTGGAGGACCAACCACGAAGTCCATTGCGATTCTCTCCCATTTCCAATCCGGAATAGGCATTCTCTGAAGTGTTCCTCCGGGCCTTTGGTGTTCATACTTTACTTGTTGACAGTTTGGACATTTGGAAATAAAGTCCACAATGTCACGCTTCATTCTACTCCACCAAAAGTGTTGCTTTAGGTCACGGTACATCTTGGTTGCACCCGGATGTATCGAATACCTTGAACTATGAGCTTTTGTCAGAATAGTGTTGATCAAATCATCAACACGAGGCACACATACCCTTCCCTTGATTCTCAAAACACCTTCCTCATCGATTTGTGCTTCCTTAGCCTCTCCTCGCAATACCTTATCCTGTATTCTTCTTAGTTTCTCATCATCAAACTGTTTTCCCTTAATCTTGTCAAGAAAAGAAGATCTTGACTCCACACTAGCCAACAATCCTCGCTTCTCATTTACTTCAAATCTCATCAAGTCATTAGCTAGAGTCTGAACCTCTCTAGCCAATAGGCGTCTAGAGGCGTGCAAGTGAGCTAGACTTCCCATGCTTCCCGCCTTTCTACTTAAAGCATCCGCTACATCATTCGCCTTTCCCGGATGATAAAAGATAGTGATATCGTAGTCCTTTAGTAGCTCTATCCATCTCCTTTGTCTCAAGTTCAAATCCTTCTGAGTAAAGACATACTGAAGGCTACGATGATCTGTGTAGACCTCACTCTTAACCCCATATAAATAGTGTCTCCATTGCTTTAATGCAAACACTACCGCAGCCAATACCAAATCATGAGTTGGATAGTTACGTTCATGCACTTTTAATTGTTTTGAAGCATAAGCAATCACATTCTTCTCTTGCATTAGCACTGCACCCAAACCCGAATAAGATGCATCACAATAGACAATGAAATTCTTTCCTTCCACTGGCAAGGTGAGAATGGGTGCGGTAGTCAACAAAGTCTTGAGCTTCTGAAAGCCTACCTCACACTCATCAGACCATACAAATGGAACATTTTGCTTAGTCAACTTCGTTAATTGGGAAGCAATAGAAGAGAATCCCTTGACAAATCGGCGGTAGTAGCTAGCTAACCCAACAAAGCTCCTTATTTCTGACACATTAGAAGGTCTTACCCAATTCTTCACTGTCTCAATCTTAGAAGGATCCACCATCACTCCATCCTTAGAAACCACGTGCCCAAAAAAGGACACTGCATCTAGCCCAAAACTCACACTTAGAGAACTTGGCATAAAGCTTTTTCTCTCTCATCATTTCCAATACCATTCTCAAATGCTCTTCATGTTCCTTCTTGCTCTTTGAGTATACCAATATATCATCAATAAATACGATCACGAAGAGGTCCAAATATGGCTTAAAAATCCCGTTCATCAAGCTCATGAACGCAGCAGGGGCATTCATAAGACCAAAAGACATCACTACAAATTCGTAATGCCCATACCTCGTTCGAAAAGCAGTCTTTGGCACATCCGTTGCCCGTATTTTCAATTGATGATAACCGGATCTCAAGTCAATCTTAGAGAAGACACAAGCACCTTGTAACTGATCGAACAAGTCATCAATGCGGGGAAGAGGATACTTGTTCTTTATGGTTACCTTGTTTAGTTGTCTGTAGTCTATACAGATTCGAAAACTCCCATTTTTTTCTTCACAAAAAAAACCGGAGTACCCCAAGGAGATGCACTTGGTCTAATAAAGCCTTTGTTTAACAACTCTTGAAGTTGGTCTTTTAACTCTCTTAACTCCGCGGGAGCCATTCTGTAAGGGGGTATCGAAATGGGGCGAGTACCCGGTTCAAGGTCAATACAAAATTCAATATCCCTATCTTGTGGCATACCAGGAAGATCTGCAGCGAACATATCCAGAAACTCACGGACCACCGAAACTGACTTAATCGAAGGTACTTGGGTAGTGTCGTCCTTGAGATGTGCCAAGAAAGCTAAACACCCTTTACTAACCATTTTCTTAGCACGAAGAAGGGAGATGATACGCACCGGATTGGAAGTGTAGTCACCCTGCCAAACTAACGGATCTGTCCCAGGCTTGGCTAACGTCACCATTTTAGCATTACAATCCAAAATCGCAAATTGCGGAGAAAGCCAAGTCATACCCAGAATTACATCAAAATCATCCATTTCTAAGATAACCAAATCTACATAAGTGTTTCTCCCCACAAAGTTCACCAAACAAGACCTATACACCTTTTCAACTACCACAGACTCACCCACCGGAGTAGAAACACGAATAGGAATATCAAGTAATTCACAATGTAAATTTAGACCATTAGCAAATGAGGAAGATACATAAGAAAATGTGGATCCAGGATCAAACAATACAGAAGCCATGCAATCACAAACCAGAAGATTACCTGTGATGACAGCATCAGATGCCTCCGCTTCAGACCGCCCAGGGAAAGCGTAACAATGGGCCCTATCGTTTGTCTGTCCATTGCCCCTACCATGTAGTGATGTAGTGGTTCCAGTTTGCCCATCACTTCGGCCATTTTGGTGACCACCATTACCTCGACTACCACGTCCTCCAGAATAACGGCCTCTACCATGACCACTTCTACCTCTAGCCATTGGGGGTCTATAACTCTGTTTTGGACAATTCCTCCTAATATGTCCAATCTCCCCACATCCATAACACTCTCTGGAGTCAAGCATAGGTCTCTCAGAGAAGTGTTGACCAGTCTGAGGTGGACCCCCAACTACAGTCTGTAGTGAAGACTGAATGGGTCGAACTGAGTAACCTCCGGAACCTTGTCCTCTAGAGTAAGAACCATTAAACTCACCTCTCTTTCGAAACCTTTTTGATATTGATGTCGTGGTAAAGTCATCTTGGTTCACTCCTTCCACCTCTATCACGAAGTCTACCACCTCTTGGAAGGATTTTGCCGTAGCCGCTACCTGTAAGGCTGAAATCTGCAACTCTGACCTCAACCCCTTCACAAAACAACGAATCCGCTCTTGTGGACTGAAACATAGTTAGGTGGCATACCGGGATAATGCACGAAACTTAGCCTCATATGCATTGACCGACATCCTACCTTGCTCTAGGCTCAAGAACTCATCCCTTTTCCTATCCCTCAAAGTTCGGGGGATATACTTCTCCATAAACAAGCTAGAGAATGAGGCCCAAGTCATAGGTGGTGCCTCTATTGGTTGACACTCAATATGTGACCGCCACCACATTTTGGCGTTCCCTTGAAACTTATAAGTCACAAACTCCACACCAAGCCGTTCTACTATACCCATCTTGTGTAGTAACTCGTGACAGTCAACCAGAAAATCATAAGCATCCTCCGATTCAGCACCCTTGAAGACCGGAGGTTTCAATTTCAAGAACTTACTGAAAATTTCATGCTGATCATTTGTCATTATAGGCCCAGTAGTCAGACGCGGAAATGTGCCTATGTCCAATGAGGCATCCATACGAGGAGCCATAGTGGCTGCATGTTGTACTTCTGAAACCGGAGGTGTTGGCGCAGAAAACACAGGAGGTGCCTGACCTTGATCAAACAACCCACTGAGATAGGCGAGAACCTGATTGATCATCTCTGGGGTAGGTTGGGGTAGCAATCCCTCATTCTGCACTTGTTCAGTTTCCCCATCCTCCCCTTCTCTTATTACTTCCTCAGTCGGTGGAGGAGTCACTGCCCTAGTATCAGATGGGCTAGGTGCTCGTCCTCTTCCCCTAGAGGACGTCCCCCCACGACCTCTACCACGGCCTTTTTCCGCTACTCTTCCTCGAGCTACAACCCCAGTGGCTGGCTCAGACGCTTCTTGTCTTGCCGATGTTGGTGTTGGCGCAGTTGTTGCTCTAGTTCTAACCATCTGCGAAAGAGAGTGAAGATGGTCAGATACCAATTTGTATCACCTAGATACCAATTGGATTCAAGTAGTAGCATGAAAGAAAGAAAGAAAGAATGGAATTTTCCTAAAGTCTTATAGCCTCTCAAAGAAAAGTAAAGGCGTCCCCCTACCGTTCCTTAAGACTCTACTAGACTCGTTCTTTTGTGATGAGACCAACGAACCTAATGCTCTGATACCAAGTTTGTCACAACCCAAACCGGGTTGCGACTGACACCCACACTTACCCTCCTATGTGAGCGAACCAACCAATCTAACCTTAACATTTCAATATAATATCAACAGAAAGTAATGCGGAAGACTAAAACTCATGAAATAAAGACCAATTCATTAACTTCTAAAATTCAACATCTATTATTCCCCAAAATCAGGAAGTCATCATCACAAGAACATCTACGATCAAATGACTAAACTAAGAGTATTCTAAAAGCTAAAAATACATAAGAAGCTAGTCCATGCCGGAAGTTCAAGGCATCAAGACTTGAAGAAGAAGATCCAGTCCAAGCTAGAAGCATTAGCTCACCCTGAATTTCCGATGTAGTAAGACTGGCTTGAATTACTGTTGAGTTGAAGACGATGGCACGTTTGCTGCACTCCACAAATAAACAAGAAGAGAACATAAAAGTAGGGGTTAGTACAAAACACGGGTACTGAGTAGATATCATCGGTCAACTCAAAATAGAAATCAATATATACCAAGTAATATCATAAAATGTACTATGATACTCAACATGTAGCAACAACAAATACTATATCATTAACAATTACCGTCAAGTTAACACATGAGGACTCAAGCCTCGATACCATACTCATTTGGGAATCATGTTCATTAGATTGAGTATATTAACATCTTTCAAGATTCATTATCTTTATTTCTCTTCTGTCGGTACATGGCACTCCGCTCCCTCAATATTCATTAATCCTCTTGTGTCGGTACGTGACACTCCGATCCCCTAAATCTATGTGTTGGTTCGTGACACCCGATCCCCTAAATCTATGTGTCGGTTCGTGATACCTGATCCCCTAAATCTACGTGTCGGTTCATGACACCCGATCCCCGAATACTACGTGTCGGTTCGTGACACCCGATCCCCTAATACTACGTGTCGGTTCGTGACACCCGATCCCCTAATACTACGTGTCGGTTCGTGACACCCGATCCCCTAATTCTACGTGTCGGTTCGTGACACCCGATCCCCTAAATCTACGTGTCGGTTCGTGACACCCGATCCCCTTATACTACGTGTCGGTTCGTGACACCCCATCCCCTAATACTATGTGTCGGTCCGTGACACCCGATCCCCTAATCTCCTTCCATCAATTCATCAAGCCTTCTTTCTTACCAAGGCATCATCAATCTCATTACTTTAGTTCATCAAGCCTTCTCCCTTACATAGGCATCATCATTAAAAAGAGATTAGGTTTTTATCAAGATTTGGGATTCAATAACTTCATCATGCTTAATATAATCACATTTATATAATCACGTTCATGCATGCATAAAATTAAGCACATAGCAGGGTTTACAATACTACCAATGCATATCATTCTCTATTAAGAGTTTACTATGAAAGCATGAAAACCATAACCTACCTCCACCGAAGAATTGCGATCAACAAGCTATCTTCTCAAAATCCTTGCTATCCCCTTCGTTTCTCTCTCTCTCTACTCGTTCTCTTTCTTTTTTTGTCTCTCTTTGTCCTTTCTTATTTTTCTTATTCCAACCCTCTTTCTTTTACCCTAATTAGTATATAATTAATAATAAAAGATGGCAATAATGCCCCACTAATTAACTTAAGTTTACCTCTTTTAAACCCCAAGTAATTAGACTTATTAACATTAACCCACTAACTTTATAATTAAGGCAAGAATAGTCAAAAATGTCCCTTAAAACGTATCAAGAAATCCGACCCAGACAGGGATTGCGCAATCTGCGACGGGCCGTCGTGCCTGCGACGGTCCGTCCTGCAGGTCGTCGCAAAGTTCAAAGACCCAAATTTCCACCAAGGGTCTGTGACGGTCCGTCACACCTGTGACGGCCCGTCCTGCCATTTCGTTACGAAGTTCAGAGAGTCGATTTTCAGTACCCAATTTTCAGTTTTTCTAAGTGTTTTGAAACGAGACTCTGCGACGGTCCGTCATGCCCATGACGGTCCGTCGTGGGGTCCATCGCCTTAGCCTGTTTTTCCAGAAATAAAATCTGCTGCTCAAAATGACTAAACAGGTCGTTACAATTGTTCACTTATTGGTTTCGGTATCCAATTTTTATTTAATCTACTGTTCCATATTGCATTATTTCTATCTGATTGTTGATAACTTTCTGTATAATAAGTTGGTGGTGTCCACCTAGGACTACTTCTAGGGCTATTTCTGGGACTATTATCTAGGGTTTTTACTCTTGACGTACTAGGTCTATTCATGTCTCCTGTGTTTATTTCCAATTTATTTATTTTATTTGTCTGTTCTAAGATTTCTGTATATGTCTCACTTATGTCACTTATTTCTGATTTTTGGTCATGTTCATTTTTATCTATTTCATTTACTTCATTTACCTCAATATCTTCATTTATTTTTGTTCCATTTCTTTTATTTCATTAGTTAATTCAAGCTCTTTATCTTTTTCCTTTTATTTTTGCTTATTTTCATATAATAATTTTAACCTAGCTAATTCTTTTTCTAATTCGCTTATTCTTGTATTTTTTATTTCTTCTAATTGTTGTACTTCTTGTTTTGCTTGTATTTTTATTTTTTCAATTTCTTTTGATTTGTCTATTTCTTCATTTTCTTTTGTTATTCTTATCATAGCTTTTAAACTATCCTCTAATTTTGTTGTTTCTTTTTCTAACATCAAGTATAGATTATTTCCTATTTTTTTATATCTTCTTCCTAAATTTGAAAATATTATTTTTATTATCATTCCATCTTGATTTTCATATGTTTTTTCGTCTACTGCAAATTCTTCTTTATTCATTATAACTTATGTATTATATTATGTTGTAACTCATATTCAAGACAGTCTAATTCTAATTCAAACATAAATATGACTTTTCTTTGTGCTAGTATTGATTTATTACATACTTCTGCTAATATATTTTCTTCTAACCTATTTTTTCTATGTTGTAATTCTTGTTCTTTCTCAGTTATTTTTTCAATTATTTTTTCTATTAATTGTTGTTTATATATTTCTTTGTTCATACTGTTTTTTCAAATAGCGAACATATTTGTATTCTGTTTTCAAAATTATATTTATCAATTGATCTTTTTTATCATTATCTGTTTTGACTAGTTGCGATAGTTCATATTCTATATACAAGGGTCTTAATTTTTTCCATATTTTTCTTACCTTTTTATCTATCTTGGTTCTTTCTATTTTAGTATTTTTATTTTTATTCATCATAATTTTTTATATAATATTTTAAAAAGTCTACTTAATTTATCTGGATATTTAATCTTTTTTAACCTGTAATTTCTACCATATCGTCTTAGCCAATATTCAGTCATATTCAATCTCCAATATCTAAATCATCATATAAATCATACATGTCATAATAAAGCTCATCTTGTATACTTTGTATGGTTAACTCAGTCCAACCTTGGGTTGTTATTTCTATTATCTCGTATGTTACCAATTTATCATAAATTTCTATTTTTATATCAGTATTAAGATTTTTTAATATATAAAGTAATAATATCTTATATTCATCATCATCATCAATTAGATATGTAGTCATCTTATTCATTTTTGCTAAAAGTTTTATTCCTTCCAAGCTCTTAATGGATTATACTTATTTATTATGAAATATTAATGATTTAATAATCATCTTGTCTAGTCACTACTACAGCTTTCTTCTTTGATTAGTTACCCTAACTGCGCCTCAACTTTGTTTACTCCCCTAAACGGCTTTCTTGCCTACCGGTTTCAACCTTAGGATGGCATAGTTTGGGCATACTTATTCAGAAAATATTTCTGTAGTAAACCTTCTAAAGATGTTTATTAGAACATTATTAAGTCATGATAAACAATTATAATCAACAAGAGATTTTCAGGAATAAATTTATTTAGCTACTCATAAATTTAAGAGAGTATACCTGATTTTGTAGATTTGTAGCTTCAGATTTCTCCATAGTTATTAGCTTAATTTGTTAACTAGCTAGCTCTGATACCAATTTTGGGGTGGAAGCGTAAAGAGAGAGTATTCAGAAAGATGAGAGATGTAAGGATGAAGGTGTGTTTTATTTATGAGGAAAGTTCCTCTATTTATACACATAAATTACACCGTCATACTATTTACTTCTGTTTTGACTAGTTGCGATAGTTCATATTCTATATACAAGGGTCTTAATTTTTTTCATATTTTTCTTACCTTTTTATCTATCTTGGTTCTTTCTATTTTAGTATTTTTATTTTTATTCATCATAATTTATTATATAATATTTTAAAAAGTCTACTTGATTTATCTAGATATTTAATCTTTTTTAACCTGTAATTCCTACCATATCGTCTTAGCCAATATTCAGTCATATTTAATCTCCAATATCTAAATCATCATATAAATCATACATGTCATAATAAAGCTCATCTTGTATACTTTGTATGGTTAACTCAGTCCAACCTTGGGTTGTTATTTCTATTATCTCGTATGTTACCAATTTATCATAAATTTCTCATTTTATATCAGTATTAAGATTTTTTAATATATAAAGTAATAATATCTTATATTCATCATCATCATCAATTAGATATGTAGTCATCTTATTCATTTTTGTTAAAAGTTTTATTCCTTCCAAGCTCTTAATGGATTATACTTATTTAATATGAAATAATAATGATTTAATAATCATCTTGTCTAGTCACTACTACAGCTTTCTTCTTTGATTAGTTACCCTAACAGCGCCTCAACTTTGTTTACTCCCCTAAACGACCTTCTTGCCTACCAGTTTCAACCTTAGGATGGCATAGTATGGGCATACTTATTCAGAGAATATTTCTGTAGTAAACCTTCTAAAGATGTTTATTAGAACATTATTAAGTCATGGTAAACAATTATTGTAACGACCTGTTTAGTCGTTTAGAGAAGCAGACTTCAATTTTGGAGAAACTGGCAGAAACGACGGACCCCACGACGGTCCGTCATGGGCACGACGGACCTTCGCAGGGTCTCGTTTCAAAACACTTAGAAAATCTGAAATTCGGTACTGAAAATCGACTCTCTGAACTTCGTGACGGAATGGCAGGACGGACCGTCACAGGTGTAACGGACCGTCACAGACCCTTCAGAGAAATTGAGTCTCTGAAGTCTGTGACGGGCAGCAGGACGGACCGTCGCAGGCGCGACGGGCCATCACAGACTGCGCAATCCCAGTCTGGGTCGGATTTCTTGATACGTTTTAAGGGACGTTTTTGACTATTCTTGCCTTAATTATAAAGTTAGTGGGTTAATGTTAATAAGTCTAATTACTTGGGGGTTAAAAGAGGTAACCTTAAGTTTATTAGTGGGGCATTATTGCCATCTTTTATTCTTAATTATATACTAATTAGGGTAAAAGAAAGAGGGTTGGAATAAGAAAAAGAAAAGAATAGAAAGAGAGAGAAGGGAATCGATAGAGAGAGAGACGATCGAGAAGGGGAAACACAAAGCTTTAGAGAAAATTTGCTTGCTTGATCACTAATCTTCGGTGGAGGTAGGTTATGGTTTTAATGCTATTCTTACTAAACTCTTAATAGCGAATGATATGTGTTAGTAGTATTGTGAACCTTCTATATGCTTAATTGTATGCTTGCATGAATGATGTGATTATGTAATTATGAATAAATAAGCATGATGAAGCTATTGAATCCCAAATCATGAAAAGAAACCCTAATCTACTTTGTTAATGATGATGCCTTGGTATAAAAGAAGGCTTGATGAATGAAAGTAGTGAGATTAGGGGATCGGGTGCCACGTTCCGGTACCAGGATAGTATATGAGGATCGGAGTGTCACGTTTCGACACCAGGATAGTATATAGATCGGGTGCCACGTTCCAGTACCAGGATAGAATATGGATCGGGTGTCACGTTCCGACACCAGGATAGAATATGGATCGGTGCCACGTTCCGGTACCAGGATAGAATATGGATCGGGTGTCACGTTGCGACACCAGGATAGAATATGGATCCGGTGACACGTTCTGGTACCAGGATAGTATATGAGGATCAGAGTGTCACGTTCCGACACCAAGATAGTATATTGAGGAGCGGAGTGTCACGTACCGACACGAGGGGAATAAAGATAATGAATCTTGAAAAATGTTAATATATTCAATCTAATGAACTGAATTCCCAAATGAGTATGATGAGGAGGCGTGAGTCCTCATTGATGTGCTTGGTGATGTAACCAAGGGTTATGGTAGCTGTAAATGCTGCATGCTAAGGATATTAGTTGATTTTATGATATTGCTTAATATATACTCTTTTCTATTTTGAGTTGGCCGATGATATCTACTCAGTACCCGTGTTTTGTACTGACCCCTACTTTTATTATTTTCTTCTTGTTTATTGTGGAGTGCAGCAAATGTGCCGTCATCTTCGACTCAACAGTAATTCAAGCCAGTCTTACTACATCGGAAATTGAGGGTGAGCTAATGCTTCTAGCTTGGACTGGATCTTCTTCTTCAAGTCTTGATGCCTTGAACTTCCGGCATGGACTATCTTCTTACGTATTTTTAGCTTCTTAGAATACTCTTAGTTTAGTAATTTGATTATAGATGTTCTTGTGATGATGACTTCCAGATTTTGGGGAATGATAAGTTTTGAGTTATAGAAGTTGATTATTGATTTTTATTAATGAGTTTAAGTCTTCCGCATTACTTTATGTTGATATTATATTGAAATGTTAAGGTTTAGATTGGTTGGTTCGCTCACACAAGAGAGTAAGTGTGGGTGCCAGTCGCGGCCCGGATTTGGGTCGTGACAAACTTGGTATCAGAGCATTAGGTTCGTTGGTCTCATCACACAAGAACGAGTCTAGTAGAGTCTTAAGGAACGGTAGGGGGACGCCTTTACTTTTCTTTGAGAGGCTATAAGACTTTAGGAAAATTCCATACTTTCATTCGTTCTTTCGTGCTATTATTTGGGTCCAATTGGTATCTAGGTGATACAAATTGGTATCTGACCATCTTCACTCTCTTTCGTAGATGGTTAGAACTAGAGCAACGACTATACCAACACCAACACCAGCACCGGCAGGACAGGGTGCGTCTGAGCCAACCACTGGGGCTGTAGCTCCAGGAAGAGCAGCGGCAAGAGGCCCTGGTAGAAGTCGTGGGAAGACGTCCTCTAGGGGAAGAGGACGAGCACCTAGTCCATCTGATACTAGGGAAGTAACTCCTCCACCGACTGAGGAGGTAATAAGAGAAGGGGAGGATGGGGAAAATGAACAAGTGCAGAATGAGGGATTGCCACCCAAGCCTACCCCAGAGATGATAAATCAGGTGCTCGCTTATCTTAGTGGGTTGTCCGATCAGGGTTAGGCACCTCCAGTGTTTTCTGCACCAACACCTCCAGTTTCAGAGGTACAACATGCAGCCACTATGGCTCCTCGTATGGATGTCTCATTTGACATAGGCACGTTTCCACGTCTGACTACTGGGCCTATAATGACAAATGATCAGCATGAACTTTTCAGTAAGTTCTTGAAACTGAAACCTCCAGTCTTTAAGGGTTCGTACTGTGAGGATGCTTACGATTTTCTGGTTGACTATCATGAGCTACTACATAAGATGGGTATAGTAGAACGGTTTGGTGTTGAGTTCATGAGTTATCAGTTTCAAGGGAACGCCAAAATGTGGTGGCGGTCACATATTGAGTGTCAACCAATAGAGGCACCACCTATGACTTGGGCCTCATTCTCTAGTTTGTTTATGGAGAAGTATATCCCCCGGACTTTGAGGGATAGGAAAAGGGATGAGTTCTTGAGCCTAGAGCAAGGTAGGATGTCGGTTAATGCTTACGAGGCTAGGTTTCGCGCACTATCTAAATATGCCACGCAACTTTGTTTCAGTCCACAAGAAAGGATTCGCCGGTTTGTGAAGGGGTTGAGATCAGAGTTGCGGATTTCGGCCTTACAGGTAGTGGCTACAGCAAAATCCTTCCAAGAAGTGGTAGACTTCGTGACAGAGGTGAAAGGAGTGAAGCCCGATGACTTCACCTCGTCATCGACATCAAAAAGGTTTCGAAAGGGGGGTGAGTTTAATGGTTCCCACTCTAGAGGACAGAGTTCCGGAGGATACTCAGTTCGACCCATTCAGTCTTCACTACAGACTGTAGTTGAGGGTCAACCTCAGACCGACCAACACTTCTCTGAGAGACCTATGCATGAACCCCGAGAGTGCTATGGATGTGGGGAGATTGTACATATTAAGAGATATTGTCCAAAACAGAGTTACAGACCTCCAAATGTTAGAGGTAGAGGTGGTCATGGTAGAGGGCGTCATTCTGGAGGACGTGGTGGTCGAGGTAATGGTGGTCACCAGAACGGCCGAGGTGATGGGCAACCTGGAGCCACTACATCACAACACGGTAGGGGCAACGGACAGACGGGTGAGAGGGCCCATTGCTACGATTTCCCCGGGAGATCTGAAGCGGAGGCATCTGATGCTGTCATCACAGGTAATCTTCTGGTTTGTGATTGCATGGCTTCTGTATTGTTTGATCCTGGATCCACATTTTCTTATGTATCTTCCTCATTTGCTAGTGGTCTAAATTTACATTGTGAATTACTTGATATGCCTATTCGTGTTTCTACTCCGGTGGGTGAGTCTGTGGTAGTTGAAAAGGTATATAGGTCTTGTTTGGTGAACTTTGCGGGGATCAACATTTATGTAGATTTGGTTATCTTAGAAATGGTTGATTTTGATGTAATTATGGGTATGACTTGGCTTTCTCCGCAATTTGCGATCATGGATTGTAATGCTAAAACTGTGACGTTAGCCAAGCCTGGGACAGATCCTTTAGTGTGGGAGGGTGACTACACTTCAAATACGGTGCGTATCATCTCCTTTCTTCGTGCTAAGAAAAATTATTAGTAAAGGGTGTTTAACTTTCTTGGCACATCTCAAGGATGACACTACCCAAGTACCTTCGATTGAGTCGATTTCAGTGGTCCGTGAGTTTCTGGATGTGTTCCCTGCACATCTTCCTGGTATGCCACCAGATAGGGATATTGACTTCTGTATTGATCTTGAACCGGGTACTCGCCCCATTTCTATACCCCCTTATAGAATGGCTCCCGCGGAGTTAATAGAGTTAAAAGCCCAACTTCAAGAGTTGTTGAGCAAAGGCTTCATTAGACCAAGTGCATCCCCTTGGGGTGCTCCGGTGTTATTTGTGAAGAAGAAGGATGGGACTTTTCGAATGTGTATAGAGTACAGACAACTAAACAAGGTAACCATAAAGAACAAGTATCCTCTTCCTCAAATTGATGACTTGTTCGATCAGTTACATGGTGCTTGTGTCTTCTCTAAGATTGACTTGAGATCCGGTTATCATCAATTGAAAATACGGACAACGGATGTGCCAAAGACTGCTTTTCGAACGAGGTGTGGGCATTACGAATTTGTAGTGATGTCTTTTGGTCTTACGAATGCCCTTGCTGCGTTCATGTGCTTGATGAACGGGATTTTTAAGCCATATTTGGACCTCTTCGTGATCGTATTTATTGATGATATACTGATATACTCAAAGAGCAAGAAAGAACATGAGGAGCATTTGAGAATGGTATAGGAAATGTTGAGGGAGAAAAAGCTTTATGCCAAGTTCTCTAAGTGTGAGTTTTGGCTAGATACAGTGTCCTTCTTGGGGCACGTGGTTTCCAAGGATGGAGTGATGGTGGATCCTTCTAAGATTGAGACAGTGAAGAATTGGGTAAGACCTACTAATGTGTCAGAAATAAGAAGTTTTGTTGGTTTAGCTAGCTATTACCGCCGATTTGTCAAGGGATTCTCTTCCATTGCTTCCCAACTGACGAACTTGACTAAGCAAAATGTTCCATTTGTATGGTCGGATGAGTGTGAGGAAAGCTTTCAGAAGCTCAAGACTTTGTTGACTACCGCACCCATTCTCACCTTGCCCGTAGAGGGTAAGAACTTCATTGTTTATTGTGATGCATCCTATTCTGGTTTGGGTGCAGTGCTAATGCAAGAGAAGAATGTGATTGCTAATGCTTCGAGGCAATTAAAAGTACATGAACGTAACTATCCAACTCATGATTTGGAATTGGCTGCGGTAGTGTTTGCACTAAAGCAATGGAGACACTATTTATATGGGGTTAAGTGTGAGGTCTACATGGATCATCGTAGCCTTCAGTATGTCTTTACTCAGAAAGATTTGAACTTGAGATAGAGGAGATGGATGGAGCTACTAAAGGACTACGATATCACTATTTTGTATCATCCGGGGAAGGCGAATGTTGTAGCAGATGCTTTAAGTAGAAAGGCGGGAAGCATGGGAAGTCTAGCTCACTTGCAAGCTTCTAGACGCCCATTGGCTAGAGAAGTCCAGACTCTAGCTAATGACTTGATGAGATTAGAAGTAAATGAGAAGGGAGGATTGTTGGCTTCTGTGGAGGCAAGATCTTCCTTTCTTGACAAGATTAAGGGAAGACAGTATGATGATGAGAAACTGCGTAGAATCCAAGATAAGGTATTGCGAGGAGAGGCTAAGGAAGAACAAATCGATGAGGAAGGTGTTTTGAGGATCAAGGGAAGGGTATGCGTACCCCGCATCAATGATTTGATCAACACTATTCTGACAGAGGCTCATAGTTCAAGGTATTCGATACATCCGGGTGCAACCAAGATGTACCGTGATCTAAAGCAACACTTTTGGTGGAGTAGAATGAAGCGTGATATTGTGGATTATATTGCCAAATGTCCAAACTGTCAACAAGTAAATTATGAACACCAAAGGCCCGGAGGAACACTTCAAAGAATGCCCATTCCGGAATGGAAATGGGAGAGAATCGCAATGGACTTCGTGGTTGGTCTTCCAAAGACGATGGGTAAGTATGATTCTATCTGGGTGATTGTTGATAGGTTAACTAAGTCTTCTCATTTCATTCCAGTCAAGGTGACTTACAATGCAGAGAAGTTAGCCAAAATCTATATCTCAGAAATTGTTCGGTTGCATGGGGTTCCACTATCCATCATATCAGATAGAGGTATGCAGTTTACTTCTATGTTTTGGAGAACATTGCATGCTGAATTGGGTACTAGGTTGGACCTTAGTACCGCGTTCCATCCTCAGACCGATGGTCAGTCTGAGCGAACGATTCAAGTGTTTGAGGATATGCTTCGCGCATGTGTGATAGAGTTTGGTGGCCATTGGAATAGCTTCTTACCCTTAGCGGAATTTTCATACAATAATAGCTATCACTCAAGCATTGATATGGCTCCATTTGAAGCATTGTATGGTAGGAGATGTAGGTCCCCCCATTGGTTGGTTTGATGCGTTCGAGGTTAGACCTTGGGGTACTGATCTTTTGAGGGATTCGATGGAGAAGGTGAAATCTATTCAAGAAAAGCTTCTAGCGGCGCAAAGTAGACAAAAAGAATATGCAGATCGAAGGGTTAGAGACTTAGAGTTCATGAAGGGAGAACGAGTCTTGCTGAAGGTTTCGCCCATGAAAGGGGTGATGTGGTTTGCTAAAAGGGGTAAGCTAAGTCCAAGGTACATTGGACCATTTGAAGTACTTAAGCGAGTAGGGGAGGTGACTTATGAGTTAGCCTTGCCTCCAGGGCTGTCCGGAGTACATCCGGTATTCCATATGTCGATGTTGAAAAGATACCATGGGGATGGAAACTACATTATCCGTTGGGATTCAGTTTTGCTTGATGAGAATTTGTCTTATGAGGAGGAACCTGTTGCCATTCTAGATAGGGAAATTCGCAAGTTGAGATCAAGGGAGATTGCATCCATCAAAGTTCAATGGAAAAATCGACCCGTTGAAGAAGCCACTTGGGAGAAGGAGGCAGATATGCGAGAAAGATACCCACATCTGTTTTCAGATTCAGGTACTCCTCTTCGCCCTTGTTTTCCTTCTTGTGATCGTTCGGGGACGAACGATGGGTAAATTGGTATCTATTTTAACGACCTGTTTAGTCGTTTTGAGCAGCAGACTTCAATTTTGGAGAAACTGGCAGAAACGACAGACCCCACGACAGACCGTCATGGGCACGACAGACCGTCGCAGGGTCTTGTTTCAAAACACTTCGAAAATCTGAAATTGGGTACTGAAAATCGACTCTCTGAACTTCGTGACGGAATGGCAGGACGGACCGTCACAGGTGTAACGGACCGTGACAGACCCTTCACAGAAATTGAGTCTCTGAACTCTGTGACGGGCAGCAGGACGGACCTTCGCAGGCGCGACGGGCCGTCACAGACTGCGCAATCCCAGTCTGGGTCGGATTTCTTGATACGTTTTAAGGGACGTTTTTGACTATTCTTGCCTTAATTATAAAGTTAGTGGGTTAATGTTAATACGTCTAATTACTTGGGGGTTAAAAGAGGTAACCTTAAGTTAATTAGTGGGGCATTATTGCCATCTTTTATTCTTAATTATATACTAATTAGGGTAAAAGAAAGAGGGTTGGAATAAGAAAAAGAAAAGAACAGAAAGAGAGAGAAGGGAATCGATAGAGAGAGAGACGATCGAGAAGGGGAAACACAAAGCTTTGGAGAAAATTTGCTTGCTTGATCACTAATCTTCGGTGGAGGTAGGTTATGGTTTTCATGCTATTCGTAGTAAACTCTTAATAGCGAATGATATGTCTTAGTAGTATTGTGAACCTTCTATATGCTTAATTGTATGCTTGCATGAATGATGTGATTGTGTAATTATGAATAAATAAGCATGATGAAGCTATTGAATCTCAAATCTTGAAAAGAAACCCTAATCTACTTTGTTAATGATAATGCATTGGTATAAAAGAAGGCTTGATGAATGAAAGTAGTGAGATTAGGGGATCGGGTGCCACGTTCCGGTACCAGGATAGTATATGAGGATCGGAGTGTCACGTTCCGACACCAGGATAGTATATGGATCGGGTGCCACGTTTCGGTACCAGGATAGAATATGGATCGGGTGTCACGTTCCGACACCAGGATAGAATATGGATCGGGTGCCACGTTCTGGTACCAGGATAGAATATGGATTGGGTGTCACGTTCCGACACCAGGATAGAATAAGGATCGGGTGCCACGTTCCGGTACCAGGATAGTATATGACGATCGGAGTGTCACGTTCTGACACCAGGATAGTATATTGAGGAGCGGAGTGTCACGTACCGACACGAGGGGAATAAAGATAATGAATCTTGAAAAATGTTAATATATTCAATATAATGAACTGAATTCCCAAATGAGTATGATGAGGAGGCGTGAGTCCTCATTGATGTGCTTGGTAATGTAACCAAGGGTTATGGTAACTGTAAATGCTGCATGCTAAGGATATTAGTTGATTTTATGATATTGCTTCATATATACTGTTTTCTATTTTGAGTTGGCCGATAATATCTACTCAGTACCCGTGTTTTGTACTGACCCCTACTTTTACTGTTTTCTTCTTGTTTATTGTGGAGTGCAGCAAACGTGCCATCATCTTCGACTCAACAGTAATTCAAGCCAGTCTTACTACATCGGAAATTGAGGGTGAGCAAATGCTTCTAGCTTGGACTGGATCATCTTCTTCAAGTCTTGATGCCTTGAACTTCCGGCATGGACTAGCTTCTTACGTATTTTTAGCTTCTTAGAATACTCTTAGTTTAGTAATTTGATTATAGATGTTCTTGTGATGATGACTTCCAGATTTTGGGGAATGATAAGTTTTGAGTTATAGAAGTTGATTATTGATTTTTATTAATGAGTTTAAGTCTTCCACATTACTTTATGTTAATACTATATTGAAATGTTAAGGTTTGGATTGGTTGGTTCGCTCACACAGGAGGGTAAGTGTGGGTGCCAGTCGCGGCTCGGTTTTGGGTCGTGACAATTATAATCAACAAGAGATTTTCAGGAATAAATTTATTTAGCTACTCATAAATTTAAGAGAGTATACCTGATTTTGTAGATTTGTAGCTTCAGATTTCTCCATAGTTATTAGCTTAATTTGTTAACTAGCTAGCTCTGATACCAATTTTGGGGTGGAAGCGTAAAGAGAGAGTATTCAGAAAGATGAGAGATGTAAGGATGAAGGTGTGTTTTATTTATGAGGAAAGCTCCTCTATTTATACACATAAATTACACCGTCATACTATTTACTTCTATTTTGACTAGTTGCGATAGTTCATTTCTATATACAAGGGTCTTAATTTTTTCCATATTTTTCTTACCTTTTTATCTATCTTGGTTCTTTCTATTTTAGTATTTTTATTTTTATTCATCATAATTTTTTATATAATATTTTAAAAAGTCTACTTAATTTATTTGGATATTTAATCTTTTTTAACCTGTAATTTCTACCATATCGTCTTAGCCAATATTGAGTCATATTTATTCTCCAATATCTAAATCATCATATAAATCATACATGTCATAATAAAGCTCATGTTGTATACTTTGTATGGTTAACTCAATCCAACCTTGGGTTATTATTTCTATTATCTCGTATGTTACCAATTTATCATAAATTTCTCATTTTATATCAATATTAAGATTTTTTAATATATAAAGTAATAATATCTTATATTCATCATCATCATCAATTAGATACGTAGTCATCTTATTCATTTTTGCTAAAAGATTTATTCCATCCAAGCTCTTAATGGATTATACTTATTTATTATGAAATAATAATGATTTATTAATCATCTTGTCTAGTCACTACTACAACTTTCTTCTTTGATTAGTTACCCTAACAGCGCCTCAACTTTGTTTACTCCCCTAAACGGCCTTCTTACCTACCGGTTTCAACCTTAGGATGGCATAGTCTGGGCATACTGATTCAGAGAATATTTCTGTAGTAAACCTTCTAAAGATGTTTATTAGTACATTATTAAGTCATGATAAACAATTATAATCAACAAGAGATTTTCAAGAATAAATTTATTTAGCTACTCATATATTTAAGAGAGTATACCTTATTTTGTAGATTTGTAGCTTTAGATTTCTCCATAGTTATTAGCTTAATTTGTTAACTAGCTAGCTCTGATACCAATTTTGGGGTGGAAGCGTAAAGAGAGAGTATTCAGAAAGATGAGAGATGTAAGGATGAAGGTGTGTTTTATTTTTGAGGAAAGCTCCTCTATTTATACACATAAATTACACCGTCATACTATTTACTTTACATAATTGGCCGACAAACTTTTTACATGATTGGCCGACAAACTATTTACTTTACGACTTTTGTACATTTGACTTTTTTAACCGACGCAAGACGACAAAAATAAAAAGACTCTTACTTTATACATATGGCTGATATTCAGCTGACACAACAATACATATAATACTTTATACATATGGCTGTTATTCAGCCAACAATAATAACTTTTTTTAATCTTTATTCTAAATCAACCGTAGGTATCACATTGTCTTCTCCGTTGCATTTGGAGCATTTGTGGTCTGGATATTTGTTGCTGATAAGTTTGCAATACCTTACTAATAATTCTTCTGAAATAAATCCTTTCTTCAAAGCTCTCGTAGATGGTTGTTCTTCTGGTTGTAACAATGACAACATCCATCTTTAAACTTCGTCCATATCTGATTTTCTTAATTCTTTGGAGTTTGCATATATCATTACCTGATCTCTTGCATAATAGCTCCAAATAGCATTGCCATTTAAATAATTGTTTGCTAGCTCTTGTATAATCGTAGCTATACCAATTATTCTTTTATTTGCATAAAAATTAGGTATTTCTACTTTTGGTATGTCATTTTGTTTTTCTATCTCTTCTGGAATAATCATATCTTTTGTTAATCCTATCTTTACCACCTGTATTGGTGATTTTATCTCTTCGTATAATATCTTTGCTGGTGCTGTATAACATTTTATATAGAATAAATTTCCTTTAGTAATTCTTTTATATGTTAGAAATGCTTTATGTAATTCTGGTATTCCTACTATCTCTTCTCCGGTATATGTGTATACTGTATTTAGTAGTCCGTAGTTATAACATGTCTTTACTAGGTTGGGGTTGGTCTTAGGTTGTGCAATAAGTTTGTTATATCCTTATAGTTTCTGGGTTATATAATCATCTTCGGGATTTTTTGTTTGTGTAGATATTGGGTTTAGGTTTAGGTATGTTTGGATTTTGTATATGTTTTCAATATAAGATTGGGTAATATAGTTATATCTTTTTTTGTCATTTTGTAGGCTTACTGCATAGGTTGATGTTTGTGGTTCTGCTGGTATTTGCATTTGTGGTTTTTGGGTAAATGATTTTGCAAATAACTGGTTTAAGTTTGTGTTTTTTGGTTTTTCACTAGTTCTTTTACTTGTACCTACAGTTGTATCTGAACAAACATTGTTATGGGTTTTCCAGAGTTTCCCATCATCTCCTTCTATCTCTGGCTGTTTTCCGTCTGCCGTACGACGTAGCTCCGCATGTTTTTGGTCATGCTACTGACCATTAGCTTTCAGCTCCTTTACTTCTATTTCTATCTTTTATACTTTTTGGCATAGATTTGTCATCATTGCCAGTAGATCTTTCATCATATCTTTTTCTTGAGAGGTAGTCTGCAATTAGATTTTCGTCAGTTTTTATAATTTCAATTGTAAATGTAAAATTCAATATATTTAATATCAATCTTCTTATTTCCTTTGTTGTAACTGAATCATCTATCTTTTTGGTTATCCATCATTTTACCTGTGTATTATTTGTTCTTACAATAAATTTATTGTAAACTATGTATGGTTCGAATGCTAGTAAACATTTATATAATGCAAATAATTCTTTCCTATTGTAACGACCTGTTTAGTCGTTTTGAGCAACAAACTTCAATTCTGGAAAAACAGGCTGAGGCGACGGACCAAACGACGATCCGTCATGGGCACGACGGACCGTCGCAGGGTCTCATTTCAAAACACTTAGAAAATCTGAAATTAGGTACTGAAAATCGACTCTCTGAACTTCGTGACGGAATGGCAGGATGGACCGTCACATGCGAGACGGACCGTCATAGATTGTTCAGTGGAAATTGACTCTCTGACTCTTGCGACGACCTGCAGGACGGACCGTCGCAGGCACGACGGCCCGTCACAGGTTGCGCAAATCCCAGGCAGAATCGGATTTCCTTACACGTTTTAAGGGACGTTTTTGGACTACTCCTTCCTTAATTATAGATTTTGTGGGTTTATATTAATAACTCAAATTCTTGGGGGTTAAAAGAGGTAACCCTAAGTTAATTAGTGGGGTATTATTGCCATCTTTTACACTTAATTATATGTTAACTAGGGTAAAAGAAAGAGGGTTTGAATAAAGAAAATAGAGAGAACAAGGAGAGAGAGAGATTGATCGATCAAGAGGCAGAGGGAATATCAAAGCTTGGGAAATTGCTTGTTGATTCCAATTCTTCGGTGGAGGTAGGTTATGGTTTTCATGCTTTCATAAGTAAACTCTCAATAGTGAATGATATGTATTGGTAGTATTGTAAACCCTACTATATGCTTAATGGTATGTTTGCATGAATATGATTATGTGATTGTGATAAGATAAGCATGATGAAAATATTGAATCCCAAATCTTGAAAAGAAAACTTTAATATACATTATTAATGATGATGCCTTGGTATAGAAGAAGGCTTGATGAATTAAAGTAATGGGATTGATGATGCCTTGGTATAGAGAAGGCTTGATGATTTACAGAATGATATTAGTGGATCGGAGTGTCACGTTCCGACACATAGTATTAGTGGATCGGAGTGTCACGTTCCGACACATAGTATTAGTGGATCGGAGTGTCACGTACCGACACATAGTATTAGTGGATCGGAGTGTCACGTTCCGACACATAGAATTAGGGGATCGGAGTGTCACGTACCAACACATGTAGGGGATCCGGAGTGTCACGTTCCGACACATGTAGGGGATCGGAGTGTCACGTACCGACACATGTAGGGGATCGGAGTGTCACGTTCCAACACATAGAATTAGGGGATCAGAGTGTCACGTACCGACACATAGTAGTAGGGGATCAGAGTGTCACGTACCGACACAAGAGGAAGAAAGATAACGAATCTTGGAAGATGATAATATACTCAATTTAATAAAACTTAATTCCCAAATGAGTATGGTGTTGAGGCTTGAGCCCTCATGGATGAACTTGATGGTACTTATTGATGATTATAATACTTGTTGTTGCTACATGTTGAGTTTTATAGTTGATTTACGATAATATTGATATATACTGTTCCCTATTTTTAGTTGGCCGATGATATCTACTCAGTACCCGTGTTTTGTACTGACCCCTACTTTTATGTTTTTCTTCTTGTTATTTGTGGAGTGCAGCAAATGTGTCGTCATCTTCGACTCAACAGTAACTCAAGCCAGTCTTCGTCACACCGGATCTTCAGGGTGAGCTAACGCTTCTAGCTTGGACTGGATCTTCTCCTTCGTGTCTTGATGCCTTGAACTTCCGGCATGGACTAGCTTCTTATGTATTTTTAGCTTCTTAGAAACTCTTAGAATTAGTAGTTTAAAGTAGATGTTCTTGTGATGATGACTTCCAGGTTTTGGGAATAATAGATGTTGAATATTGATAGTTATTGAATTGGTTTTTATTAATGAGTTTAAGTCTTCCGCATTACTTTCTGTTGTTATTAAATTGAAATGTTAAGGTTTAGATTGGTTGGTTCGCTCACATAGGAGGGTAAGTGTGGGTGCCAGTTGCGATCCGATTTGGGTCGTGACAAACTTGGTATCAGAGCATTAGGTTCGTTGGTCTCATCACACAAGAACAGGTCTAGTAGAGTCTTAAGGAACGGTAGGGGGATGCCTTTACTTTTCTTTGAGAGGCTATAAGACTTTAGGAAAATTTCACTCTTTCATTCTTCCTTTCGTGCTACTACTTGAGTCCAATTGGTATCTAGGTGATACGAATTGGTATCTGACCATCTTCACTCTCTTTCGCAGATGGTTAGAACTAGAGCAACGACTATGCCAACACCAACACCGGACAGACAAGAAACAACTGAGCCAGCCACCGGGGCTGTGGCTCGAGGGAGAACAGCGGCAAGGGGCCGTGGTAGAGGTCGTGGGAGGACGTCCTCTAGGGGAAGAGGACGAGCACCTAGCCCATCTGATACTAGGGTAGTGACTCCTCCACCGACTGAGGATGTAATAAGAGAGGGGGAGGATGGGGTGAATGAACAAGTGCAAAATGAGGAAATGCCACCCCAACCTACCCCAGAGACTATCAATCAGGTTCTGGCTTATCTTAGCGGGTTATCTTATCAGGGCCAGACACCCCCAGTGTTTTCTGCACCAGCACCTCAGGCTCCGGAGGTACAACATGCGGCTACTATGGCTCCCCGCATGGATGTTCCATTGGAAATAGGCACGTTTCCACGTCTGACTACTGGGCCTATAATGACAAGTGATCAGCATGAACTTTTCAGTAAGTTCTTCAAATTGAAACCTCCAGTCTTCAAGGGTGCTGAATCGGAGGATGCTTATGATTTTCTGGGTATGACTTGGCTTTCTCCGCAATTTCCAATCTTGGATTGTAATGCTAAAACGATGAAGTTAGCCAAGCCTGGGATAGACCCGTTAGTGTGGGAGGGTGACTACACTTCACAACAATCTGCATCGTCTCCTTTCTTCGTGATAAGAAAATGATTAGTAAAGGGTGTTTAGCTTTCTTGGCACATCTCAAGGACGACACTACCCAAGTACCTTCGATTGAGTCGGTTACAGTAGTTCGTGAGTTTCTAGATGTGTTCCCTGCAGATCTTCCTGGTATGTCACCGGATAGGGATATTGACTTCTGTATTGATCTTGAACCCGGTACTCGCCCCATTTCTATACCCCCTTATAGCATGGCTCCTGCGGAGTTAAGAGAGTTAAAAGCACAATTTCAAGAGTTATTGAACAAAGGCTTCATTAGACCAAGTGCGTCTCCTTGGGGTGCTCCGGTTTTGTTTGTAAAGAAGAAGGATGGGAGTTCTTGGATGTGCATAGACTACAGACAACTGAATAAACTAACTATTAAGAACAAGTACCCTCTTCCTCGCATTGATGACTTGTTCGATCAGTTACAAGGTGCTTGTGTCTTCTCTAAGATTGACTTGAGATCCGGTTATCATCAATTGAAAATACAGGCAACGGATGTGCCAAAGACTGTTTTTTAAACGAGGTATGGGCATTACGAATTTGTAGTGATGTCTTTTGGTCTTACGAATGCCGCTGCTGCGTTCATGAGCTTGATGAACACGATTTTTAAGCCATATTTGGACCTCTTCGTGATCGTATTTATTGATGATATATTGGTATACTCAAAGAGCAAGAAGGAACATGAAGAGCATTTGAGAAGGGTATTGGAAATGTTGAGGGATAAAAATCTTTATGCCAAGTTCTCTAAGTGTGAGTTTTGGCTAGATGCAGTGTCCTTCTTGGGACACGTGGTTTCTAAGGATGGAGTGATGGTGGATCCTTCTAAGATTGAGATAGTGAAGAATTGGGTAAGACCTACTAATGTGTCGGCAATAAGGAGCTTTGTTGGGTTAGCAAGCTACTACCGCCGATTTGTCAAGGGATTCTCTTCTATTGCTTCCCAATTGACGAACTTGACTAAGCAGAATGTTCCATTTGTATGGTCGGACGAATGTGAGGAAAGCTTTCAGAAGCTCAAGACTTTGTTGACTACCGCACCCATTCTCACCTTGCTCGTAGAGGGTAAGAACTTCATTGTTTATTGCGATGCATCTTATTCGGGTTTGGGTGCAGTACTAATGCAAGAGAAGAGTGTGATTGCTTATGCTTCAAGACAATTAAAAGTGCATGAACGTAACTATCCCACTCATGATTTGGAATTGGCCGCGGTAGTGTTTGCATTAAAACAATAGAGACACTATTTATATGGGGTTAAGTGTGAGATCTATACGGATCATCGTAGCCTTCAATATGTCTTTACTCAGAAAGATTTTAACTTAAGACAGAGGAGATGGATGGAGTTAGTAAAGGACTACGATATCACTATCTTGTATCATCCGAGGAAGGCGAATGTTGTAGCGGATGCTTTAAGTAGGAAGGCTGGAAGCATGGGAAGTCTAGCTCACTTGCAAGTTTCTAGACGCCCATTGGCTAGAGAGGTTCAAACTCTAGCTAATGACTTGATGAGATTAGAAGTAAATGAGAGGGGAGGATTGTTGGCTTCTGTGGAGGCAAGATCCTTCTTCCTTGACAAGATTAAGGTAAGACAGTCTGATGATGAGAAACTGCGCAGAATTCAAGATAAAGTATTGCGAGGGGAGGCTAAGGAAGCACAAATCTATGAGGAAGGTGTTTTGAGAATCAAGGGAAGGGTATGTGTAACCCGCGTCGACGATTTGATCAACACTATTCTGACAGAGGCTCATAGTTCAAGGTATTCTATACATCTAGGTGTAACCAAGATGTATCGTGACCTAAAGCAACACTTTTGGTGGAGTAGAATGAAGCGTGATATTGTTGACTTTATTTCCAAGTGTCCGAACTGTCAACAAGTAAAGTGTGAACACCAAAGGCCCGGAGGAACACTTAAGAGAATGCCCATTCCGGAATGGAAGTGGGAAAGAATTGCAATGGATTTTGTGGTTGGTCTTCCGAAGACAATGGGAAAGTATGACTCCATTTGGGTGATTGTTGATAGGTTAACTAAATCTGCTCATTTCATTCCGGTCAAGGTGACTTACAATGCAGAAAAGTTAGCCAAACATTATATCTCGGAAGTGGTGCGATTGCATGGGGTTCCACTATCTATCATATCAGATAGAGGTACGCAATTTACTTCTAAGTTTTGGAAAATATTGCATGCAGAATTGGGTACTAGGTTGGACCTTAGTACTGCGTTCCATCCCCAGACCGATGGTCAGTCTGAGCGAACGATTCAAGTGTTGGAGGATATGCTTCGTGGGTGTGTGATAGAATTTGGTGGTCATTGGGATAGCTTCTTACCCTTAGCGGAGTTTTCATACAATAATAGCTATCACTCAAGCATTGCTATGGCTCCATTCGAAGCATTGTATGGTAGGAGATGTAGGACTCCCATCGGTTGGTTTGACGCATTTGAGGTTAGGCCTTGGGGTAAACTAAGTCCAAGGTACATTGGACCATTTGAAGTACATAAGCGAGTGGGGGAGGTGGCTTATGAGTTAGCCTTGCCTCCAGGGCTGTCCGGAGTACACCCGGTATTCCATGTGTCGATGTTGAATAGATACCATGGGGATGGGAACTACATTATCCGTTGGGATTCAGTTTTGCTTGATGAGAACTTGTCTTATGAGGAGGAGCCTGTGGCTATTTTAGATAGAGAAGTTCGCAAGTTGAGGTCAAGAGAGATTGCATCCATTAAGGTGCAATGGAAGAATCGACCCGTTGAAGAAGCCACTTGGGAGAAGGAGGCGGATATGCGAGAAAAATACCCACATCTGTTTACAGATTCAGGTACTCCTTTTCGCCCTTGTTTTCCTTCTTTTAATCGTTCGGGGACGAACGATGGGTAAATTGGTATCTATTATAACGACCTGTTTAGTCGTTTTGAGCAACAAACTTCAATTCTGGAAAAACAGGCTGAGACGACGGACCAAACGACGACCCGTCATGGGCACGACGGACCGTCGCACGGTCTCGTTTCAAAACACTTAGAAAATTTGAAATTGGGTACTGAAAGTCAACTCTCTGAACTTCGTGACGGAATGGCAGGACAGACCGTCACAGGCGTGACGGACCGTCATAGATTGTTCAGTGGAAATTGACTCTCTGACTCTTGCGATGACCTGCAGGACGGACCGTCGCAGGCACGACGGCCCGTCACAGGTTGCGCAAATCCCAGGCAGAGTCGGATTTCTGGTGAAGTTTCAAGGGACGTTTTTGGACTATTCTTTCCTTAATTATAGATTTAGTGGGGTTATATTAATAACTAAAATTCTTGAGGGGTTAAAAGAGGTAACCCTAAGTTAATTAGTGGGGTATTATTGCCATCTTTTATTCTTAATTATATACTAATTAGGGTAAAAGAAAGAGGGTTTGAATAAAGAAAATAGAAAGAACAAGAGAGAGAGAGAGAATCGAACGAGAAGGGAGAAACAAAGCTTTGGGAAAATTCTTGCTTGATTCAACTCTTCGGTGGAGGTAGGTTATGGTTTTCATGCTTCATAAGTAAACTCTTAATAGTGAATGATATGTATTGGTAGTATTGTAAACCCTACTATATGCTTAATGGTATGTTTGCATGAATATGATTATGTGATTGTGATAAGATAAGCATGATGAAAATATTGAATCCCAAATCTTGAAAAGAAACTTTAATATACATTATTAATGATGATGCCTTGGTATAAAAGAAGGCTTGATGAATTAAATTAATGGGATTGATGATGCCTTGAAATAGAGAAGGCTTGATGATTTACAGAATGATATTAGTGGATCGGAGTGTCACATTACGACACATGTAGGGGATCGGAGTGTCACGTTCCGACACATGTAGGGGATCGGAGTGTCACGTTCCGACACATAGAATTAGGGGATCGGAGTGTCACGTTCCGACACATAGAATTAGGGGATCGGAGTGTCACGTACCGACACATAGTAGTAGGGGATCGGAGTGTCAACTACCGACACAAGAAGAGGAAAGATAATGAATCTTGAAAGATGATAATATACACAACTTAATATACTTAATTCCCCAATGAGTATGGTGTTGAGGCTTGAGCCCTCATGGATGAACTTGATGGTACTTATTGATGATTATAATACTTGTTGTTGCTACATGTGAGTTTTATAGTTGATTTACGATAATATTGATATATACTGTTCCCTATTTTGAGTTGGCCGATGATATCTACTTAGTACCCGTGTTTTGTACTGAACCCTACTTTTATGTTTTTCTTCTT
The DNA here is from genome assembly GCF_036512215.1 of Solanum lycopersicum. NCBI lineage: Eukaryota > Viridiplantae > Streptophyta > Magnoliopsida > Solanales > Solanaceae > Solanum > Solanum lycopersicum. The sequence continues at coordinate 40,944,802 of NC_090802.1, forward strand.
GTTATTTGTGGAGTGCAGCAAACGTGCCGTCATCTTCGACTCAACAGTAACTCAAGCCAGTCTTCGTCACACCGGATCTTCAGGGTGAGCTAACGCTTCTACCTTGGACTGGATCTTCTCCTTCGTGTCTTGATGCCTTGAACTTCCGGCATGGACTAGCTTCTTATGTATTTTTAGCTTCTTAGAAACTCTTAGAATTAGTAGTTTAAAGTAGATGTTCTTGTGATGATGACTTCCAGGTTTTGGGAATAATAGATGTTGAATATTGATAGTTATTGAATTGGTTTTTATTAATGAGTTTAAGTCTTCCGCATTACTTTTTGTTGTTATTACACTGAAATGTTAAGTTTTAGATTGGTTGGTTCGCTCACATAGGAGGGTAAGTGTGGGTGCCAGTCGCGGCCCGGATTTGGGTCGTGACACGTAATTATTCTTTCAAAAGGATGTTCTATTTTTATTTTATCAATTTTATTTCTTGCCGTTATTTTATGTTTTGTTGTTAATATATATAGATTTTTACATCTTGCTGTGAATACCTTACTTCCTGGTGCTAACTTTATTCCTGACATTTTCCAATATAATACTAATGATTTATCTATATTTGTATCTGTTAATGCTACTGTATAACTAGCACTTATTATAAATTTAAATTTTTTGTATATTAAATTTCCTTTAACTGCACTTATTACACTTTATTCTATAGGATGTTTTATTCTATCTTCTGCTAAATATATTTCAATAGGTGTATCTATTCCTTCTCTGAAACAAGCTTTTATTAGTATTTTTGTTCCTCCTAAATGTACATATTTTATAGCTTCTTTATTTTTTATGCTTTGTATTTCTTTATTTATTATTCGTTTGTTTATTATAGGTATATATGCTTTTCCGCTTGTATATTTTCCGTCTATGATGTGTTCTTTTTGACTAACTACATAGTATTCTTCTTTTTGTCTTTTAAACCAGTTTTTTAGTATAGGTATGTCAAGTATTTTTTCAACACTTAAATCTAATTCTTTTCCTTTTATTTGTTCAAAAAGTGTATTATCAAATATAATTTTTTGGTGTGATGATTCTTTATCTTCATAATTCTCTTTAGATATTATTTCATTTTCAGACATTATATTTCTTCTTCTTCTATTTCATTATCTTCTTCTCCATTTTCAGTTTCTATATCTGATACTTCATATATACTATCATTTTCACTTAATTCATAGTCTATGTATTCTAGTTGCATATATTCATTATCATCTATAACTATTTCTGCAATTTGTTTTCTTTTTGGATTTTTAGGTAATTTACAGTCTTTAGCTATGTGTCCTATCTTTCCGCAATTGTAGCATGTACATTGGGATATTTTTCTTTTAGGTTTATATGGTCTTTTTATTTTATAGTTTTTTTACCTAATATCTTCGTCTTGGTTGTTTATATTTATACTTAGTTTTATTTTTTCTATAATTTTTATATCTTCTAGATTTTTGTTTTTTATTTGTACACCCAAACTGTGGTGCTATTTTATTTTTACAACATGATAAATTTTTATTTAGTACTTTTTCCATTTTTAATTTTTCTTTTTGGTTCTCACATAATTGTGTAAACCATTGAGATAAAAATTTTATTCTAGCTCCTAAAGTATGTACCATTCCTTCATTATTCCAATCCTTTATAATTTTAGTGCTAAATGGTTCTGGTAATTTTGTAAAATAATGTTTTCTTATTTCTTTTGCTTCGTCGAAATTGTATTTAGCTTTGTAGTAATATTCTTTGAATGCACAAGTATATTCTTCTATATAACACATTTTACATATAGCTAATTTTGTCATAAGTTGTCTATTTATTATTTTTTCCCTATTTTGTTCTCTTATATCCGTGGTCATATGTCACGACCCAAATCGGATCGCGACAGGCACCCACACTTACCCTCCTATATGAGCGAACCAACCAATCTAAACCTTAACATTTCAATGTAATAACAACAGAAAGTAATGCGGAAGACTTAAACTCATTAATAAAAACCAATTCAATAACTATCAATATTCAACATCTATTATTCCCAAAACCTGGAAGTCATCATCACAAGAACATCTACTTTAAACTACTAATTCTAAGAGTTTCTAAGAAGCTAAAAATACATAAGAAGCTAGTCCATGCCGGAAGTTCAAGGCATCAAGACACGAAGGAGAAGATCCAATCCAAGCTAGAAACGTTAGCTCACCCTGAAGATCCGGTGTGACGAAGACTGGCTTGAGTTACTGTTGAGTCGAAGATGACGGCACATTTGCTGCACTCCACAAATAACAAGAAGAAAAACATAAAAGTAGGGGTCAGTACAAAACACGGGTACTGAGTAGATATCATCGGCCAACTCAAAATAGGGAACAGTATATATATCAATATTATCGTAAATCAACTATGAAACTCAACATGTAGCAACAACAAGTATTATAATCATCAATAAGTACCATCAAGTTCATCCATGAGGGCTCAAGCCTCAACACCATACTCATTTGGGAATTAAGTATATTAAGTTGAGTATATTATCATCCTTCAAGATTAATTATCTTTCCTCCTCTTGTGTCGGTACGTGACACTCCGATCCCCTACTACTATGTGTCGGTACGTGACACTCCGATCCCCTAATTCTATGTGTCGGAACGTGACACTCCGATCCCCTAATTCTATGTGTGGAACGTGACACTCCGATCCCCTACATGTGTCGGAACGTGACACTCCGATCCCCTACATGTGTCGGTACTTGACACTCCGATGCCCTAATTCTATGTGTCGGAACGTGACACTCCGATCCCCTACATGTGTCGGAATGTGACACTCCGATCCCCTACATGTGTCGGTACGTGACACTCCGATCCCCTAATTCTATGTGTCGGAACGTGACACTCCGATCCACTAATACTATGTGTCGGAACGTGACACTCCGATCCACTAATACTATGTGTTGGAACGTGACACTCTGATCTACTAATATCATTCTGTAAATCATCTAGCCTTCTCTATATCAAGGCATCATCAATCCCATTACTTTAATTCATCAAGCCTTCTTCTATACCAAGGCATCGTCATTAATAATGTATATTAAAGTTTCTTTTCAAGATATGGGATTCAATATTTTCATCATGCTTATCTTATCACAATCACATAATCATATTCATGCAAACATACCATTAAGCATATAGTAGGGTTTACAATACTACCAATACATATCATTCACTATTAAGAGTTTACTTATGAAGAATGAAAACCATAACCTACCTCCACCGAAGAATTAAAATCAAGCAAGTTAATCCTCAAAGCTTGATGTTTTCCTCTTCTTCTCGATCGTTTCTCTCTCTCCCTTCTTGTTCTTTCTATTTTCTTATTCAAACCCTCTTTCTTTTACCCTAATTAGTATATAATTAAGAATAAAAGATGGCAATAATACCCCACTAATTAACTTAGGGTTACCTCTTTTAACCCCCAAGAATTTGAGTTATTAATATAAATCCACGAAATCTATTATTAAGGAAAGAATAGTCCAAAAACGACCCTTAAAACGTGTAAGGAAATCCGATTCTGCCTGGGATTTGCGCAACCTGTGACGGGCCGTCATGCCTGCGACGGTCCATCCTGCAGGTTGTCGCAAGAGTCAGAGAGTCAATTTCCACTGAACAATCTATGACGGTCCGTCACGCCTGTGACGGTCCGTCCTGCCATTCCGTCACGAAGTTCAGAGAGTCGATTTTCAGTACCCAATTTCAGATTTTCTAAGTGTTTTGAAACGAGACCCTGCGACGGTCCGTCGTGCCCATGACGGATCGTCGTTTGGTCCGTCGCCTCAGCCTGTTTTTCCAAAATTGAAGTTTGTTGCTCAAAACGACTAACAGGTCGTTACAATAGATACTAATTTACCCATCGTTCGTCCCCGAACAATCAAAAGAAGGAAAACAAGGGCGAAAAGGAGTACCTAAATCTGTAAACAGATGTGGGTATTTTTCTCGCATATCCGCCTCCTTCTCCTAAGTGGCTTCTTCAATGAGTCGATTCTTCCATTGCACCTTGATGGATGCAATCTCTCTTGACCTCAACTGGCGAACTTCTCTATCTAAAATAGCAACAAACTCCTCCTCATAAGACAAGTTCTCATCAAGAAAAACTGAATCCCAACGGATAATGTAGTTCCCATCCCCATGGTATCTTTTCAACATCGACACATGGAATACCGGGTGCACTCCGGACAGCCCTGGAGGCAAGGCTAACTCATAAGCCACCTCCCCTACTCGCTTAAGTACTTCGAATGGACCAATATACCTTGGGCTAAGTTTACCCCTTTTACCAAACCGCATCACCCCTTTCATTGGTGAAACTTTCAACAAGACTTGTTCACCCTCCATGAACTCTAAGTCTCTAACCTTTCGATCTGCATATTCTTTTTGTCTACTTTGCGCCGCTATAAGCTTTTCTTGAATAGACTTCACTTTTTCTATCGAATTCCTCAAGAGATCAGTGCCCCAAGGTCTAACCTCAAATGCATCAAACCAACCAATGGGAGACCTACATCTCCTACCATACAATGCTTCAAATGGAGCCATATCAATGCTTGAGTGATAGCTATTATTGTATGAAAACTCCGCTAAGGGTAAGAAGCTATCCCAATGACCACCAAACTCTATCACACATGCACGAAGCATATCCTCCAACACTTGAATCGTTCGCTCAGACTGACCATCGGTCTGAGGATGGAACGCAGTACTAAAGTCCAACCTAGTACCCAATTCCGCATGCAATGTTTTCCAAAACATAGAAGTAAACTGCGTACCTCTATCTGATATGATGGATAGTGGAACCCCATGCAATCGCACCACTTCCGAGATGTAAAGTTTGGGCTAACTTTTCTTCATTGTAAGTCACCTTGACCGGAATGAAATGAGCAGATTTAGTTAACCTATCAACAATAACCCAAATGGAGTCATACTTACCCATTGTCTTCGGAAGACCAACCACAAAATCCATTGCAATTCTTTCCCACTTCCATTCCGGAATGGGCATTCTCTGAAGTGTTCCTCCGGGCCTTTGGTGTTCATACTTTACTTGTTGACAGTTTCGACATTTGGCAATAAAATCCACAATGTCACGCTTCATTCTACTCCACCAAAAGTGTTTCTTTAGGTCACGGTACATCTTGCTTGCACCCGGATGTATCGAATACCTCGAACTATGAGCCTTTGTCAGAATAGTGTTGATCAAATCATCGACGCGGGGTACGCATACCCTTCCCTTGATCCTCAAAACACCTTCCTCATCGATTTGTGCTTCCTTAGCCTCTCCTCGCAATACCTTATCTTGAATTCTGCGCAGTTTCTCATCATCAGACTGTCTTCCCTTAATCTTGTCAAGAAAGGAAGATCTTGCCTCCACAGAAGCCAACAATCCTCCCCTCTCATTTACTTCTAATCTCATCAAGTCATTAGCTAGAGTTTGAACCTCCCTAGCCAGTGGGCGTCTAGAAGCTTGCAAGTGAGCTAGCCTTCCCATGCTTCCCGCCTTTCTACTTAAAGCATCCGCTACAACATTCGCCTTCCCCGGATGATACAAAATAGTGATGTTGTAGTCCTTCAGTAGTACCATCCATCTCCTCTGTCTTAAGTTCAAATCTTTCTAAGTAAAGACATACTGAAGGCTACGATGATACGTGTAGACCTCACACTTAACCCCATAAAAATAGTGTCTCCATTGCTTTAATGCAAACACTACTGCAGCCAATTCCAAATCATGAGTTGGATAGTTACGTTCATGCACTTTTAATTGTCTTGAAGCATAAGCAATCACACTCTTCTCTTGCATTAGTACTGCACCCAACCCAGAATAGGATGCATCACAATAAACAATGAAGTTCTTACCCTCTATTGGCAAGGTAAGGATAGGTGCGGTAGTCAACAAAGTCTTGAGCTTCTGAAAGCTTTCCTCACATTCATCCGACCATACAAATGGAACATTCTGCTTAGTCAAGTTCGTCAATTGGGAAGCAATAGAAGAGAATCCCTTGACAAATCGGCGGTAGTAGCTAGCTAACCCAACAAAGCTCCTTATTTCCGACACATTAGTAGGTCTTACCCAATTCTTCACTGTCTCAATCTTAGAAGGATCCACCATCACTCCATCCTTAGAAACCACGTGCCCCAAGAAGGACACTGCATCTAGCCAAAACTCACACTTAGAGAACTTGGCATAAAGCTTTTTCTCCCTCAACATTTCCAATACCATTCTCAAATGCTCTTCATGTTCCTTCTTGCTCTTTGAGTATACCAATATATCATCAATAAATACGATCACTAAGAGGTCCAAATATGGCTTAAAAATCCCGTTCATCAAGCTCATGAACGCAGCAGGGGAATTCGTAAGACCAAAGGACATCACTACAAATTCGTAATGCCCATACCTCGTTCGAAAAGCAGTCTTTGGCACATCCGTTGCCCGTATTTTCAATTGATGATAACCGGATCTCAAGTCAATCTTAGAGAAGACACAAGCACCTTGTAACTGATCGAACAAGTCATCAATGCGGGGAAGAGGATACTTGTTCTTTATGGTTACCTTGTTTAGTTGTCTGTAGTCTATACACATTCGAAAACTCCCATCCTTCTTCTTTACAAACAAAACCGGAGCACCCTAAGGGGATGCACTTGGTCTAATGAAGCCTTTGTTCAATAACTCTTGAAGTTGTGCCTTTAACTCTCTTAACTCCGCGGGAGCCATTCTATAAGGGGGTATAGAAATGGGGCGAGTACCGGGTTCAAGATCAATACAGAAGTCAATATCCCTATCCGGTGGCAAACCAGGAAGATCTACAGGGAACACATCCAGAAACTCACGAACTACTGAAAGCGACTCAATCGAAGGTACTTGGGTAGTGTCATCCTTGAGATGTGTCAAGAAAGCTAAACACCCTTTACTAATCATTTTCTTTGCACGAAGAAAGGAGACGATGCGGACCGGAGTGGAAGTGTAGTCACCCTCCCACACTAACAGGTCTATCCCAGGCTTGGCTAACGTTACCGTTTTAGCATTACAATCCAAGATTGCAAATTTTACCCAGAATCACATCAAAATCATCCATTGCCAAGATGACCAAATCTACATAAGTGTTGCTCCCCACAAAGTTCACCAAACAAGACCTATATACCTTTTCAACTACCACAGACTCACCCACCGGCGTAGAAACACGAATAGGCATATCAAGAAATTCACAATGTAAATTTAGACCATTAGTAAATGAGGAAGATACATAAGAAAACGTGGATCCAGGATCAAACAATACAGAAGCCATACAATCACAAACGAGAAGATTACCTGTGATGACAGCATCAGATGCCTCCGCTTCAGACCGCCCAGGGAAAGCGTAACAATGGGCCCTATCGTTCGTCTGTCCGTTGCCCCTACCATGTTGTGATGTAGTGGCCCCAGTTTGCCCATTACCTCTGCCGTTTTGGTGACCACCATTACCTCGACCACCACGTCCTCCAGAATAACGGCCTCTACCATGACCACCTCTACCTCTAGCTATTGGGGGTCTATAACTTTGTCTGGGAGAATTTTTCCTAATATGTCCAATCTCCCCACATCCATAACATTCTCTGGAGTCAATCATAGGCCCCTCGGAGAAGTGTTGACCGGTCTGAGGTGGTCCCCCAACTACAGTCTGTAGTGAAGACTGAATTGGTCGGACTGAGTAACTTTCCGAACCCTGTCCTCTAGTGTAAGAACCATTAAACTCATCTCCCTTTCGAAGCCTTTTTGATGTCGATGTTGTGGTGAAGTCGTCTGGCTTCACTCCTTCCACTTCTATCACAAAGTCACCACTTCTTGGAAGGATTTTGCCGTTGCCGCTACCTGTAAAGCCGAAATCCGCAATTCTGACCTCAACCCCTTCACAAACCGGCGAATCCGATCTTGAGGACTGAAACAGAGTTGAGTGGCATATCTGGATAGTGCACGAAACTTAGCCTCATAAGCATTAACCGACATCCTACCTTGCTCTAGGCTCAGGAACTCATCCCTTTTCCTATCCCTCAAAGTCCGGGGGATATACTTCTCCATAAACAAGCTAGAGAACGAGGCCCAAGTCATAGGTGGTGCCTCTATTGGTTGACACTCAATATGTGACCGCCACCACATTTTGGCATTCCCTTGAAACTGATAAGTCACAAACTCCACACCAAACCATTCTACTATACCCATCTTGTGTAGTAGCTCGTGACAGTCAACCAGAAAATCATAAGCATCCTCCGATTCAGCACCCTTGAAGACCGGAGGTTTTGAATTTCAAGAACTTACTGAAAAGTTCATGCTGATCACTTGTCATTACAGGCCCTGTAGTCAGACGAGGAAATGTGCCTATTTCCAATGGAACATCCATGCGGGGAGCCATAGTAGCCGCATGTTGTACCTCCGGAGCCTGAGGTGCTGGTGCAGAAAACACTGGGGGTGTCTGGCCCTGATCAGATAACCCGCTAAGATAAGCCAGAACCTGATTGATCATCTCTAGGGTAGGTTGGGGTGGCAATCCCTCATTCTGCACTTGTTCAGTTTCCCCATCCTCCCCTTCTCTTATTACTTCTTCAGTCGGTGGAGGAGTCACTGCCCTAGTATCAGATGGGCTAGGTGCTCGTCCTCTTCCCCTAGAGGACGTCCTCCCACGACCTCTACCACGGCCCCTTGCCGCTGTTCTTCCTCGAGCCACAGCCCCAGTGACTGGCTCAGTTGTTTCTTGTCTGGCCGGTGTTGGTGTTGACGTAGTCGTTGCTCTAGTTCTAACCATCTGCAAAAGAGAGTGAAGATGGTCAGATACCAATTCGTATCGCCTAGATACCAATTGGACTCAAGTAGTAGCACGAAAGAAAGAATGAAAGAGTGAAATTTTTCCTAAAGTCTTATAGCCTCTCAAGGAAAAGTAAAGGCGTCCCCCTACCGTTCCTTAAGACTCTACTAGACTTGTTCTTGTGTGATGAGACCAACGAACCTAATGCTCTGATACCAAGTTTGTCACGACCCAAATCGGATCGCGACTGGTACCCACACTTACCCTCCTATGTGAGCGAACCAACCAATCTAAACCTTAACATTTCAATGTAATAACAACAGAAAGTAATCCGGAAGACTTAAACTCATTAATAAAAACCAATTCAATAACTATCAATATTCAACATCTATTATTCCCAAAACCTGGAAGTCATCATCACAAGAACATCTACTTTAAACTACTAATTCTAAGAGTTTCTAAGAAGCTAAAAATACATAAGAAGCTAGTCCATGCCGGAAGTTCAAGGCATCAAGACACGAAGGAAAAGATCCAGTCCAAGCTAGAAGCGTTAGCTCACCCTGAAGATCCGGTGTGACGAAGACTGGCTTGAGTTACTGTTGAGTCAAAGATGACGGCACGTTTGCTGCACTCCACAAATAACAAGAAGAAAAACATAAAAGTAGGGGTCAGTACAAAACACGGGTACTGAGTAGATATCATCGGCCAACTCAAAATAGGGAACAGTGTATATATCAATATTATCGTAAATCAACTATAAAACTCAACATGTAGCAACAACAAGTATTATAATCATCAATAAGTACCATCAAGTTCATCCATGAGGGCTCAAGCCTCAACACCATACTCATTTGGGAATTAAGTATATTAAGTTGAGTATATTATCATCCTTCAAGATTCATTATCTTTCCTCCTCTTGTGTCGGTACGTGACACTCCGATCCCCTACTACTATGTGTCGGTACGTGACACTCCGATCCCCTAATTCTATGTGTCGGAACGTGACACTCCGATCCCCTAATTCTATGTGTCGGAACGTGACACTCCGATCCCCTACATGTGTTGGAACGTGACACTCCGATCCCCTACATGTTTCAGTACGTGACACTTCGATCCCCTAATTCTATGTGTCGGAACGTGACACTCTGATCCCCTACATGTGTCGGAACGTGACACTCTGATCCCTTACATGTGTCGGTACGTGACACTCCGATCCCCTAATTCTATGTGTCGGAACGTGACACTCCAATCCACTAATACTATGTGTCGGAACGTGACACTCCGATCCACTAATACTATGTGTCGTAACGTGACACTCCGATCCACTAATACTATGTGTCGGAACGTGACACTCCGATCCACTAATATCATTCTGTAAATCATCAAGCCTTCTCTATACCAAGGCATCATCAATCCCATTACTTTAATTCATCAAGCCTTCTTCTATACCAAGGCATCGTCATTAATAATGTATGTTAAAGTTTCTTTTCAAGATTTTGGATTCAATATTTTCATCATGCTTATCTTATCACAATCACATAATCATATTCATGCAAACATACCATTAAGCATATAGTAGGGTTTACAATACTACCAATACATATCACTCACTATTAAGAGTTTACTTATGAAGCATGAAAACCATAACCTACCTCCACCGAAGAATTGAAATCAAGCAAGTTAATCCTCAAAGTTTGGTGTTTTCCTCTTCTTCTCGATCGTTTCTCTCTCTCCCTTCTTGTTCTTTCTATTTTCTTATTCAAACCCTCTTTCTTTTACCCTAATTAGTATATAATTAAGAATCAAAGATGGCAATAATACCCCACTAATTAACTTAGGGTTACCTCTTTTAACCCACAAGAATTTGAGTTATTAATATAAACCCACGAAATCTATAATTAAGGAAAGAATAGTCCAAAAACGTCCCTTAAAACGTGTAAGGAAATCCAATTCTGCCTGGGATTTGCGCAACCTGTGACGGGCCGTCGTGCCTGCGACGGTCCGTCCTGCAGGTCGTCGCAAGAGTCAGAGAGTCAATTTCCACTGAACAATCTATGACGGTCCGTCACGCCTGTGACGGTCCGTCCTGCCATTCCGTCACGAAGTTCATAGAGTGGATTTTCAGTACCCAATTACAGATTTTCTAAGTGTTTTGAAACGAGACCCTGCGACGGTCCGTCGTGCCCATGACGGATCGTCGTTTGGTCCGTCGCCTCAGCTTTTTTTTCCAGAATTGAAGTTTGTTGCTCAAAACGACTAATAGGTCGTTACATCATACCTCCAAATTCACTTCTTATTGCTGATTCATATTTGTCTAGTATATCTATATTTGTTGCTGATGGGGATCCATCCATTTTCTTATCATTCCTAAATACTTCTAAACTTTCTGGGGGTAGATTTTCTATCCATAATTTTGTTGTTCCTATGAATGTTCTTTCTATGTATCTTGGTGTTTTTGTTGTTTCTATTTTGTTATCTATTAACTGCTTGGATATATTTCCTGTCCATAGTAATATTGCTTTATTTATGTCTGTGACGCAATCTAAATCTAAAAAATTATATTGTTCACTTATTGGTTTCGGTATCCAATTTTTATTTAATCTACTGTTCCATATTGCATTATTTCTATCTGATTGTTGATAACTTTCTGTATAATAAGTTGGTGGTGTCCACCTAGGACTACTTCTAGGGCTATTTCTGGGACTATTATCTGGGGTTTTTACTCTTGGACTAGTAGGTCTATTCATATCTCCTGTGTTTATTTCCAATTTATTTATTTTATTTGTCTGTTCTAAGATTTTTGTATATGTCTCACTTATGTCACTTATTTCTGATTATTGGTCATTTTCATTTTCATCTATTTCATTTACTTCATTTACCTCAATATCTTCATTTAATTTTTGTTCCATTTCTTTTATTTCATTAGTTAATTCAAGCTCTTTATCTTTTTCCTTTTGTTTTTGCTTATTTTCATATAATAATTTTAACCTACCTAATTCTTTTTCTAATTCACTTATTCTTATATTTTTTATTTCTTCTAATTGTTGTACTTCTTGTTTTGCTTGTATTTTTATTTTTTCAATTTCTTTTGATTTGTCTATTTCTTCATTTTCTTTTGTTATTCTTATCATAGCTGTTAAACTATCCTCTAATTTTGCTGTTTCTTTTTCTAACATCAAGTATAGATTATTTCCTTTTTTTTATATCTTCTTCCTAAATTTGAAAATATTATTTTTATTATCATTCCATCTTGATTTTCATATGTTTTTTGGTCTACTGCAAATTCTTCTTTATTCATTATAATTTATGTATTATATTATGTTGTAACTCATATTCAAGACAGTCTAATTCTAATTCTAACATAAATATGACTTTTCTTTGTGCTAGTATTCATTTATTACATACTTCTGCTAATATATTTTCTTCTAACCTATTTTTTCTATGTTGTAATTCTTGTTCTTTCTCAGTTATTTTTTCCATTATTTTTTCTATTAATTGTTGTTTATAAATTTGTTTGTTCATACTGTTTTTTCAAATAGCGAACATATTTGTATTCTCTTTTCGAAATTATATTTATCAATTGATCTTTTTTATTATGTGTGGGTAAGCCACCAGTGTGTTTTTGTTATTATGTGTGGGTAAAATTTATCTAAAAATGGCATTCCTAATAGCATATCTTTTGTGGTAAATTCAAAATTATACATTTCTTCTATTGTTAGTATTTTATCCCATATTTGTATTTTTATATTTTTTGCTTTATATTTAATCATACTTCCTTCGTTATTAAATACTGTTACTACCATAGGTGTTTTTAATTTTTCCCATTTATCTTCTGGTAAGCAATTATATTTACATATATTCGCTTCTGCTCTTGTATCTATCATAGGTGTATAATATCTGTTGTGATATCCTTCTACAATAACTTTTGCAAGTATAAATATTTTCATTAATCATTTTTGGTTCTTTTTATAATTATTTTCTTATTTTGACAAGTTATTGTTAATTGTTCATTTTCTATGCTATATGGTTTAACCTTTTCTAACCATTTTATTCCTAATGTGATATAATGATTTCCTTCATATATCTTAAATTGTATTTTCAATGGAATTCCTCCTATAATTATTTCTTTTTCTGTTGTCTCTTCATTTGTATTTATTATTTCACTAGGTAATCCAGGGCATATGTGTCCTGTTTTCATAATTTATTCTTCTAATACTAGTTCTCTTGTTATATGATTTTCTTTTTGTCCTGTGTTTATCAAGATTTTATATTTTGTTTGGTCCATTATTCCTGTTATAAAATAATGATATATTGTTATTTCTCCTAAATCTTGTGATATTTCATATTTTCTTTTAGATGAACTCATTCTTGATGAGGAAGCTCTTGTTAATGTATTTGGTACGCTTGAGGTGCTTAATCGTTCTTTTACTATCTCCAATTCTTCTTCTGTATCCATTTCTTTATAACTATAGTCATTATTATCTATTACCGTAATTATTCTTTCAAAAGGATTTTCTATTTTTATTTTATCAATTTTATTTCTTGCTGTTATTTTATGTTTTGTTGTTAATATATATAGATTTTTACATCTTGCTGTGAATACCTTACTTCCTGGTGCTAACTCTATTCCTGACATTTTCCAATATAATACTAATGATTTATCTATATTTGTATCTGTTAATGCTACTGTATAATTAGCACTTATTATAAATTTAAATTTTTGGTATATTAAATTTCTTTTAACTGCACTTATTACACTTTTTTCTATAGGATGTTTTTTTCTATCATCTGCTAAATATATTTCAATAGGTGTATCTATTCCTTCTCTGAAACAAGCTTTTATTAGTATTTCTGTTCCTCCTAAATGTATATATTTTATAGCTTCTTTATTTTTTATGTTTTGTATTTCTTTATTTATTATTCGTTTGTTTATTATAGGTATATATGCTTTTCCGCTTGTATATTTTCCGTCTATGATGTGTTCTTTTTGACTAACTACATAGTATTCTTCTTTTTGTCTTTTAAACCAGTTTTTTAGTATAGGTATGTCAAGTATTTTTTCAACACTTAAATCTAATTCTTTTCCTTTTATTTGTTCAAAAAGTGTATTATCAAATATAATTTTTTGGTGTGATGATTCTTCATCTTCATAATTCTCTTTAGATATTATTTCGTTTTCAGACATTATATTTCTTCTTCTTCTATTTCATTATCTTCTTCTCCATTTTCAGTTTCTATATCTGATACTTCATATATACTATCATTTTCACTTAATTCATAATATATGTATTCTAGTTGCATATATTCGTTATCATCTATAACTATTTCTTCAATTTGTTTTCTTTTTGGATTTTTAGGTAATTTAGAGTCTTTAGCTATGTGTCCTATCTTTCCGCAATTGTAGCATGTACATTGGGATATTTTTCTTTTAGGTCTATATGGTCTTTTTATTTTATAGTTTTTTACATAATACCTTCGTCTTGGTTGTTTATATTTATACTTAGTTTATTTTTTCTATAATTTTAATATCTTCTAGATTTTTGTTTTTTATTTGTACACCCAAACTGTGGTGCTATTTTATTTTTACAACATGATAAATTTTTATTTAGTACTTTTTCCATTTTTAATATTTCTTTTTGGTTCTCACATAATTGTGTAAACCATTGAGATAGAAATTTTATTCTAGCTCCTAAAGTATCTACTATTCCTTCATTATTCTAATCCTTTATTATTTTAGTGCTAAATGGTTCTGGTAATTTTGTAAAATACTGTTTTCTTATTTCTTTTGCTTCGTCTAAATTGTATTTAGCTTTGTAGTAATATTCTTTGAATGCACAAGTATATTCTTCTATATAACACATTTTACATATAGCTAATTTTGTCATAAGTTGTCTATTTATTATTTTTTCCCTATTTTGTTCTCTTATATCCGTGGTCATACCTCCAAATTCACTTCTTATTGCTGATTCATATTTGTCTAGTATATCTATATTTGTTGCTGATGGGGATCCATCCATTTTCTTATCATTCCTAAGTACTTCTAAACTTTTTGGGGGTAGATTTTCTATCCATAATTTTGTTGTTCCTATGAATGTTCTTTCTATGTATCTTGGTGTTTTTGTTGTTTCTATTTTGTTATCTATTAACTGCTTGGATATATTTACTGTCCATAGTAATATTGCTTTATTTATGTCTGTGACGCAATCTAAATCTAAGAAATTATATTGTTCACTTATTGGTTTCGGTATCCAATTTTTATTTAATCTACTGTTCCATATTGCATTATTTCTATCTGATTGTTGATAACTTTCTGTATAATAAGTTGGTGGTGTCCACCTAGGACTACTTGTAGGGCTATTTCTGGGACTATTATCTAGGGTTTTTACTCTTGACGTACTTGGCCTAGTCATATCTCCTGTGTTTATTTCCAATTTATTTATTTTATTTGTCTGTTCTAAGATTTCTGTATATGTCTCACTTATGTCACTTATTTCTGATTTTTGGTCATTTTCATTTTCATCTATTTCATTTACCTCAATATCTTCATTTAATTTTTGTTCCATTTCTTTTATTTCATTAGTTAATTCAAGCTCTTTATCTTTTTCCTTTTATTTTTGCTTATTTTCATATAATAATTTTAACCTAGCTAATTCTTTTTCTAATTCACTTATTCTTGTATTTTTTATTTCTTCTAATTGTTGTACTTCTTGTTTTGTTTGTATTTTTATTTTTTCAATTTCTTTTGATTTGTGTATTTCTTCATTTTCTTTTGTTATTCTTATCATAGCTGTTAAACTATCCTCTAATTTTGTTGTTTCTTTTTCTAACATCAAGTATAGATTATTTCCTATTTTTTTTATATCTTCTTCCTAAATTTGAAAATATTATTTTTATTATCATTCCATCTTGATTTTCATATGTTTTTTCGTCTACTGCAAATTCTTCTTTATTCATTATAATTTATGTATTATATTATGTTGTAACTCATATTCAAGACAGTCTAATTCTAATTCTAACATAAATATGACTTTTCTTTGTGCTAGTATTGATTTATTACATACTTCTGCTAATATATTTTCTTCTAACCTATTTTTTCTATGTTGTAATTCTTGTTCTTTCTCAGTTATTTTTTCCATCATTTTTTCTATTAATTGTTGTTTATAAATTTCTTTGTTCATACTGTTTTTTCAAATAGCGAACATATTTGTATTATGTTTTCGAAATTATATTTATCAATTGATCTTTTTTATCATTATCTATTTTGACTAGTTGCGATAGTTCATATTCTATATACAAGGGTCTTAATTTTTTCCATATTTTTCTTACCTTTTTATCTATCTTGGTTCTTTCTATTTTAGTATTTTTATTTTTATTCATCATAATTTTTTATATAATATTTTAAAAAGTCTACTTAATTTATCTGGATATTTAATCTTTTTTAACCTGTAATTTCTACCATATCATCTTAGCCAATATTCAGTCATATTTAATCTCCAATATCTAAATCATCATATAAATCATACATGTCATAATAAAGCTCATCTTGTATACTTTGTATGGTTAACTCAGTCCAACCTTGGGTTGTTATTTCTATTATCTCGTATGTTACCAATTTATCATAAATTTCTCTGTTTGTATCAGTATTAAGATTTTTTAATATATAAAGTAATAATATCTTATATTCATCATCATCATCAATTAGATATGTAGTCATCTTATTCATTTTTGCTAAAAGTTTTATTCCTTCCAAGCTCTTAATGGATTATACTTATTTATTATGAAATAGTAATGATTTAATAATCATCTTGTCTAGTCACTACTACAGCTTTCTTCTTTGATTAGTTACCCTAATAGCGCCTCAACTTTGTTTACTCCCCTAAACGGCCTTCTTGCCTACCGGTTTCAACCTTAGGATGGCATAGTCTGGGCATACTTATTCAGAGAATATTTCTGTAGTAAACCTTCTAAAGATGTTTATTAGAACATTATTAAGTCATGATAAACAATTATAATCAACAAGAGATTTTCAGGAATAAATTTATTTAGCTACTCATAAATTTAAGAGAGTATACCTGATTTTGTAGATTTGTAGCTTCAGATTTCTCCATAGTTATTAGCTTAATTTTTTAACTAGCTAGCTCTGATACCAATTTTGGGGTGGAAGCGTAAAGAGATAGTATTAAGAAAGATGAGAGATGTAAGGATGAAGGTGTGTTTTATTTATGAGGAAAGCTCCTGTATTTATACACATAAATTACACCGTCAAACTATTGACTTTACATAATTGGCCGACAAACTTTTTACATGATTGGCCGACAAACTATTTACTTTACGACTTTTGTACATTTGAGTTTTTTTAGCCGACGCAAGACGACAAAAATAAAAAGACTCTTACTTTATACATATGGCTGATATTCAGCTGACACAACAATACATATAATACTTTATACATATGGCTGTTATTCAGCCAACAATAATAACTTTTTTTTTAATCTTTATTCTAAATCAACTATAGGTATCACATTATCTTCTCCGTTGAATTTGGAGCATTTTTGTGGTCTGGATATTTGTTGCTGATAAGTTTGCAATACCTTACTAATAATTCTTCTGAAATAAATCCTTTCTTCAAAGCTCTCGTAGATGGTTGTTCTTCTGGTTGTAACAATGACAAAATCCATCTTTGAACTTCGTCCATATCTGATTTTCTTAATTCTTTGGAGTTTGCATATATCATTACCTGATCTCTTGCATAATAGCTCCAAATAGCATTGCCATTTAAATAATTGTTTTCTAGCTCTTGTATAATCGTAGCTATACCAATTATTCTTTTATTTGCATAAAAATTAGGTATTTCTACTTTTGATATGTCATTTTGTTTTTCTATCTCTTCTAGAATAATCATATCTTTTGTTAATCCTATCTTTACCACCTGTATTGGTGATTTTATCTCTTCGTATAATATCTTTGCTGGTGCTGTATAACATTTTATATAGAATAAATTTCCTTTGGTAATTCTTTTATATGTTAGAAATGCTCTATGTAATTCTGGTATTCCTACTATCTCTTCTCCGGTATATGTGTATACTGTATTTAGTAGTCCGTAGTTATAACATGTTTTTACTAGGTTGGGGTTGGTTTTAGGTTGTGCAATAAGTTTGTTATATCCTTGTAGTTTCTGGGTTATATAATCTTCTTCGAGATTTTTTGTTTGTGTAGATCTTGGGTTTAGGTTTAGGTATGTTTGGATTTTGTATATGTTTTCAATATAAGATTGGGTATAGTTATATCTTTTTTTGTCGTTTTGTAGGCTTACTGCATAGGTTGATGTTTGTGGTTCTGCTGGTATTTGCATTTGTGGTTTTTGGGTAAATGGTTATGCAAATAACTGGTTTAAGTTTGTGTTTTTGGTTTTTCACTAGTTCTTTTACTTGTACCTGCAGTTGTATCTGAACAAACATTGTTATGGGTTTTCCGGAGTTTCCCATCATCTCCTTCTATCTCTGGCTGTTTTCCGTCTGCCGTACGACGTAGCTCCGCATGTTTTTGGTCATGCTGCTGACCGTTAGCTTTCAGCTCCTTTACTTCTATTTCTATCTTTTCTATTTTTTGGCATAGATTTGTCATCATTGCCAGTAGATCTTTCATCATATCTTTTTCTTGAGAGGTAGTCTGCAATTAGATTTTCGTCAGTTTTATAATTTCAATTATAAATGTAAAATTCAATATATTTAATATCAATCTTCTTATTTCCTTTGTTGTAACTGAATCATCTATCTTTTTGGTTATCCACCATTTTACCTGTGTATTATCTGTTCTTACAATAAATTTATTGTAAACTATATATGGTTCAAATGCTAGTAAACATTTATATAATGCAAATAATTCTTTCCTATTTATTTCCCATTTTGTTTGTGCCTCAGTATATAATCCTGAGCAATACCTGAATTGGTGTTCTACCTTTTCTTTGTTATATTTATATTTTAGTACTCCTCCATAACTATGGTCACTTGAATCTGTTTCAATTATATATGTGAATGTTCTACTTTCATCAGGAAAATATAATTTTGGTAATTTTTTGCATAATTTTTAAATATTTTTTATGTGTTCTTTATCTTTGTTGTCAAAATGATATTCAATATCTTTTTTAAGTTTTTTGTATAATGGTTTTAAATGTTCTGCTAATTTTGGTATATATTCCCTTACTTGATTTACTAATCCTAAGAATGATTGTAATTTCTTTTTTGTATCTATATTTTCATCCATAGTAATTATTTTTTGTACTATGTGAGTTTGCATTTTTATTCCATTTTTATCTATTTGTATTCCTAGAAATTCTATCTGTGGTTTCATAATTTCTTCTTTACTTTTACTTAAACTTATACCTGAGTGTTTAATTATGTGTATAAATTTTTCTAATAATCTTATATGTTCATCTTGTGTTTTAGAATATAATAATATATCATCTATATATATAACACAATTTTCTAGCTGGTTAAAACAGTTATCCATAAAATGTTGATATATACCTGGTGCATTTTTATATCCAAATGGTAATACGTTCCATTCATAAAATCCTTGTGGTACTGTAAATGCTGTTAATTGTTTTGATTCTTCTTCTAGTTTTAGATGGTAAAATCCTGATTTACAGTCAAATTTGCTAAAATAGTTGTATCCTTGTATCTGTCTTATTTTAAGTATTTTATTAGGTATTGGATAGTTATATGTTTTAGTTTTAGCATTTAAATTTCTGTAGTCAATAACCATTCTACTTTTACCTCTTTTTTGTTCACTATGTTTTATTACTATAAATGCTGGGCTTGTATGTTTACTATTACTTTCTTGTATATAATTTTTTTCTAGTAATTCATTTATATGTACTTTAAATTCTTGTAAATCATCAAAGTTGTATTTTAACGGTTTTTGTGTTATTATACTATTTTCATCTATTAGTTCAATTTTTACTTTTGTTTTATGTTTTTCCCATCCTTGTAATGGGTCTTCATTATATAGTTGTTCTAGCTGTTCATTGATTATTTTAACTTTGTCTATTGCAAATATAATGATTTCTAGTTGTGATATTTGTTTTTCACTTATATTTTCCATTTCCTGATTTATTTTTTCACTACCTCTAATCCATTCTATAGATTTTCGTTGTTTATTTTTTACTCTTTTTGCTCCTATTTTATAGCCACATGGCTAGTAAGCCACCAGTGTGTTTTTGTTATTATGTGTGAGTAAAATTTATCTAAAAATGGCATTCCTAATAGCATATCTTGTGGTAAATTCAAAATTATACATTTCTTCTATTGTTAGTTGTAACGACCTGTTTAGTCGTTTAGAGCAGCAGATTTTATTTTTGGAAAAACAGGCTGAGACGACGGAACCCACGACAGAACGTCATGGGCACGACGGACTGTCGAGGGTGTCTCGTCCCAAAACACTTAGATATTTTGAAATTTGGGTGCTGAAATCGACTCTCTGAACTCTGTGACGGACCTGCAGGACGGACCGTCACAGGCACGACGAACCGTCGTGATCCACCGTTTCAAAACACTTCAACTCTTGAGAATTTGGTACAGGGAACGATTCTCTGAACGTTGTGACGGAAGTGCAGGACGGACCGTCGTAGGTACGATGGGCCGTCACACACTCCTTAAGGAAATCGAGTCTCTGACGAACCTGCATGACGGACCGTCGCAGGCGCGACGGGCCGTCACAGGGTGCGTAATCCCTATTGAAGTCGGAATTCTGGTTATGTTTTAAAGGGGCATTTTGGACTATTCCTGCTATAATTATATATTTCGTGGGTCTATATTAATAACTCAATTTCTTGGGGGATAAAAGAGGTAACCTTAAGGTAATTAGTGGGCTATTATTGTCATCTTTTATTCTTAATTATATACTAATTAGGGTAAAAGAAAGAGGGTTTGAATAAAGAAAATAGAAAGAACAAGAGAAAGAGAGAGAAGGGAATCGATAGAGAGAGAGACAATCAAGAAGGGGGAAAACACAAAGCTTTGGGAAAATTTGCTTGCTTGATCACGAATCTTCGGTGGAGGTAGGTTATGGTTTCTCTTACGATATTCATAGTAAACTCTTAATAGAGAATGATATGTATTGATAATATTGTAAACCCTGCTAGGTGCTTAATTTTATGCTTGCATGAATGTAATTATATAATTGTGATTATATAAGCATAATGAAGTTATTGAATCCCAAATCTTGCAAAATCCTAATCTCTTTGTTAATAATGAGGTCTTGGTATAAAAGAAGGCGTGATGAACTAAAATAATGGGATTGATGATGCCTTGGTAAGAAAGAAGGCTTGATGAATTGATGGAAGGAGATTAGGAGATCGGGTGTCACGAACCGACACGTAGAATTAGGGGATCGGGTGTCACGAACCGACAGGTAGTATTAGGGGATTGGGTGTCACGAACCGACACGTAGAATTAGCGGATCGGGTGTCACGAACTGACACGTAGTATTAGGGGATCGAGTGTCACGAATTGACACGTAGTATTAGGGGATCGGGTGTCACGAACCGACACGTAGTATTAGGGGATCGGGTGTCACGAACCGACACGTAGATTTAGGGGATCGGGTGTCACGAACCAACACATAGATTTAGGGGATCGGGTGTCACGAACCGACACATAGATTTAGGGGATCGGAGTGTCACGTACCGACACAAGAGGATTAATGAATATTGAGGGAGCGGAGTGTCACGTACCGACACAAGAGAAATAAAGATAATGAATCTTGAAAGATGTTACTATACTCAATCTAATGAACATGATTCCCAAATGAGTATGGTATTGAGGCTTAAGTTCTCATGTGTGAACTTGACGATAACTGTTAATGATATAGTAATTGTTGTTGCTACATGTTGAATATCATAGTTGATTTTATGATATTACTTGGTATATATTGATTTCTATTTTGAGTTGGCCGATGATATCTACTCAGTACCCGTGTTTTGTACTGACCCCTACTTTTATGTTTTCTTCTTGTTTATTTGTGGAGTGCAGCAAACGTGCCATCATCTTCAACTCAATAGTAATTCAAGCCAATCTTACTACATCGGAAATTCAGGGTGAGCTAATGCTTCTAGCTTGGACTGGATCTTCTTCTTCAAGTCTTGATGCCTTGAACTTCCGGCATGGACTAGCTTCTTAGGTATTTTTAGCTTTTAGAATACTCTTAGTTTAGTCATTTGATCGTAGATGTTCTTGTGATGATGACTTCCAGATTTTGGGGAATAATAGATGTTGAATTTTAGAAGTTAATGAATTGGTCTTTATTTAATGAGTTTAAGTCTTCCGCATTACTTTGTGTTGATATTATATTGAAATGTTAAGATTAGATTGGTTGGTTCGCTCACATAGGAGGGTAAGTGTGGGTGCCAGTCGCAACCCGGTTTGGGTCGTGACAAACTTGGTATCAGAGCATTAGGTTCGTTGGTCTCATCACACAAGAACGAGTCTAGTAGATTCTTAAGGAACGGTAGGGGGATGCCTTTACTTTTCTTTAAGAGGCTATAAGACTTTAGGAAAATTCCATTCCTTCTTTCTTTCTTTCGTGCTATTACTTGGGTCCAATTGGTATCTAGGTGATACAAATTGGTATCTTACCATCTTCACTCTATTTCGCAGATAATTAGAACTAGAGCAACGACTACGCCAGCATCAACACCAGCACCGGCGGGACAGGGTGCGACTGAGCTAGCCACTGGGCTGTAGCTCGAGAAAGAGCAACGGCAAGAGGCCGTGGTAGAGGTCGTGGGAGGACGTACTCTAGGGGAAGAGGACGAGCACCTAGTCCATCTAACACTAGGGTAGTTACTCCTCCACCGACTGAGGAGGTAATAAGAGAAGGGGAGGATGGGGAAAATGAACAAGTGCAGAATGAGGGATTGCCACCCCAGCCTACCCCAGAGATGATAAATCAGGTGCTCGCTTATCTTAGTGGGTTGTCCGATCGGGGTCAGGCACCTCCAGTGTTTTCTGCACCAACACCTCCAGTTTCAGAGGTACAACATGCAGCCACTATGGCTCCTGGTATGGATGCCTCATTGGACATAGGCACGTTTCCACGTCTGACTACTGGGCCTATAATGACAAATGATCAGCATGAACTTTTCAGTAAGATCTTGAAATTGAAACCTCCAGTCTTCAAGGGTGCGGAATCTGAGGATGCTTACGATTTTCTGGTTGACTGTCATGAGCTACTACACAAGATGGGTATAGTAGAACGGTTTGGTGTTGAGTTCGTGAGTTATCAGTTTCAAGGGAACGCCAAAATGTGGTGGCGGTCACATATTGAGTGTCAACCAACAGATGCACCACCTATGACTTGGGCCTCATTCTCTAGCTTGTTTATGGAGAAGTATATCCCTCGGACATTGAGGGATAGGAAAAGGGATGAGTTCTTGAGCCTAAAGTAAGGCAGGATGTCGGTCAATGCATGTTAGGCTAAGTTGCGTGCACTATCCAGATATGCCACCCAACTTTGTTTCAGTCAACAAGAGCGGATTCATCGTTTTGTGAAGGGGTTGAGATCAGAGTTGCGGATTTCAGCCTTACAGGTAGCGGCTACGGCCAAATCCTTCCAAGAAGTGGTAGATTTTGTGGTAGAGGTGGAAGGAGTGACTCCAGATGAATTTACCATCACATCGACATCAAAGAAGTTTCGAAAGGGAGGTGATTTTAATGGTTCTTACTCTAGAGGACAGGGTTCCGGAGGTTACTCAGTTCGACCCATTCAGTCTTCACTATAGACTGTAGTTGGGGGTCCACCTCAGACCGGTCAACACTTCTCTGAGAGACCTATGCTTGACTCTAGAGAGTGTTATGGATGTGGGAAGACTGGACATATTAGGAGAAATTGTCCAAAACAGAGTTATAGACCCCCAATGGCTAGAGGTAGAGGTGGTCATGGAAGTTTGTTATTCTGGAGGACGTGGTGGTCGAGGTAATGGTGGTCACCAAAATGGCCGAGGTAATGGGCAAACTGGAGCCGCTACATCACAACATGGTAGGGGCAATGGACAGACAAACGATAGGGCCCATTGTTACGCTTTCCCTGGGCGGTCTGAAGCGGAGGCATCTGATGCTGTCATCACAGGTAATCTTCTGGTTTGTGATTTCATGGCTTCTGTATTGTTTGATCCTGGATCCACATTTTCTTATGTATCTTCCTCGTTTTCTAATGGTCTAAATTTACGTTGTGAATTACTTGATAAGCCTATTCGTGTTTCTACTCCGGTGGGTGAGTCTGTGGTAGTTGAAAAGGTATATAGGTCTTGTTTGGTGAACTTTGTGGGGAGCAACACTTATGTAGATGTGGTTATCTTAGAAATGGATGATTTTGATGTAATTCTGGGCATGACTTGGCTTTCTCCGCAATTTGCGATCTTGGATTGTAATGCTAAAACGGTGACGTTAGCCAAGCCTGGGACAGATCCGTTAGTTTGGGAGGGTGACTACACTTCCAATCCGGTGCGTATCATCTCCTTTCTTCGTGCTAAGAAAATGGTTAGTAAAGGGTGTTTAGCTGTCTTGGCACATCTCAAGGATGACACTACCCAAGTACCTTCGATTATGTCGGTTTCGGTGGTCTGTGAGTTTCTGGATGTGTTCCCTGCAGATCTTCCTGGTATGCCACCAGATAGGGATATTGATTTCTGTATTGACCTTGAACCGGGTACTCGCCCCATTTCTATACCCCCTTATAGAATGGCTCCCGCGGAGTTAAGAGAGTTAAAAGCCCAACTTCAAGAGTTGTTAAACAAAGGCTTTATTAGACCAAGTGCATCTCCTTGGGGTGCTCCGGTTTTGTTTGTGAAGAAGAAGGATGAAAGTTTTCAAATGTGTATAGACTATAGACAACTAAACAAGGTAACCATAAAGAGCAAGTATCCTCTTCCTCGCATTGATGACTTGTTCGATCAGTTACAAGGTGCTTGTGTCTTCTCTAAGATTGACTTGAGATCCGGTTATCATCAATTGAAAATACGGGCAACGGATGTGCCAAAGACTGCTTTTCGAACGAGGTATGGGCATTACGAATTTGTAGTGATGTCTTTTGGTCTTACGAATGCCCCTGCTGCGTTCATGAGCTTGATGAACAGGATTTTTAAGCCATATTTGGACCTCTTCGTGATCGTATTTATTGATTATATACTAATATACTCAAAGAGCAAGAAAGAACATGAGGAGCATTTGAGAATGGTATTGGAAATGTTGAGGGAGAAAAAGCTTTATGCCAAGTTCTCTAAGTGTGAGTTTTGGCTAGATGCAGTGTCCTTCTTGGGGCACGTGGTTTCTAAGGATGGAGTGATGGTGGATCCTTCTAAGATTGAGATAGTAAAGAATTGGGTAAGACCTACTAATGTGTCAAAAATAAGGAGCTTTGTTGGGTTAGCTAGCTACTACCGCCGATTTGTCAAGGGATTCTCTTCTATTGCTTCCCAACTGACGAACTTGACTAAGCAAAATGTTCCATTTGTATGGTCGGATGAGTGTGAAGAAAGCTTTCAGAAGCTCAAGACTTTGTTGACTACCGCACCCATTCTCACCTTGCCAGTGGAAGGTAAGAATTTCATTGTCTATTGTGATGCATCCTATTCGGGTTTAGGTGCAGTGCTAATGCAAGAGAAGAATGTGATTGCTTATGCTTCAAGACAATTAAAAGTGCATGAACATAACTACCCAACTCATGATTTGGAATTGGCCGCGGTAGTGTTTGCATTAAAGCAATGGAGACACTATTTATATGGGGTTAAGTGTGAGGTCTATACGGATCATCGTAGCCTACAGTATGTCTTTACTCAGAAAGATTTGAACTTGAGACAGAGAAGATGGATGGAACTACTGAAGGACTATGACATCACCATTTTGTATCATCCGGGGAAGGCGAATGTTGTAGCGGATGCTTTAAGTAGAAAGGCGGGAAGCATGGGAAGTCTAGCTCACTTGCAAGCCTCTAGACGCCCATTAGCTAAAGAGGTTCAGACTCTAGCTAACGACTTGATGAGATTAGAAGTAAATGAGAAGGGAGGATTGTTGGCTTGTGTGGAGGCAAGATCTTCCTTTCTTGACAAGATTAAGGGAAAACAGTTTGATGATGAGAAACTAAGAAGAATCCAAGATAAGGTATTGCGAGGAGAGGCTAAGGAAGCACAAATCGATGAGGAAGGTGTTTTGAGAATCAAGGGAAGGGTATGTGTGCCCCGTGTTGATGATTTGATCAACACTATTCTGACAGAGGCTCATAGTTCAAGGTATTCGATACATCCGGGTGCAACCAAGATGTACCGTGACCTAAAGCAACACTTTTGGTGGAGTAGAATGAAGCGTGATATTGTGGATTTTATTACCAAATGTCCAAACTGTCAACAAGTAAAGTATGAACACTAAAGGCCCGGAGGAACACTTCAGAGAATGCCCATTCTGGAATGGAAATGGGAGAGAATCGCAATGGATTTCGTGGTTGGTCTTCCAAAGATAAAGGGTAGGTATGACTCTATTTGGGTGATTGTTGATAGGTTAACTAAGTCTGCTCATTTTATTCCGGTTAAGGTGACTTACAATGCCGAGAAGTTAGCCAAGATCTATATCTCAAAAATCATTCGATTGCATGGGGTTCCACTATCCATCATATCAGATAGAGGTATGCAATTTACTTCTAAGTTTTGGAAAACATTGCATGCAGAATTGGGTACTAGGTTGGACCTTAGTACTGCGTTCCATCCTCAGACCGATGGTCAGTCTGAGCGAACGATTCAAGTGTTGGAGGATATTCTTTGTGCGTGTGTGATAGAATTTGGTGGCCATTGGGATAGCTTCTTACCCTTAGCGGAATTTTCATACAATAATAGCTATCACTGGAGCATTGATATGGCTCCATTTGAAGCATTGTATGGTAGGAGTTGTAGGTCCCCCATTGGTTGGTTTGATGCGTTCGAGGTTAGACCTTGGGGTACGGATCTCTTGAGGGATTCGATGGAGAAGGTGAAATCTATTCAAGCAAAGCTTCTAGCGGTGCAAAGTAGACAAAAAGAATATGCAGATCGAAAGGTTAGAGACTTAGAGTTCATGGAGGGAGAACAAGTCTTGCTGAAGGTTTCGCCCATGAAAGGGGTGATGCGGTTTGGAAAAAGGGGTAAGCTAAGTCCAAGGTATATTGGACCATTTGAAGTACTCAAGCGAGTAGGGGAGGTTGCTTATTAGTTAGCCTTGCCTCCAGGGCTGTCCGGGGTACATCCAGTATTCCATGTGTCGATGCTGAAAAGATACCATGGGGATGGAAACTATAATATCTGTTTGGGATTCAGTTTTGCTTGATGGGAATTTGTCCTATGAGGAGGAGCCTGTTGCTATTCTAGATAGAGAAATTCGCAAGTTGAGATCAAGGGAGATTGCATCCATCAAAGTTCAATTGAAGAATCGACTTGTTGAAGAAGCCACTTGGGAGAAGGAGGTTGATATGCGAGAAAGATATCCACATCTATTCACAGATTCAGGTACCCCTTTTCTCCCTTATTCTCCTTCTTGTGATCGTTCGGGGACGAACGATGGGTAAATTGGTATCTAATGTAACGAACTGTTTAGTCGTTTTGAGCAGCAGATTTTATTTCTAGAAAAACAGGCAGAGACGACGGAACCCACGACAGAACGTCACGGGCACGACGGACCGTTGAGGGTGTCTCGTCCCAAAACACTTAGAAATTCTAAAATTTGGGTGCTGAAATCGACTCTCTGAACTCTGTGACAGACCTGTAGGACGGACCGTCACAGGCACGACGAACCGTCGTGATCCACCGTTTCAAAGCACTTCAACTCTTAAGAATTTGGTACAGGGAACGATTCTCTGAACGTCGTGACGGAAGTGGAGGATGGACCGTCGTAGGTATGACGGGCCGTCACAGACTCTTTAAGGAAATCGAGTCTCTGACGAACCTGCATGATGGACCGTCGCAGGCGCGACGGGCCGTCACAGGCGCGACGGGCCGTCACAGGCGCGACGGGCCGTCACAGGTTGCGTAATCCCAGTTGAAGTCGGAATTCTGGGTAAGTTTTAGAGGGGCGTTTTGGACTATTCCTGCTATAATTATATATTTCGTGGGTCTATATTAATAACTCAATTTCTTGGGGGATAAAAGAGGTAACCTTAAGTTAATTAGTGGGCTATTATTGTCATCTTTTATTCTTAATTATATACTAATTAGGGTAAAAGAAAGAGGGTTTGAATAAAGAAAATAGAAAGAACAAGAGAAAGAGAGAGAAGGGAATCGATAGAGAGAGAGACGATCGAGAAGAGGAAAAAACACAAAGCTTTGGGAAAATTTGCTTGCTTGATCACGAATCTTCGGTGGAGGTAGGTTATGGTTTCTCTTACGATATTCGTATTAAACCCTTAATAGAGAATGATATGTATTGATAATATTGTAAACCCTGCTATGTGCTTAATTGTATGCTTGCATTAATGCAATTATATAATTGTGATTATATAAGCATGAAGAAGTTATTGAATCCCAAATCTTGCGAAATCCTAATCTCTTTGATAATAATGAGGCCTTGGTATAAAAGAAGGCGTGATGAACTAAAATAATGGGATTGATGATGCCTTGGTAAGAAAGAAGGCTTGATGAATTGATGAAAGGAGATTAGGGGATCGGGTGTCACGAACCGACACGTAGAATTAGGGGATCGGGTGTCACGAACCGACACGTAGAATTAGGGGATCGGATGTCACAAACCGACATGTAGTATTAGGGGATCGGGTGTCACGAACTGACACGTAGTATTAGGGGATCGGGTGTCACGAACCGACACGTAGTATTAGGGGATCGGGTGTCACGAACCGACACATAGATTTAGGGGATCGGGTGTCACGAACCGACAAATAGATTTAGGGGATCGGAGTGTCACGTACCGACACAAGAGGATTAATGAATATTGAGGGAGCGGAGTGTCACGTACCGACACAAGAGAAAAAAAGATAATGAATCTTGAAAGATGTTAATATACTCAATCTAATGAACATGATTCCCAAATGAGTATGGTATTGAGGCTTGAGTCCTCATGTGTGAACTTGACGATAATTGTTAATGATATAGTATTTGTTGTTGCTACATGTTGAGTATCATAGTTGATTTTATGATATTACTTGGTATATATTGATTTCTATTTTGAGTTGACCGATGATATCTACTCAGTACCCGTGTTTTGTACTGACCCCTACTTTTATGTTTTCTTGTTGTTTATTTGTGGAGTGCAGCAAACGTGCCATCGTCTTCAACTCAACAGTAATTCAAGCCAGTCTTACTACATCGGAAATTCAGGGTGACCTAATGCTTCTAGTTTGGACTGGATCTTCTTCTTCAAGTCTTGATGCCTTGAACTTCCGGCATTGACTAGCTTCTTATGTATTTTTAGCTTTTAGAATACTCTTAGTTTAGTCATTTTATAGTAGATGTTCTTGTGATGATGACTTCCAGATTTTGGGGAATAATAGATGTTGAATTTTAGAAGTTAATGAATTGGTCTTTATTTAATGAGTTTAAGTCTTCCGCATTACTTTTTGTTGATATTAAATTGAAATGTTAAGGTGAGATTGGTTGGTTCGCTCACATAGGAGGATAAGTGTGGGTGCTAGTCGCAACCCGGTTTGGGTCGTGACATTAGTATTTTATCCCATATTTGTATTTTTATATTTTTTGCTTTATATTTAATCATACTTCCTTCGTTATTAAATCCTGTTACTACCATAGGTGTTTTTAATTTTTCCCATTTATCTTCTGGTAAGCAATTATATTTACATATATTCGCTTCTGCTCCTGTATCTATCATAGGTGTATAATATCTGTTGTGATATCCTTCTACAATAACTTTTGCAAGTATAAATATTTTCATTAATCATTTTTGGTTCTTTTTATAATTATTTTCTTATTTTGACAAGTTATTGTTAATTGTTCATTTTCTATGCTATATGGTTTAACCTTTTCTAACCATTTTATTCCTAATGTGATATTATGATTTCCTTCATATATCTTAAATTGTATTTTCAATGGAATTCCTCCTATAATTATTTCTTTTTCTGTTGTCTCTTCATTTGTATTTATTATTTCACTAGGTAATCCAGGGCATATGTGTCCTGTTTTCATAATTTCTTCTTCTAATACTAGTTCTCTTGTTATATGATTTTCTTCTTGTCCTGTGTTTATCAAGATTTTATATTTTCTTTGGTCCATTATTCCTGTTATAAAATAATGATATATTGTTATTTCTCCTAAATCTTGTGATATTTCATATTTTCTTTTAGATGAACTTATTCTTGATGAGGAAGCTCTTGTTAATGTATTTGGTACGCTTGAGGTGCTTAATCTTTCTTTTACTATCTCCAATTCTTCTTCTGTATCCATTTCTTTATAACTATAGTCATTATTATCTATTACCGTAATTATTCTTTCAAAAGGATTTTCTATTTTTATTTTATCAATTTTATTTCTTGCCGTTATTTTATGTTTTGTTGTTAATATATATAGATTTTTACATCTTGCTGTGAATACCTTACTTCCTGGTGCTAACTCTATTCCTGACATTTTCCAATATAATACTAATGATTTATCTATATTTGTATCTGTTAATGCTACTGTATAATTAGCACTTATTATAAATTTAAATTTTTGGTATATTAAATTTCCTTTAACTGCACTTATTACACTTTTTTCTATGGGATGTTTTATTGTATCATCTGCTAAATATATTTCAATAGGTGTATCTATTCCTTCTCTGAAACAAGCTTTTATTAGTATTTCTGTTCCTCCTAAATGTACATATTTTATAGCTTCTTTATTTTTTATGTTTTGTATTTCTTTATTTATTATTCGTTTGTTTATTATAGGTATATATGCTTTTCCGCTTGTATATTTTCCGCCTATGATGTGTTCTTTTTGACTAACTACATAGTATTCTTCTTTTTGTCTTTTAAACCAGTTATTTAGTATAGGTATGTCAAGTATTTTTTCAACACTTAAATCTAATTCTTTTCCTTTTATTTGTTCAAAAAGTGTATTATCAAATATAATTTTTTGGTGTGATGATTCTTTATCTTCATAATTCTCTTTAGATATTATTTCATTTTCAGACATTATATTTCTTCTTCTTCTATTTCATTATCTTCTGCTCCATTTTTAGTTTCTATATCTGATACTTCATATATACTATCATTTTCACTTAATTCATAGTCTTTGTATTCTAGTTGCATATATTCGTTATCATCTATAACTATTTCTGCAATTTGTTTTCTTTTTGGATTTTTAGGTAATTTACCGTCTTTAGCTATGTGTCCTATCTTTCCGCAATTGTAGCATGTACATTGGGATATTTTTCTTTTAGGTCTATATGGTCTTTTTATTTTATAGTTTTTTACATAATACCTTCGTCTTGGTTGTTTATATTTACACTTAGTTTTATTTTTTCTATAATTTTTATATCTTCTAGATTTTTGTTTTTTATTTGTACACCCAAACTGTGGTGCTATTTTATTTTTACAACATGATAAATTTTTATTTAGTACTTTTTCCATTTTTAATTTTTCTTTTTGGTTCTCACATAATTGTGTAAACCATTGAGATAGAAATTTTATTCTAGCTCCTAAAGTATCTACCATTCCTTCATTATTCCAATCCTTTATTATTTTAGTGCTAAATGGTTCTGGTAATTTTGTAAAATACTGTTCTCTTATTTCTTTTGCTTCGTCTAAATTGTATTCAGCTTTGTAGTAATATTCTTTGAATGCACAAGTATATTCTTCTATATAACACATTTTACATATAGCTAATTTTGTCATAAGTTGTCTATTTATTATTTTTTCCCTATTTTGTTCTCTTATATCCGTGGTCATACCTCCAAATTCACTTCTTATTGCTGATTCATATTTGTCTAGTATATCTATATTTGTTGCTGATGGGGATCCAACCATTTTCTTATCATTCCGAAGTACTTCTAAACTTTCTGGGGGTAGATTTTCTATCCATAATTTTGCTGTTCCTATGAATGTTCTTTCTATGTATCTTGGTGTTTTTGTTGTTTCTATTTTGTTATCTATTAACTGCTTGGATATATTTACTGTCCATAGTAATATTGCTTTATTTATGTCTGTGACGCAATCTAAATCTAAGAAATTATATTATTGTCACGACCCAAACCGGGTTGCGACTGGCACCCACACTTAACCTCCTATTTGAGCGAACCAACCAATCTAACCTTAACATTTCAATATAATATCAACAGAAAGTAATGCGGAAGACTTAAACTCATTAAATAAAGACCAATTCATTAACTTCTAAAATTCAACATCTATTATTCCCCAAAATCTGGAATTCTTCATTACAAGAACATCTACGATCAAACGACTAAACTAAGAGTATTCTAAAAGCTAAAAATACATAAGAAGCTAGTCCATGCCGGAAGTTCAAGGCATCAAGACTTGAAGAAGAAGATCTAGTCCAAGCAAGAAGCATTAGCTCACCCTGAATTTCCGATGTAGTAAGACTGGCTTGAATTACTGTTGAGTTGAAGACGATGGCACGTTTGCTGCACTCCACAAATAAACAAGAAGAGAACATAAAAGTAGGGGTCAGTACAAAACACAGGTACTGAGTAGATATCATCGGCCAACTCAAAATAGAAATCAATATATACCAAGTAATATCATAAAATCAACTATGATACTCAACATGTAGCAACAACAAATACTATATCATTAACAATTACCGTCAAGTTAACACATGAGGACTCAAGCCTCGATACCATACTCATTTGGGAATCATGTTCATTAGATTGAGTATATTAACATCTTTCAGGATTCATTATCTTTATTTCTCTTTTGTCGGTACGTTACACTCCGCTCCCTCAATATTCATTAATCCTCTTGTGTCGGTACATGACACTCCGATCCCCTAAATCTATGTGTCGGTTCGTGACACCCGATCCCCTAAATCTATGTGTCAGTTCGTGACACCCGATCCCCTAAATCTACGTGTCGGTTCGTGACACCCGATCCCCTAATACTACGTGTCGGTTCGTGAGACCCGATCCCTTAATACTACGTGTCGGTTCGTGACACCCGATCCCCTAATTTTACGTGTCGGTTCGTGGCACCCGATCCCCTAAATCTACATGTCGGTTCGTGACACCCGATCCCCTAATACTACGTGTCGGTTTGTGACACCCGATCCCCTAATACTACGTGTCGGTCCGTGACACCCGATCCCCTAATCTCCTTCCATCAATTCATCAAGCCTTCTTTCTTACCAAGGCATCATCAATCCCATTACTTTAGTTCATCAAGCCTTCTCCCTTACCAAGGCATCATCATTAAAAAGAGATTAGGTTTTTATCAAGATTTGGGATTCAATAACTTCATCATGCTTAATATAATTACATTTATATAATCACGTTCATGCATGCATACAATTAAGCACATAGCAGGGTTTACAATACTACCAATACATATCATTCTCTATTAAGAGTTTACTATGAAAGCATGAAAACCATAACCTACCTCCACCGAAGAATTGCGATCAACAAGCTATCTTCTCAAAATCCTTGCTATCCCCTTTGTTTCTCTCTCTCTCTCTACTCGTTCTCTTTCTTTTTCTGTCTCTCTTTGTCCTTTCTTATTTTTCTTATTCCAACCCTCTTTCTTTTACCCTAATTAGTATATAATTAATAATAAAAGATGGCAATAATGCCCCACTAATTAACTTAAGGTTACCTCTTTTAACCCCCAAGTAATTAGACTTATTAACATTAACCCACTAACTTTATAATTAAGGCAAGAATAGTCAAAAACGTCCCTTAAAACGTATCAAGAAATCCGACCCAGACTGGGATTGCGCAACCTGCGACGGGCCGTCGTGCCTGCGACGGTCCGTCCTGCAGGTCGTCGCAAAGTTCAGACACCCAAATTTCCACCAAGGGTCTGTGACGGTCCGTCACACCTGTGACGGTCCGTCCTGCCATTTCGTTACGAAGTTCAGAGAGTCGATTTCAGTACCCAATTTTCAGTTTTTCTGAGTGTTTTGAAACGAGACCCTACGACGGTCCGTCGTGGGGTCCGTCGCCTCAGCCTGTTTTTCCAGAAATAAAATCTGCTGCTCAAAACGACTTAACAGGTCATTACAATAGATACCAATTTACCCATCGTTCGTCCCCGAACGATCACAAGAAGGAAAACAAGGGCGAAAAGGAGTACCTGAATCTGTAAACAGATATGGGTATTTTTCTCGCATATCCGCCTCCTTCTCCCAAGTGGCTTCTTCAACGGGTCGATTCTTCCATTGAACTTTGATGGATGCAATCTCCCTTGACCTCAACTTGCGAACTTCTCTATCTAAAATAGCAACAGGCTCCTCCTCATAAGACAAGTTCTCATCAAGCAAAACTGAATCCCAACGGATAATGTAATTTCCATCCCCATGATATCTTTTCAACATAGACACATGGAATACCGGATGCACTCCGGACAGCCCTGGAGGCAAGGCTAACTCATAAGCCACCTCCCCTACTCGCTTATGTACTTCAAATGGACCAATATACCTTGGGCTAAGATTACCTCGCTTACCAAATCGCATCACCCCTTTCATTGGCGAAACCTTCAACAAGACTTGTTCACCTTCCATGAACTCTAAGTCTCTAACCTTTCGATCTGCATATTCTTTTTGTCTACTTTGCGCCGCTAGAAGCTTTTCTTGAATAGACTTCACTTTCTCTATCGAATCCCTCAAAAGGTCAGTACCCCAAGGTCTAACCTCGAATGCATCAAACCAACCAATGGGAGACCTACATCTCCTCCCATACAATGCTTCACATGGGGCCATATCAATACTTGAGTGATAGCTATTATTGTATGAAAACTCCGCTAAGGGTAGGAAGCTATCCCAATGGCCACCAAACTCTATCACACATGCACGAAGCATATCCTCCAAAACTTGAATCATCCTTTCAGACTGACCATCGGTCTGAGGATGGAACGCAGTACTAAGGTCCAACCTAGTACCCAATTCCGCATGCAATATTTTCCAAAACTTAGAAGTAAACTGTGTACCTCTATCTGATATGATGGATAGTGGAACCCCATGCAATCGAACGATTTTTGAGATATAGATCTTGGCTAACTTCTCTGCATTGTAAGTCACCTTTACCGGAATGAAATGAGCAGATTTAGTTAACCTATCAACAATCACCCAGATGGAATCGTACTTACCCATTGTCTTTGGAGGACCAACCACGAAGTCCATTGCGATTCTCTCCCATTTCCAATCCGGAATGGGCATTCTCTGAAGTGTTCCTCCGGGCCTTTGGTGTTCATACTTTACTTGTTGACAGTTTGGACATTTGGCAATAAAGTCCACAATGTCACGCTTCATTCTACTCCACCAAAAGTGTTGTTTTAGGTCACGGTACATCTTGGTTGCACCCGGATGTATCGAATACCTTGAACTATGAGCTATTGTCAGAATAGTGTTGATTAAATCATCAACACGGGGCACACATACCCTTCCCTTGAATCTCAAAACACCTTCCTCATCGATTTGTGCTTCCTTAGCCTCTCCTCGCAATACCTTATCTTGTATTCTTCTTAGTTTCTCATCAAGTCATTAGCTAGAGTCTGAACCTCTCTAGCCAATGGGCGTCTAGAGGCGTGCAAGTGATCTAGACTTCCCATGCTTCCCGCCTTTCTACTTAAAGCATCCGCTACATCATTCGCCTTTCCTGGATGATACAAGATAGTGATATCGTAGTCCTTTAGTAGCTCTATCCATCTCCTTTGTCTCAAGTTCAAATCCTTCTGAGTAAAGACATACTGAAGGCTACGATGATCTGTGTAGACCTCACTCTTAACCCCATATAAATAGTGTCTCCATTGCTTTAATGCAAACACTACCACAGCCAATTCCAAATCATGAGTTGGATAGTTACGTTCATGCACTTTTAATTGTATTGAAGCATAAGCAATCACATTCTTCTCTTGCATTAGCACTGCACCCAAACCCGAATAAGATGCATCACAATAGACAATGAAATTCTTTCCTTCCACTGGCAAGGTGAGAATGGGTGCGGTAGTCAACAAAGTCTTGAGCTTCTGAAAGCCTTCCTCACACTCATCCGACCATACAAATGGAACATTTTGCTTAGTCAAGTTCGTTAATTGGGAAGCAATAGAAGAGAATCCCTTGACAAATCGGCGGTAGTAGCTAGCTAACCCAACAAAGCTCCTTATTTCTGACACATTAGTAGGTCTTACCCAATTCTTCACTGTCTCAATCTTAGAAGGATCCACCATTACTCCATCCTTAGAAACCACGTGCCCCAAAAAGGACACTGCATCTAGCCAAAACTCACACTTAGAGAACTTGGCATAAAGCTTTTTCTCCCTCAACATTTCCAATACCATTCTCAAATGCTCTTCATGTTCCTTCTTGCTCTTTTAGTATACCAATATATCATCAATAAATACGATCACGAAGAGGTCCAAATATGGCTTAAAAATCCCGTTCATCAAGCTCATGAACGCAGCAGGGGCATTCATAAGACCAAAAGACATCACTACAAATTCGTAATGCCCATACCTCGTTCGAAAAGCAGTCTTTGGCACATCCGTTGCCCGTATTTTCAATTGATGATAACCGGATCTCAAGTCAATCTTAGAGAAGACACAAGCACCTTGTAACTGATCGAACAAGTCATCAATGCGGGGAAGAGGATACTTGTTCTTTATGGTTACCTTGTTTAGTTTTCTGTAGTCTATACACATTCGAAAACTCCCATCCTTCTTCTTCACAAAAAAAACCGGAGTACCCCAAGGAGATGCACTTGGTCTAATAAAGCCTTTGTTTAACAACTCTTGAAGTTGGTCTTTTAACTCTCTTAACTCCGCGGGAGCCATTCTGTAAGGGGGTATCAAAATGGGGCGAGTACCCGGTTCAAGGTCAATACAAAATTCAATATCCCTATCTTGTGGCATACCAGGAAGATCTGCAGGGAACATATCCAGAAACTCACGGACCACCGAAACCGACTTAATCGAAGGAACTTGGGTAGTGTCGTCCTTGAGATGTGCCAAGAAAGCTAAACACCCTTTACTAACCATTTTCTTAGCACGAAGAAGGGAGATGATACGCACCGGATTGGAAGTGTAGTCACCCTCCCAAACTAACGGATCTGTCCCAGGCTTGGCTAACGTCACCGTTTTAGCATTACAATCCAAAATCGCAAATTGCGGAGAAAGCCAAGTCATACCCAGAATTACATCAAAATCATCCATTTCTAAGATAACCAAATCTACATAAGTGTTTCTCCCCACAAAGTTCACCAAACAAGACCTATACACCTTTTCAACTACCACAGTCTCACCCACCGGAGTAGAAACACGAATAGGAATATCAAGTAATTCACAATGTAAATTTAGACCATTAGCAAATGAGGAAGATACATAAGAAAATGTGGATCCAGGATCAAACAATACAGAAGCCATGCAATCACAAACCAGAAGATTACCTGTGATGACAACATCAGATGCCTCCGCTTCAGACCGCCCAGGGAAAGCGTAACAATGGGCCCTATCGTTTGTCTGTCCATTGCCCCTACCATGTTGTGATGTAGTGGTTCCAGTTTGCCCATCACTTCGGCCATTTTGGTGACCACCATTACCTCGACCACCACGTCCTCCAGAATAACGGCCTCTACCATGACCACTTCTACCTCTAGCCATTGGGGGTCTATAACTCTGTTTTGGACAATTCCTCCTAATATGTCCAGTCTCCCCACATCCATAACACTCTCTGGAGTCAAGCACAGGTCTCTCAGAGAAGTGTTGACCAGTCTGAGGTGGACCCCCAACTACAGTCTGTAGTGAAGACTGAATGGGTCGAACTGAGTAACCTCCGGAACCTTGTCCTCTAGAGTAAGAACCATTAAACTCACCTCTCTTTCGAAACCTTTTTGATATCGATGTCGTGGTAAAGTCATCTTGGTTCACTCCTTCCACCTCTATCACGAAGTCTACCACCTCTTGGAAGGATTTTGCCGTAGCCGCTACCTGTAAGGCTGAAATCTGCAACTCTGACCTCAACCCCTTCACAAAACAGCGAATCCGCTCTTGTGGACTGAAACATAGTTAGGTGGCATACCGGGATAATGCACGAAACATAGCCTCATATGCATTGACCGACATCCTACCTTGCTCTAGGCTCAAGAACTCATCCCTTTTCCTATCCCTCAAAGTTCGGGGGATATACTTCTCCATAAACAAGCTAGAGAATGAGGCCCAAGTCATAGGTGGTGCCTCTGTTGGTTGACACACAATATGTGACCGCCACCACATTTTGGCGTCCCCTTGAAACTTATAAGTCACAAACTCCACACCAAACCGTTCTACTATACCCATCTTGTGTAGTAGCTCGTGACAGTCAACCAGAAAATCATAAGCATCCTCCGATTCAGCACCCTTGAAGACCGGAGGTTTCAATTTCAAGAACTTACTGAAAATTTCATGCTGATCATTTGTCATTATAGGCCCAGTAGTCAGACGTGGAAATGTGCCTATGTCCAATGAGTCATCCATACGAGGAGCCATAGTGGCTGCATGTTGTACTTCTGAAACCGGAGGTGTTGGCGCAGAAAACACAGGAGGTGCCTGACCTTGATCAGACAACCCACTGAGATAGGCGAGAACCTAATTGATCATCTCTGGGGTAGGTTGGGGTAGCAATCCCTCATTCTGCACTTGTTCAGTTTCCCCATCCTCCCCTTCTCTTATTACTTCCTCAGTCGGTGGAGGAGTCACTGCCCTAGTATCAGATGGGCTAGGTGCTCGTCCTCTTCCCCTAGAGGACGTCCTCAGACGCTTCTTGTCTTGCCGATGTTGGTGTTGGCGCAGTTGTTGCTCTAGTTCTAACCATCTGCGAAAGAGAGTGAAGATGGTCAGATACCAATTTGTATCACCTAGATACCAATTGGATTCAAGTAGTAGCATGAAAGAAAGAAAGAAAGAATGGAATTTTCCTAAAGTCTTATAGCCTCTTAAAGAAAAGTAAAGGCATCCCCCTACCGTTCCTTAAGAATCTACTAGACTCGTTCTTGTGTGATGAGACCAACGAACCTAATGCTCTGATACCAAGTTTGTCACGACCCAAACTGGGTTGCGACTGACACCCACACTTACCCTCCTATGTGAGCGAACCAACCAATCTAACCTTAACATTTCAATATAATATCAACAGAAAGTAATGCGGAAGACTAAAACTCATGAAATAAAGACCAATTCATTAACTTCTAAAATTCAACATCTATTATTCCCCAAAATCAGGAAGTCATCATCACAAGAACATCTACGATCAAACGACTAAACTAAGAGTATTCTAAAAGCTAAAAATACATAAGAAGCTAGTCCATGCCGGAAGTTCAAGGCATCAAGACTTGAAGAAGAAGATCCAGTCCAAGCTAGAAGCATTAGCTCACCCTGAATTTTCCGATGTAGTAAGACTGGCTTGAATTACTGTTGAGTTGAAGACGATGGCACGTTTGCTGCACTCCACAAATAAACAAGAAGAGAACATAAAAGTAGGGGTCAGTACAAAACACGGGTACTGAGTAGATATCATCGGCCAACTCAAAATAGAAATCAATATATACCAAGTAATATCATAAAATGTACTATGATACTCAACATGTAGCAACAACAAATACTATATCATTAACAATTACCGTCAAGTTAACACATGAGGACTCAAGCCTCGATACCATACTCATTTGGGAATCATGTTCATTAGATTGAGTATATTAACATCTTTCAAATTCATTATCTTTATTTCTCTTGTGTCGGTACATGACACTCCGCTCCCTCAATATTCATTAATCCTCTTGTGTCGGTACGTGACACTCCGAAACCCTAAATCTATGTGTCGGTTCGTGACACCCCATCCCCTAAATCTATGTGTCGGTTCGTGACACCTGATCCCCTAAATCTACGTGTCGGTTCGTGACACCCGATCCCCTAATACTACGTGTCGGTTCGTGACACCCGATCCCCTAATACTACGTGTCGGTTCGTGACACCCGATCCCCTAATACTACGTGTCGGTTCGTGACACCCGATCCCCTAATTCTACATGTCGGTTCGTGACACCCGATCCCCTAAATCTACGTGTCGGTTCGTGACACCTGATCCCCTAATACTACGTGTCGGTTCGTGACACCCGATCCCCTAATACTACGTGTCGGTCTGTGACACCCGGTCCCCTAATCTCCTTCCATCAATTGATCAAGCCTTCTTTCTTACCAAGGCATCATCAATCTCATTACTTTAGTTCATCAAGCCTTCTCCCTTACCAAGGCATCATCATTAAAAAGAGATTAGGTTTTTATCAAGATTTGGGATTCAATAACTTCATCATGCTTAATATAATCACATTTATATAATCACGTTCATGCATGCATACAATTAAGCACATAGCAGGGTTTACAATACTACCAATACATATCATTCTCTATTAAGAGTTTACTATGAAAGCATGAAAACCATAACCTACCTCCACCGAAGAATTGCGATCAACAAGCTATCTTCTCAAAATCCTTGCTATCCCCTTCGTTTCTCTCTCTCTACTCGTTCTCTTTCTTTTTCTGTCTCTCTTTGTCCTTTCTTATTTTTCTTATTCCAACCCTCTTTCTTTTACCCTAATTAGTATATAATTAATAATAAAAGATGGCAATAATGCCCCACTAATTAACTTAAGTTTACCTCTTTTAAACCCCAAGTAATTAGACTTATTAACATTAACCCACTAACTTTATAATTAAGGCAAGAATAGTCAAAAACGTCCCTTAAAACGTATCAAGAAATCCGACCCAGACAGGGATTGCGCAATCTGCGACGGGCCGTCGTGCCTGCGACGGTCCGTCCTGCAGGTCGTCGCAAAGTTCAAAGACCCAAATTTCCACCAAGGGTCTGTGACGGTCCGTCACACCTGTGACGGTCCGTCCTGCCATTTCGTTACGAAGTTCAGAGAGTCGATTTCAGTACCCAATTTTCAGTTTTTCTGAGTGTTTTGAAACGAGACCCTACGACGGTCCGTCGTGGGGTCCGTCGCCTCAGCCTGTTTTTCCAGAAATAAAATCTGCTGCTCAAAACGACTTAGCAGGTCATTACAATAGATACCAATTTACCCATCGTTCGTCCCCGAACGATCACAAGAAGGAAAACAAGGGCGAAAAGGAGTACCTGAATCTGTAAACAGATATGGGTATTTTTCTCGCATATCCGCCTCCTTCTCCCAAGTGGCTTCTTCAACGGGTCGATTCTTCCATTGAACTTTGATGGATGCAATCTCCCTTGACCTCAACTTGCGAACTTCTCTATCTAAAATAGCAACAGGCTCCTCCTCATAAGACAGGTTCTCATCAAGCAAAACGAGACCCTGCGACGGTCCGTCGTGCCCATGACGGTCCGTCGTGCCCATGACGGTCCGTCGTGGGGTCCGTCGCCTCAGCCACTTTTTCCAGAAATAAAATCTGCTGCTCAAAACGACTAAACAGGTCGTTACAATTGTTCACTTATTGGTTTCGGTATCCAATTTTTATTTAATCTACTGTTCCATATTGCATTATTTCTATCTGATTGTTGATAACTTTCTGTATAATAAGTTGGTGGTGTCCACCTAGGACTACTTCTAGGGCTATTTCTGGGACTATTATCTAGGGTTTTTACTCTTGACGTACTAGGTCTATTCATGTCTCCTGTGTTTATTTCCAATTTATTTATTTTATTTATCTGTTCTAAGATTTCTGTATATGTCTCACTTATGTCACTTATTTCTGATTTTTGGTCATGTTCATTTTTATCTATTTCATTTACTTCATTTACCTCAATATCTTCATTTAATTTTTGTTCCATTTCTTTTATTTCATTAGTTAATTCAACCTCTTTATCTTTTTCCTTTTATTTTTGCTTATTTTCATATAATAATTTTAACCTAGCTAATTCTTTTTCTAATTCGCTTATTCTTGTATTTTTATTTCTTCTAATTGTTGTACTTCTTGTTTTGCTTGTATTTTTATTTTTTCAATTTCTTTTGATTTGTCTATTTCTTCATTTTCTTTTGTTATTCTTATCATAGCTGTTAAACTATCCTCTAATTTTGCTGTTTCTTTTTCTAACATCAAGTATAGATTATTTCCTATTTTTTATATCTTCTTCCTAAATTTGAAAATATTATTTTTATTATCATTCCATCTTGATTTTCATATGTTTTTTCGTCTACTGCAAATTCTTCTTTATTCATTATAATTTATGTATTATATTATGTTGTAACTCATATTCAAGACAGTCTAATTCTAATTCTAACATAAATATGACTTTTCTTTGTGCTAGTATTGATTTATTACATACTTCTGCTAATATATTTTCTTCTAACCTATTTTTTCTATGTTGTAATTCTTGTTCTTTCTCAGTTATTTTTTCCATCATTTTTTCTATTAATTGTTGTTTATAAATTTCTTTGTTCATACTGTTTTTTCAAATAGCGAACATATTTGTATTATGTTTTCGAAATTATATTTATCAATTGATCTTTTTTATCATTATCTATTTTGACTAGTTGCGATAGTTCATATTCTATATACAAGGGTCTTAATTTTTTCCATATTTTTCTTACCTTTTTATCTATCTTGGTTCTTTCTATTTTAGTATTTTTATTTTTATTCATCATAATTTTTTATATAATATTTTAAAAAGTCTACTTAATTTATCTGGATATTTAATCTTTTTTAACCTGTAATTTCTACCATATCATCTTAGCCAATATTCAGTCATATTCAATCTCCAATATCTAAATCATCATATAAATCATACATGTCATAATAAAGCTCATCTTGTATACTTTGTATGGTTAACTCAGTCCAACCTTGGGTTGTTATTTCTATTATCTCGTATGTTACCAATTTATCATAAATTTCTCTTTTTATATCAGTATTAAGATTTTTTAATATATAAAGTAATAATATCTTATATTCATCATCATCATCAATTAGATATGTAGTCATCTTATTCATTTTTGCTAAAAGTTTTATTCCTTCCAAGCTCTTAATGGATTATACTTATTTATTATGAAATATTAATGATTTAATAATCATCTTGTCTAGTCACTACTACAGCTTTCTTCTTTGATTAGTTACCCTAACAACGCCTCAACTTTGTTTACTCCCCTAAACGGCTTTCTTGCCTACCGGTTTCAACCTTAGGATGGCATAGTCTGGGCATACTTATTAAGAGAATATTTCTGTAGTAAACCTTCTAAAGATGTTTATTAGAACATTATTAAGTCATGATAAACAATTATAATCAACAAGAGATTTTCAGGATTAAATTTATTTAGCTACTCATAAATTTAAGAGAGTATACCTGATTTTGTAGATTTGTAGCTTCAGATTTCTCCATAGTTATTAGCTTAATTTGTTAACTAGCTAGCTCTGATACCAATTTTGGGGTGGAAGCGTAAAGAGAGAGTATTCAGA
The DNA here is from genome assembly GCF_036512215.1 of Solanum lycopersicum. Lineage (NCBI taxonomy): Eukaryota > Viridiplantae > Streptophyta > Magnoliopsida > Solanales > Solanaceae > Solanum > Solanum lycopersicum. The sequence continues at coordinate 40,988,193 of NC_090802.1, forward strand.
AAGATGAGAGATGTAAGGATGAAGGTGTGTTTTATTTATGAGGAAAGCTCCTCTATTTATACACATAAATTACACCGTCATACTATTTACTTCTATTTTGACTAGTTGCGATAGTTCATATTCTATATACAAGGGTCTTAATTTTTTCCATATTTTTCTTACCTTTTTATCTATCTTGGTTCTTTCTATTTTAGTATTTTTATTTTTATTCATCATAATTTTTTATATAATATTTTAAAAAGTCTACTTAATTTATCTGGATATTTAATTTTTTTTAACCTGTAATTTCTACCATATCGTCTTAGCCAATATTCAGTCATATTTATTCTCCAATATCTAAATCATCATATAAATCATACATGTCATAATAAAGCTCATCTTGTATACTTTGTATGGTTAACTCAGTCCAACCTTGGGTTGTTATTTCTATTATCTCGTATGTTACCAATTTATCATAAATTTCTCATTTTATATCAATATTAAAATTTTTTAATATATAAAGTAATAATATCTTATATTCATCATCATCATCAATTCGATACGTAGTCATCTTATTCATTTTTGCTAAAAGTTTTATTCCTTCCAAGCTCTTAATGGATTATACTTATTTATTATGAAATAATAATGATTTATTAATCATCTTGTCTTGTCACTACTACAGCTTTCTTCTTTGATTAGTTACCCTAACAGCGCCTCAACTTTGTTTACTCCCCTAAACGGCCTTCTTACCTACCGGTTTCAACCTTAGGATGGCATAGTCTGGCCATACTGATTCAGAGAATATTTCTGTAGTAAACCTTCTAAAGATGTTTATTAGTACATTATTAAGTCATGATAAACAATTATAATCAACAAGAGATTTTCAAGAATAAATTTATTTAGCTACTCATATATTTAAGAGAGTATACCTTATTTTGTAGATTTGTAGCTTTAGATTTCTCCATAGTTATTAGCTTAATTTGTTAACTAGCTAGCTCTGATACCAATTTTGGGGTGGAAGCGTAAAGAGAGAGTATTCAGAAAGATGAGAGATGTAAGGATGAAGGTGTGTTTTATTTTTGAGGAAAGCTCCTCTATTTATACATATAAATTACACCGTCATACTATTTACTTTACATAATTGGCCGACAAACTTTTTACATGATTGGCCGACAAACTATTTACTTTACGACTTTTGTACATTTGACTTTTTTAACCGACGCAAGACGACAAAAATAAAAAGACTCTTACTTTATACATATGGCTGATATTCAGCTGACACAGCAATACATATAATACTTTATACATATGGCTGTTATTCAGCCAACAATAATAACTTTTTTTTTAATCTTTATTCTAAATCAACTGTAGGTATCACATTGTCTTCTCCGTTGCATTTGGAGCATTTGTGGTCTGGATATTTGTTGCTGATAAGTTTGCAATACCTTACTAATAATTCTTCTGAAATAAATCCTTTCTTCAAAGCTCTCGTAGATGGTTGTTCTTCTGGTTGTAACAATGACAAAATCCATCTTTAAACTTCGTCCATATCTGATTTTCTTAATTCTTTGGAGTTTGCATATATCATTACCTGATCTCTTGCATAATAGCTCCAAATAGCATTGCCATTTAAATAATTGTTTGCTAGCTCTTGTATAATCGTAGCTATACCAATTATTCTTTTATTTGCATAAAAATTAGGTATTTCTACTTTTGGTATGTCATTTTGTTTTTCTATCTCTTCTGGAATAATCATATCTTTTGTTAATCCTATCTTTACCACCTGTATTGGTGATTTTATCTCTTCGTATAATATATTTGCTGGTGCTGTATAACATTTTATATAGAATAAATTTCCTTTGGTAATTCTTTTATATGTTAGAAATGCTTTATGTAATTCTGGTATTCCTACTATCTCTTCTCCGGTATATGTGTATACTGTATTTAGTAGTCCGTAGTTATAACATGTTTTTACTAGGTTGGGGTTGGTCTTAGGTTGTGCAATAAGTTTGTTATATCCTTATAGTTTCTGGGTTATATAATCTTCTTCGGGATTTTTTGTTTGTGTAGATCTTGGGTTTAGGTTTAGGTATGTTTGGATTTTGTATATGTTTTCAATATAAGATTGGGTAATATAGTTATATCTTTTTTTGTCATTTTGTAGGCTTACTGCATAGGTTGATGTTTGTGGTTCTGCTGGTATTTGCATTTGTGGTTTTTGGGTAAATGGTTTTGCAAATAACTGGTTTAAGTTTGTGTTTTTTGGTTTTTCACTAGTTCTTTTACTTGTACCTGCAGCTGTATCTGAACAAACATTGTTATGGGTTTTCCAGAGTTTCCCATCATCTCCTTCTATCTCTGGCTGTTTTCCGTCTGCCATACGACGTAGCCCTGCATGTTTTTGGTCATGCTGCTGACCGTTAGCTTTCAGCTCCTTTACTTCTATTTCTATCTTTTCTTTTTTTTGGCATAGATTTGTCATCATTGTCAGTAGATCTTTCATCATATCTTTTTCTTGAGAGGTAGTCTGCAATTAGATTTTCGTCAGTTTTTATAATTTCAATTATAAATGTAAAATTCAATATATTTAATATCAATCTTCTTATTTCCTTTGTTGTAACTGAATCATCTATCTTTTTGGTTATCCATCATTTTACCTGTGTATTATCTGTTCTTACAATAAATTTATTGTAAACTATGTATGGTTCGAATGCTAGTAAACATTTATATAATGCAAATAATTCTTTCCTATTGTAACGACCTGTTTAGTCGTTTTGAGCAACAAACTTCAATTCTGGAAAAACAGGCTGAGGCGACGGACCAAACGACGATCCGTCATGGGCACGACGGACCGTCGCAGGGTCTCGTTTCAAAACACTTAGAAAATCTGAAATTGGGTACTGAAAATCGACTCTCTGAACTTCGTGACGGAATGGCAGGACGGACCGTCACAGGCGTGACGGACCGTCACAGGCGTGACGGACCGTCACAGGCATGACGGACCGTCATAGATTGTTCAGTGGAAATTGACTCTCTGACTCTTGCGACGACCTGCAGGACGGACCATCGCAGGCACGACGGCCCGTCACAGGTTGCACAAATCCCAGGCAGAATCGGATTTCCTTACACGTTTTAAGGGACGTTTTTGGACTACTCCTTCCTTAATTATAGATTTTGTGGGTTTATATTAATAACTCAAATTCTTGGGGGTTAAAAGAGGTAACCCTAAGTTAATTAGTGGGGTATTATTGCCATCTTTTACACTTAATTATATGTTAACTAGGGTAAAAGAAAGAGGGTTTGAATAAAGAAAATAGAGAGAACAAGGAGAGAGAGAGATTGATCGATCAAGAGGCAGAGGGAATATCAAAGCTTGGGAAATTGCTTGTTGATTCCAATTCTTCGGTGGAGGTAGGTTATGGTTTTAATGCTTTCATAAGTAAACTCTCAATAGTGAATGATATGTATTGGTAGTATTGTAAACCCTACTATATGCTTAATGGTATGTTTGCATGAATATGATTATGTGATTGTGATAAGATAAGCATGATGAAAATATTGAATCCCAAATCTTGAAAAGAAAACTTTAATATACATTATTAATGATGATGCCTTGGTATAGAAGAAGGCTTGATGAATTAAAGTAATGGGATTGATGATGCCTTGGTATAGAGAAGGCTTGATGATTTACAGAATGATATTAGTGGATCGGAGTGTCACGTTCCGACACATAGTATTAGTGGATCGGAGTGTCACGTTCCGACACATAGTATTAGTGGATCGGAGGGTCACGTACCGACACATAGTATTAGTGGATCGGAGTGTCACGTTCCGACACATAGAATTAGGGGATCGGAGTGTCACGTACCGACACATGTAGGGGATCGGAGTGTCACGTTCCGACACATGTAGGGGATCGGAGTGTCACGTACCGACACATGTAGGGGATCGGAGTGTCACGTTCCAACACATAGAATTAGGGGATCAGAGTGTCACGTACCGACACATAGTAGTAGGGGATCGGAGTGTCACGTACCGACACAAGAGGAAGAAAGATAATGAATCTTGGAAGATGATAATATACTTAATTTAATAAAACTTAATTCCCAAAGGAGTATGGTGTTGAGGCTTGAGCCCTCATGGATGAACTTGATGGTACTTATTGATGATTATAATACTTGTTGTTGCTACATGTTGAGTTTTATAGTTGATTTACGATAATATTGATATATACTGTTCCCTATTTTGAGTTGGCCGATGATATCTACTCAGTACCCGTGTTTTGTACTGACCCCTACTTTTATGTTTTTCTTCTTGTTATTTATGGAGTGCAGCAAATGTGCCGTCATCTTCGACTCAACAGTAACTCAAGCCAGTCTTCGTCACGCCGGATCTTCAGGGTGAGCTAACGCTTCTAGCTTGGACTGGATCTTCTCCTTCGTGTCTTGATGTCTTGAACTTCCGGCATGGACTAGCTTCTTATGTATTTTTAGCTTCTTAGAAACTCTTAGAATTAGTAGTTTAAAGTAGATGTTCTTGTGATGATGACTTCCAGGTTTTGGGAATAATAGATGTTGAATATTGATAGTTATTTATTTGGTTTTTATTGATGAGTTTAAGTCTTCCGCATTACTTTCTGTTGTTATTAAATTGAAATGTTAAGGTTTAGATTGGTTGGTTCGCTCACATAGGAGGGTAAGTGTGGGTGCCAGTCGCGATCCGATTTGGGTCGTGACAAACTTGGTATCAGAGCATTAGGTTCGTTGGTCTCATCACACAAGAACAGGTCTAGTAGAGTCTTAAGGAACGGTAGGGGGACACCTTTACTTTTCTTTGAGAGGCTATAAGACTTTAGGAAAATTTCACTCTTTCATTCTTCCTTTCGTGCTACTACTTGAGTCCAATTGGTATCTAGGTGATACGAATTGGTATCTGACCATCTTCACTCTCTTTCGCAGATGGTTAGAACTAGAGCAACGACTATGCCAACACCAACACCGGACAGACAAGAAACAACTGAGCCAGCCACCGGGGCTGTGGCTCGAGGGAGAACAGCGGGAAGGGGCCGTGGTAGAGGTCGTGGGAGGACGTCCTCTAGGGGAAGAGGACGAGCACCTAGCCCATCTGATACTAGGGTAGTGACTCCTCCACCGACTGAGGATGTAATAAGAGAGGGGGAGGATGGGGTGAATGAACAAGTGCAAAATGAGGAAATGCCACCCCAACCTACCCCAGAGATGATCAATCAGGTTCTGGCTTATCTTAGCGGGTTATCTGATTAGGGCCAGACACCCCCAGTGTTTTCTGCACCAGCACCTCAGGCTCCGGAGGTACAACATGCGGCTACTATGGCTCCCCGCATGGATGTTCCATTGGAAATAGGCACGTTTCCACGTCTGACTACTGGGCCTATAATGACAAGTGATCAGCATGAACTTTTCAGTAAGTTCTTCAAATTGAAACCTCCAGTCTTCAAGGGTGCTGAATCGGAGGATGCTTATGATTTTCTGGGTATGACTTGGCTTTCTCCGCAATTTGCAATCTTGGATTGTAATGCTAAAACGATGACGTTAGCCAAGCCTGGGATAGACCCGTTAGTGTGGGAGGGTGACTACACTTCCAATCCAGTCCGCATCGTCTCCTTTCTTCGTGATAAGAAAATGATTAGTAAAGGGTGTTTAGCTTTCTTGGCACATCTCAAGGACGACACTACCCAAGTAACTTCGATTGAGTCGGTTTCAGTAGTTCGTGAGTTTCTAGATGTGTTCCCTGCAGATCTTCCTGGTATGCCACCGGATAGGGATATTGACTTCTGTATTGATCTTGAACCCGGTACTCGCCCCATTTCTATACCCCCTTATAGAATGGCTCCCGCGGAGTTAAGAGAGTTAAAAGCACAATTTCAAGAGTTATTGAACAAAGGCTTCATTAGACCAAGTGCGTCTCCTTGGGGTGCTCCGGTTTTGTTTGTAAAGAAGAAGGATGGGAGTTCTTGGATGTGCATAGACTACAGACAACTGAATAAACTAACTATTAAGAACAAGTACCCTCTTCCTCGCATTGATGACTTGTTCGATCAGTTACAAGGTGCTTGTGTCTTCTCTAAGATTGACTTGAGATCCGGTTATCATCAATTGAAAATACGGGCAACAGATGTGCCAAAGACTTTTTTTCGAACGAGGTATGGGCATTACGAATTTGTAGTGATGTCTTTTGGTCTTACGAATGCCGCTGCTGCGTTCATGAGCTTGATGAACGCGATTTTTAAGCCATATTTGGACATCCTCGTGATCGTATTTATTGATGATATATTGGTATACTCAAAGAGCAAGAAGGAACATGAAGAGCATTTGAGAAGGGTATTGGAAATGTTGAGGGAGAAAAATCTTTATGCCAAGTTCTCTAAGTGTGAGTTTTGGCTAGATGCAGTGTCCTTCTTGGGACACGTGGTTTCTAAGGATGGAGTGATGGTGGATCCTTCTAAGATTGAGACAGTGAAGAATTGGGTAAGACCTACTAATGTGTCGGAAATAAGGAGCTTTGTTGGGTTAGCAAGCTACTACCGCCGATTTGTCAAGGGATTCTCTTCTATTGCTTCCCAATTGACGAACTTGACTAAGCAGAATGTTCCATTTATATGGTCCGACGAATGTGAGGAAAGCTTTCAGAAGCTCAAGACTTTGTTGACTACTGCACCCATTCTCACCTTGCCCGTAGAGGGTAAGAACTTCATTGTTTATTGCGATGCATCTTATTCGGGTTTGGGTGAAGTACTAACGCAAGAGAAGAGTGTGATTGCTTATGCTTCAAGACAATTAAAAGTGCATGAACGTAACTATCCCACTCATGATTTGGAATTGGCCGCGGTAGTGTTTGCATTAAAACAATGGAGACACTATTTATATGGGGTTAAGTGTGAGATCTATACGGATCATCGTAGCCTTCAGTATGTCTTTACTCAGAAAGATTTGAACTTAAGACAGAGGAGATGGATGGAGTTACTAAAGGACTACGATATCACTATCTTGTATCATCCGGGGAAGGCGAATATTGTAGCGGATGCTTTAAGTAGGAAGGCTGGAAGCATGGGAAGTCTAGCTCACTTGCAAGTTTCTAGACGCCCATTGGATAGAGAGGTTCAAACTCTAGCTAATGACTTGATGAGATTAGAAGTAAATGAGAGGGGAGGATTGTTGGCTTATGTGGAGGCAAGATCCTTCTTCCTTGACAAGATTAAGGGAAGACAGTCTGATGATGAGAAACTGCGCAAAATTCAAGATAAAGTATTGCGAGGGGAGGCTAAGGAAGCACAAATCGATGAGGAAGGTGTTTTGAGAATCAAGGGAAGGGTATGTGTACCCCGCGTCGACGATTTGATCAACACTATTCTGACAGAGGCTCATAGTTCAAGGTATTCTATACATCCAGGTGTAACCAAGATGTATCGTGACCTAAAGCAACACTTTTGGTGGAGTAGAATGAAGCGTGATATTGTTGACATTATTGCCAAGTGTACGAACTGTCAACAAGTAAAGTGTGAACACCAAAGGCCCGGAGGAACACTTCAGAGAATGCCCATTCCGAAATGGAAGTGGGAAAGAATTGCAATGGATTTTGTGGTTGGTCTTCCGAAGACAATGGGAAAGTATGACTCCATTTGGGTGATTGTTGATAGGTTAACTAAATCTGCTCATTTCATTCCGGTCAAGGTGACTTACAATGCAGAAAAGTTAGCCAAACATTACATCTCGGAAGTGGTGCGATTGCATGGGGTTCCACTATCCATCATATCAGATAGAGGTACGCAATTTACTTCTATGTTTTGGAAAATATTGCATGCAGAATTGGGTACTAGGTTGGACCTTAGTACTGCGTTCCATCCCCAGACCGATGGTCAGTCTGAGCAAACGATTCAAGTGTTGGAGGATATGCTTCGTGCGTGTGTGATAGAATTTGGTGGTCATTGGGATAGCTTCTTACCCTTAGTGGAGTTTTCATACAATAATAGCTATCACTCAAGCATTGCTATGGCTCCATTCGAAGCATTGTATGGTAGGAGATGTAGGACTCCCATCGGTTGGTTTGACGCATTTGAGGTTAGGCCTTGGGGTACTGACCTTTTGAGGGATTCGATGGAAAAAGTGAAGTCTATTCAAGAAAAGCTTCTAGCGGCGCAAAGTAGACAAAAAGAATATGCAGATCGAAAGGTTAGAGACTTAGAGTTCATGGAGGGTGAACAAGTCTTGTTGAAAGTTTCACCCATGAAAGGGGTGATGCGGTTTGGTAAAAGGGGTAAACTAAGTCCAAGGTACATTGGACCATTTGAAGTACTTAAGCGAGTGGGGGAGGTGGCTTATGAGTTAGCCTTGCCTCCAAGGCTGTCCGGAGTACACCCGGTATTCCATGTGTCGATGTTGAAAAGATACCATGGGGATGGGAACTACATTATCCGTTGGGATTCAGTTTTGCTTGATGAGAACTTGTCTTATGAAGAGGAGCCTGTGGCTATTTTAGATAGAGAAGTTCGCAAGTTGAGGTCAAGAGAGATATCATCCATTAAGGTGCAATGGAAGAATCGACCCGTTGAAGAAGCCACTTGGGAGAAGGAGGCGGATATGCGAGAAAAATACCCACATCTGTTTACAGATTCAGGTACTCCTTTTCGCCCTTGTTTTCCTTCTTTTAATCGTTCGGGGACGAACGATGGGTAAATTGGTATCTATTATAACGACCTGTTTAGTCGTTTTGAGCAACAAACTTCAATTCTGGAAAAACAGGCTGAGGCGACGGACCAAACGACGACCCGTCATGGGCATGACGGACCGTCGCACGGTCTCGTTTCAAAACACTTAGAAAATTTGAAATTGGGTACTGAAAATCAACTCTCTGAACTTCGTGACGGAATGGCAGGACGGACCGTCACAGGCGTGACGGACCGTCATAGATTGTTCAGTGGAAATTGACTCTCTGACTCTTGCGACGACCTGCAGGACGGACCGTCGCAGGCACGACGGCCCGTCATAGGTTGCGCAAATCCCAGGCAGAGTCGGATTTCTGGTGAAGTTTCAAGGGACGTTTTTGGACTATTCTTTCCTTAATTATAGATTTAGTGGGGTTATATTAATAACTAAAATTCTTGAGGGGTTAAAAGAGGTAACCTTAAGTTAATTAGTGGGTTATTATTGTCATCTTTTATTCTTAATTATATACTAATTAGGGTAAAAGAAAGAGGGTAGGAATAAGAAAAAGAAAAGAACAGAAAGAGAGAGAGACGATCGAGAAGGGGAAACACAAAGCTTTGGAGAAAATTTGCTTGCTTGATCACTAATCTTCAGTGGAGGTAGGTTATGGTTTTCATGCTATTCGTAGTAAACTCTTAATAGCGAATGATATGTGTTAGTAGTATTGTGAACCTTCTATATGCTTAATTGTATGCTTGCATGAATGATGTGATTATGTAATTATGAATAAATAAGCATGATGAAGCTATTGACTCCCAAATCTTGAAAAGAAACCCTAATCTACTTTGTTAATGATGATGCCTTGGTATAAAAGAAGGCTTGATGAATGAAAGTAGTGAGATTAGGGGATCGGGTGCCACGTTCCGGTACCAGGATAGAATATGGATCGGGTGCCACGTTCCGGTACCAGGATAGAATATGGATCGTGTGTCACGTTCCGACACCAGGATAGAATATGGATCGGGTGCCACGTTCCGGTACCAGGATAGTATATGAGGATCGGAGTGTCACGTACCGACACGAGGGGAATAAAGATAAAGAATCTTGAAAGATGTTAATATATTCAATCTAATGAACCTAATTCCCAAATGAGTATGATGAGGAGGCGTGAGTCCTCATCGATGAGCTTGGTGTTGTAACCAAGGGCTATGGTAATTGTAAATGCTGCATGCTAAGGATATTAGTTGATTTTATGATATTATCTGATATATATGGTTTTCTATTTTGAGTTGGCCGATGATATCTACTCAGTACCCGTATTTTGTACTGACCCCTACTTTTATGTTTTCTTTTTGTTTATTTGTGGAGTGCAGCAAACGTGCCGTCGCCTTCGACTCAACAGTAATTCAAGCCAGTCTTACTACACCGGAAATTCAGGGTGAGCTAATGCTTCTAGCTTGGACTGGATCTTCTTCTTCAAGTCTTGATGCCTTGAGCTTCCGGCATGGACTAGCTTCTTATGTATTTTTAGCTTTTAGAATACTCTTAGTTTAGTCATTTGATCGTAGATGTTCTTGTGATGATGACTTCCAGATTTTGGAGAATAATAGATGTTGAATTTTAGAAGTTAATGAATTGGTCTTTATTTAATGAGTTTAAGTCTTCCGCATTACTTTCTGTTGATATTATATTGAAATGTTAAGGTTAGATTGGTTGGTTCGCTCACATAGGAGGAAAAGTGTGGGTGCCAGTCGCAACCCGGTTTGGGCCGTGACAAGAACTAGGCATTGACAACATATTTTGTTTAAACCTTCGACCTCACTATTTTTAGAATCAAAAGAAAATTTATTCTTATGAAAAATAGCATCATCCGATTCAATTATAATATTATCTTCATGATCAAGAAAATCTATAGGTTGTATTATTTGAAGCATAACCACAAAAAGTACAAAAAGTAACTTTCTTATCAAATTTCGTAATTTTTGAATCCATTAGCCTGACAAAGGCTAGACAACTCCAAACTCCTGATATTCCAAATTTGACTTGTGACCATTTCATAATTCAAAAGGTGTCAATTTAGTCTTTTTTGAGGCACATGATTCAATACATAATAAGAAGTTAAGATAGAATCACTCCATAATTTAAAGGTGCATGTGACTCAATAAACATGTCATTAATCTATTCAACCAAAGTTCTATTTCTCCTTCCCGCTACACCATTACATGAAGGAGAATAGGGAGATCAGTTTTATGATTTATTCTCAATGATCTAAAAAAAATAATTGAACTCATTTGATTCATATTTACGACTTCTATCACTTCTAATTCTTTTTATTTTTACTCCAAACTGATTTTAGACATAATGGAGATAAGTTTTAAAATTTTCAAAAGCATCACTTTTATTTTTCACCAAGAATACATATGTAAAAAAAATTTTAAAAAATCATCAATCAAAGTGATAAAATATTCATTACCTCTACGAGTTAAAATTTCACCATGTTCACAAATATCAGTATGAACAAATTTTAACAAATCAGTTTTTCTTGTAACTTGGAAATGAGGTCTTTTAGTGATTTAGGCTTTATTACAAGTATCAAAGTTCTAAAAATTCTTTTTAGTTATTGAAATCAATTCTAAAATACTCATAATTCCAAACTAACAATCATTAATATGACACAAACGAGCAAGTCAAAAATTGGTAGAAGAAACCATATAAACAAAAGTGGAAACTTTATTTATTTCAACATTCAGTTTAAACATTACATCACAAGTTCACCCCTTCCACACATAAATACCCTTCTTCACAAGTCTACTTTATTAAGGAGAAAACTAGAGATCAAATTTTTTCTCATGGAGGAGTATAAAGTATATATATCTAAGTTAATACCCTTGCAGAAGTAAAACACAATTCGACATCTCCCGTTTCAAACACTTGAGTTGTGAAAGAATCACCAAGCATGATGGTTTTGGACTCCTTCAAATGAGTATATTTTTTATATCAGTTTTTGTCATAACGAACATGATAACATGCACCAGAATTAGTCCACCATCCATCAACACTTTTAACTATGTTTGTGTCGGTAATCACCGGCACAAAAGGTTCTTCAGTAACATTTGTCTAAGGTTAGGACCAAATTTTTGTAATTTGTAAAATCAAGCAATGTGTCCACTTTTGCCACAAATAAAGCACGATCCCTTATCTTGAACTTGTTGACTTTTATGTTTGCTTATTTTCACAATTATTTTTCTCGAGAGGTCTACCCATTATATTTTTCTTGATTTTTTGTTCTTAGGCTTCAAAGAAGTATTTTGTGATATTTAAGAGAAGCATTATTTAAAGTAATTAAATTTATCTTTGTTGTGATGTTGTTCTCTTCTGATTATAAACGTGTATCTTAGCCTTTTGCCTCTTCTTCCATCAGAATTTTCATTAACAAAGTTTGAAGAGAGGTTTTATTTTGTTTGTGTCACATAATTTTTTAGAATTCATTCCAAGAAGGTGAAAATTTATCTACTATGTCACAAATAATAATGTTATCTCCAATTCTAACCTCCTCGGACCTAAGCTCTCCAAAAATCATTATAAAATCTTGAGCTTGGTCTATCACTGATTTATTGGCAAGCATTTGGAAACGAAAAAAATCTACAAAATCACATATTTTTCGCTTCAGCCTCTTCGATTCATAGTTGCTCTGAAATTCGTTCCAAATTCTTTTTGCATTAGAGTATGTTCTATCATAATAATCATAAAAATTATCAGATAGACAATTAAGAATATAATATCCGACAATTATAGAAATCACCATCGTACTTTTCCGCTTTCTCTAGATGACAAATAGTTTCTTCAGCATTCATAGAGGAGATGTCGACGTTATTAGGAAACTTTGCAGTTAACACATACGATACATTGAGAAGACTTAAGTAGAAAAGTAGTTTATCATTCCATCTCTTGAATGATAACCATTAAATCGAAATGGCTTGTTAAGGTCTTTCATCTTGACATCCGAAGATTTTTCAATTGTAACCATTGTGAATCTTCTTAAAATTGTTAGTGAAAAAAAATAAGATAACAAAATTTACAAGATTACAATAGAAAAAAAAAATGAATAAATAACATCTCTTTATAGAGGTAATGTCGACGTTATTAGGATTCTTCACAATCAACACATAAGATACATTGAGAAGACTTAAGTAGAAAAGTAGTTTACCCTTTCATCTCTTGAATGGTCACTATTAAACAGAAATGGCTTATTAAGGTCTTCTATCTTGACATCCGCGGATTTTTCAATTGTAACCATTGTGGATCTTAAAATTGTTAGTGAAAAAAAATAAGATAACAAAATAACAAAATTACAATTGAAAATAAAATGAATAAATAAAATCTCTTCAAGGTGAGGTGCGGATATCTCACTCTCTTTAAAGAGATTCAAGTCCACTGCAACGAATGTTTTTCACCGGTCCAGCAGTAGTCCTTCTTGACTCGTTCCGTCCAAGATACAACATCCTAATCACAAAAGTATAACTCAACAAACTCTAGACAGGAGTTAAGTCTAAAGCTCCACAAAATGAACATTTGCATTCAACTAATAAAGACTCTTTTTTGACAAACTTTATGCACTCTATATTATTATTATTATTGTATTTTAAACAATTGAAGACCACCATTATCTATAATAGCAGAAGTCTTCCTAATGATGAATTTGCAATGTATAACGGAGGAAAAAAGAGTGAGAATAAAGGAGAAATAATAATTAAGAGAAGTAATGGTCATGGTTGACCAACTTGTGCCTCAAACAGTACCTACAACGGAACCAACAAATGAAGGGCAATAATGCCTATAGACATTGACTAACAGGTGAGTAATTAGGCAAAAATGCCTAACCCTGCAACAATGATTTAGAGGCAGGCTGCTCCAACGTATGCAGAATATTGTAAATGTGGTAAATTAATATAATATTAAAACGACTACACTAACATAGGGTAGATCAAAATCTTAGCAGAGTGAAGGTTCATCCTTGTCATGCCTTGGCTTGCCATCTCTACAAAGTTTCCTACTAAGAAATTTGGTATTCCAACATGCTAATCAAATTTTGATGTTGTCAATTAGTAATTGAAAGTTGGTCCGATGGTGTTGTTTCTTTGGAAGCCTAGAGATTTGCCAAATGAGGATCCTTCTTGCTTACAAAATGATTCTTTTGTACGACATTTTACCCTTGTTGGATAAGACGTCTTTAGATTACTCAATTTTCTTTTATTTATTTTTTTTGTCTACAACTTAAGCAAAAGAGTCTAGTACATCAATTATGGCATGTCAACTATCTTATGATATTTATCCTTACAGCAAGAAATTTAGTAGCAGCTCCAGAAAAACAATAGAAATTTCTTGAAGCAAAGAATTTTGTGCACATAATTGTATGTCATGGTTCCCATATTCTGGGGCCAGAATCTCCATACTTACAGTTTGATGTAATAGAGATAATTTAATCAAGTAATAAAAGTTGAATGTGGGTGGGTGATGTCTGACGATATAAAGAAAAAATAATCAATATTTTTAAGATAAAGAATTATCACTGTATCTAAGTAGGAGAGCTTTTCAACGTGGCCTGCAATCCTGGGTTTTCTTCTCAATAAACATCTCCTATCACCAATGACAAATGAAAAGTCTTTTCTCCCATGCACCAATATTGCCCCCTAAACAATACCGACATCTAAGAGGTGCAAAAGAATGTCCTTTTCCTCCCAATCAATAATATTATTATAAAAAAAAAAGATGAACTTCTTGCAGACGGAAAGAAATGAATCTCATAGCGATGCTAGTAATGCAGGTTCTCCTCATAGAATTGAGCCAAAAGCAGCAAATCTGAAAACCTGAATATACCTGATCAAATTCAGCCAATCTGAGAATCTCCTCTTCTATTCGATTATGGAGTTACATAGAATGAAAACGTCCGCAACTTCTGGATTCCTACTTTGAGTTTCGTAGTTGGAGTGCAACCTATCGATTACTCCAATATGTGGCAATTCTTTATAAAATCGTTGGAGTAGTCTACATACTTTGTCCAATAAGGACGGAGATGCTCAAAGCCTAACTCCAACCAAGGTTTGGACTGGCCATTGTAATGAATTACAGCAGCATTCTTCACTTTATCAATGTTGGACTTATTTTGATAGCCCAAGCCAAGCATGTGCCATGAGGGATCAATTGGGTGAACATGACCCTTAAATGCAATCAAAGCAGGAGGTAGTGTTCCAAGCTTCCACATTGTCAGTTTGGACTTCAGATTCTACAAAAAATCACAAAGGTCAAGAGTATTCATTTATAACACATGGCTTTCTATTCTAGAAAGAAAAAGAGATATTTGTCAAAGACTAGTTATGACGTCTCTTTTAACTTGAACCAACACTATATCAGTATTGAACTCTTTATGGATCTACAATAATTGATCAACTGTGCTGCTTGCTTAAAAGGATGGGATGCATAATACAAGAGAATCCAATCACCTCAACTCTAAATTTACACAAACCCCATTTAGGGGGTGATATGTATATTAAAGATTACATGTCCTGCTTTCGTGGGGTTTGTACTTTCAATAGTGAAGACAGCAAAAAATCAACAGAATGAAACAGAAAAAGTACAGCTTTAAACTTCATAATCACAACACTTCTGATGTCAAAAAGAAAAGTACAATAGTAAATTTAATAGCACCCAAACCAAAAAGAGAAGGATGAACAAGGACATGCTTGTGTAATCTAGAAGAACATTGCAGAAAAAAAGGCTTGATAAGTCACACATTGGACAAAATCCAGACATTAGCAAGAAGCATAGAAGAATCTCAGAAATCTTGCATGATTGAAAAATAATCCCATATATGTAGGAACATATAAAACTTAAAGATACGATAAAAATCATGAACCATGCGAACTCCGACTACCTCTTTAAGCCATGAATGGTAAGTATCTCTTATATTTGTCTTTCTCCACGTATGCAAGTCAAAAATATTCATCCCATAAGCCCATGCACACTCGTCAGGGTTCAAACTTTTTGCTATGAGAGGATGAGAAAAATTAAAGTAGTTTCTGAATCGCTTTGACATCACCCATTCATCTTCTCCTTTACAGGTCTGAACAGCTCCATTCACCTTTCCGTTAAGGTCAATATCCCACAATGGAGACAAGTCACGCTGAATCACCACATCGTCATCCAAGAAAACCACTTTATGAAGGTTTGGGAAGAGCTGCATACAACACCATAGAATCTCAGATTACTATAGGAAGAGTATATCAAAACAGACAAGAGGTGAGTAAAGGTTACAAAAAAGAACTAAGGATAAAACCTGTTAATAGGAGACAGAAAAAGGAAAGATCGTAGTGTCAAGACACGGTCTGGAGATGCTGTTTTTGGAGGGATCTTTAGAGATGATCACAGAAAATTTGGATAAGATGAAATCTTTGACAAGCCTCACATCAGAAATATGACTCATAAAAAAAGGGCCAACTGTACTTGCTCAAAAAAAAAAAAAGGGCCAACGGTGTCTAAGCTAATAGATACTTGTTGTCATGCTGATTAAGGATGAGGAAATACTACACCATCTTATTATTGAAGACTGTAATATTTGTAATCAACAAGAACTCTATCAAACACATCTCGAGAGAGGCAACCCAGTGTGTCAATTTCTGGCGAACGAAGGGCACAAGCATGATGAAGATTTAACTGTCTGGGGAAATGCATATAGAATTTAAACACATGGTGGACGCTAGCAATGTTGCTTTTGAAAGATTGTAACAATTTGATCTTTCCAGTGTACCAAAAATAAAAAGAAAGGAGAAAAAGGAAAACAAGATTGTTGTTCAGAGCTGCATAGAAGTGCATGTCTAATTGAATAAAAAGAGCACTTGGACTGCAACACTTGAAGTCATAGTGGGATCATTTTTAAAATAGCACAATAAAAGTAGAGTAAAGAAAACGAAGGATGATAAAGAAAACAAGGCTGAACAACAAATTAAAATCTGGGGTAATAGTGTTTGCTTATACTGCTTTGGGATTGAATGCTGACAGGAGCCTTGAAAATTGCTAGTTGTAGCTATGGCCTTATGAAGTTCTACACAAAACATGGAAATTACAATGCTAGTTTCATGCATGAAATGCAAATGATTTTGGGAGCACAAAAGCCTGCATGCTTTAGCAATACAATTGGGATTAGCATTAAACAAAATTCCTACTCGCTCCAGTTATCTATCTAGAACACATACTCCTCCCTCCTTCCCATTTTATATGCCACCTTTTTAGTTTGCACTTGCATTAAGAAATAATGTACCTTTACCCTTCTACCCTTATTTCATTTTTTTGGAACTCAAGTTTTCAAACAATAAATATGAATTAATTTTTTTAATTAATTAATTTAACCAATGAACATAAATTATTTACTTAGCTTTGCTAAATTGGTCAAATGTATATTTTCAAGGCTAATCACTAACAAGGATAAAAAAGGAACAATATGACAATTTATGCATTGATTTTATGAATTGACAAGTATTATGGACCAACTATTTATCGAAATGTATGACACAGAAAATGGGACGGACGGAGTATATAAGAATAGAATAAACAGAACATTCAAATGTCAGATAACAACTGTAAATAAAATAACTAGTTTCTGTTAAACTGAGCGAATTACAGCTATGGTTGATCCATAGAACAAAGAACATATAAAAGACCTGTCCTAGGCACCATGCTTAAGCAACACAATCTTTGACTCTGTTTTCATAGTTAGGCCTATCATATCACTCTACTTATATCTTAGAAAATCTTTTTCTGGGTATATTGGACCAAAACCAGTGCGTGTTCACCCAATAGAGTTAACAACTTAACATCTGCATGTGTCTATCAAAAATTGTAAAACTTATACATTTCCCTTTTATCCAATAAATTTAATGCCAAAGTGGGGAATTATGTTATAAGTGCTACCTCTGGCAAATATATGCGAATGTGATTGAGCAAGGAAATATATTTTGGGCTTCTAGCCTGCAGTTTTGAGGCAAAAGATCTTGGAGTAGTAGTATCACTGAGATTGGCGCCAGTTACATGGTTTCCATGGTAGTATTTCCGAATCCCATAATGACCCTCAACTGCTTCAAGCACTGGAATATTTTCTCTGGTTAACCAGTCAAACTGATGAATACCTCTAACTTCCACAATCGCTGGAGAGACAGGATTAAGAGCAAACCAGGAGTGCATCCCTGCATATGTTTTCTTGTCAGTGATGACATGAAAAACAGTTTTTTCAGGCCTCAAAAATGACTGCACGGCAGAATTGACCACAACTGAAGCAGCTAGGATGTTATCAGTTGACAATACAAAATGGTGCAACAAGTTCTCGGAAAGGAGAGGGAGTAGTTCTGGCGAAGGCAACTGTCTTCGTGCATGAGCATTAGAGGAGTACTCATCAGTCAGCCGCAGTGAAAGACAGTGAATGCCTTTAGGGACTGCACTAGCAGCAAAGTGCTTATTCATTAGCTCAGCAAATTTTGATTCCCTGATCTCCCTTTCAGATCTCTCCATCTGCAAAATAGCAAATGCAAACATCGTGAACGTGCAGCTACGGGTACATGCACACTTTAACAAAATGCATACACAGGCAATGAAGGAAGAAATGCTCTGTGACATACTGCTTTTGTACAAGTAAAGTGGGGTAGACACACGAAGACGAATCACATGGTTTGGTACTGCTCAAACAAAGAGCAAAGCATGCAAAAGGTATATGAAAATTATGAATCATTTTCCTCAATCACAAGACACAAGCCCATGAGCAACAAGAAAAACGGATTTTCGGCAAATAGTGTGCTACTCCGTGCATTTTTACTCCTCATCCATGCTTTTCTTAACTGATATTCAAGGTGGGGAATGGGAATAATTCAGTTAAGCCCTCCAAGTGAAAATAATCCTCAAAAGAGTAGGCAAGTGTGGCATAGAGGGAAATTGACAGACCAAGTTAATATGTCTAGCAATCAATTGTACACGGACAAAAGAGAGAATGGCTATTTGCACATACCATTCCCTTCAGCATCAAAGCAAATTCTTTTGCACTGTACTTGTAATTTTTCATTTCAGAAACAAGATGAGCATAAGACTCTGGGAGCTTCATAACAGATGGCAGTTCCTCAGAGTTCACTTGATTGAGGATCTTAACAAAATCCTTTACCAGTTTCTGCTGAAACAGAAACATTTTGATTAATAAAAGTACTCTGTATTATTGAATAAATGCTTAGTACAAGATTGGAAAACAATGGCACGACAAAACAGCAATAAATGATAAAGAGGAAGTTCATTACTTTTGAATCATCAGTCCGTCCAAGAAGCTTTGGTCCCAATCGTCTACCTAAACAGTCTGAATATCGATTAAACGAGAGTAAAGTTAAGGTTTGACAGAACTTTAGTTATATTGTAACAAATCAAAAGTAAAGTGTGATTTAACAATAGTCAGAAGTAAACTGAACAACGAAAAAGAAGCAGCTATTACAAGCATCATAACCAAATTCAACAATACTAATCAAACAGGATCCTTATACACAGTGGTACTTTGAGGCAGGGTCCCAAACCCCAAAAGAACCCAACCGCGGAAGGGGTCTTCTTTTTTTCTACGGAACAGAAAGAAGATCACTGAAAGACATCCAATCACAACAAAAAGACATGATCAGTAGTTATGATGCAAAAGTCCTTGTGCTTCAAGATAGCACTGAGTTACATGTGCCAACAATTAACATTTTCTAGACTCCACAAAATGCAGATGGGTAGCACTTCTTACATATATAAGAAGACTGCCATTCCCTACAAACATAAGCTGGTGTTTACTAGATACCACAGGTGCAAACAACCAAAAATATTAACTAAGCATGCAACCCTCTCTTGCATGCATTGGCACCCATGAATTGAATTCAATCATGTTTCTGCTACCAAAGTTGAATCGAAGTATATCAAGGATTACAATAAGTTGTTACAACTCATTTATCAGTATCTTTAACCTTCCCTTTTTATGAGGGTACATGCCATCAAGTTGAAGACATGACTAGGCTCGGGAAAGAGAGAACTCAACTTTCCCCTTAATGTTACACAATCCTGATGTTAAATTAAACATCACAGCTTAAATAACATTGACAACAATATAAACTAATTAATAAAAACAGCTATACTGCATTGTTGATGAAGAAATAACAAGAAGAAGTGTGTCTCAATGCCAAACTAGACCGGTTCGATAACATAACTGATGAAAGTAAAAAAAAAAAAAAGGAATCGCAATATACAATATAAGCTACAGAACAATAACAAGAAAAGGAAAACATGAACATCCACTGCAAATGAATGAGCAATGGTGTAAAATACATCAGAATTAGGAAGCTAATTGTATAAAGGAAAAGAGAGCTTGATTTTAAGTACCAAATGAGGAGCACTTGTTGACGCCTTCAAGGGTAACAAGAGCAGCGAGAATGAAGATAAATGGCAACAAAAAAGCTAGGAGAAGTATTGTATGAAAGAGTCTTCTATAGTTGAAATGGCGAGGTGCGAGTTTGATCTTCATTAATTCACCAAACCCTCCATTGTTATTGCTGCTCGATATTGTTATACTTCTCATGCTAGGTGAGAAGTGCAGCTGCATCTTCCTCCTGTAACTCCAATCACCACCCAATTCCAATCCTCCACAATCCCAGCACCCCAATTGATGCCACTACCCTTTTCTTGATTCCTTACACAATACGAACACAATGGTGTTTTTTTCACCATCAGATCCAACACGACACCAATTAAACAATCTTGATCGCTTCGAATCTCAAGCTTGGGGTCTTTTCCGAGACCAATGGCATTTGAATGGGGGACCCTTTATTCTTCCTTTTATCCTAATCACGAAAACCAGCTGAACACTTGATAAATGAAAAACGTTTAGGGCTGCTTGAATCAGTTTCAAGATGAAAATACACACATAAGTGTGTGTAATGAATGCATCATATCTATGTATGTGTGAATGAATCAATCAATGAAATTTGAAAAATGATAAACCTGAGGATGATAAAGTTTTAATGGAAGATGAATTTTGTTACTCCCTCCATTGGAGGATTGAACATAAAGAAAAGAAAAGAAAGAAAGAAAGAGAGAGACAGAGAGAGAGGGAGAAGTACTATTTCCTCTTTTGGAATTTCCTATTTTGTTCGTGTGTTCTTTCCAATTTTGATTGGGTCAATGATAGTACTATTTCCTCTCAAGGTTTAAATAAATTTAAAAACACAAAAAAAAAATCTTTCAATTGTTAATACTTTGTTCGTTTCACAAAGAATTACCTGATTTAACTTAGCACGGAGTTTAAGAATATAAAAAACATTTTTAAATCTTGTAGTCCTAAATTAAAGTTAGGTTAAATGTACAAGATTGTCCTTTAATCTTGTGGCCTTAAGCAAGCCACGTAAAAAGTTGAAATCAAATGTTATAAAAAAAAGATCATTATTTTTATACATATTAAAAAAGAAAGGTCATTATTTTTTAAAAGGATGGAGTAATATTTAGAATCTATTGGGTTGATTAATGAAAATTTGAATAGTTTACATTTTTTTTTGGGTGGAGGTAATTCGTTGTCTTGTTTTATTGTGGTTAACTGGATTCATATTATGCATTAACTTAACATTAAGTATGTAACATAAGTACGATGAAAAACGAGGTATCATATAATGAATCTTATGTTACATGCATGGTCTATATATGGTGTTGTAAATATCATCCTAGTAAAAATCACGGTTTACCTAAAGTGGCATAGTATAGGGAGGATCGAGAATGGGAAGAGAAAACATTTGCCTAAAATACCCATTGCAAAGGCAAGCAAGCAAGAGCCAAGGAGTATAGGATGGAAAGTGTTGCAAATGTTTATCTTATTTGGCATGAGGGAACTAACAATAACAATCCGAGAATTTCTAAGCTAAGACTCAAACCTTTCTTCATTTGCGGTAAGGTCGTATCGAGTGATTCTTAAATTATTCTTAGGTGTTAAGATCAATTCTTTAGTATGGGAATGCATTTGGATATAAATCAAGGTCACAAGAATCCTATGACAGAAATTTGAGTTGAAAGCTTCCTTACAAATTAAGTTAGGTCAAGTTCAAATGACTATATCTCGGGACATAATGAATTAAATGGACCATGACTTTCAAATTAAAGGTCTATGAGTCCTCTTTTACATGCCATCAAGTTGGCCTTAAGTAAAAAGTTATGGCTATTTTATCAAACACTTCCATTACAAAGTTTTCTAAGTTAGTAACCTACAAACCACTAACATCCCTAAAACGAACTAGGTTAAACTAGAGCCTAACATGTGTGACATTAGTTTATAAGGTCTTAAAATGGTTAATTATAGTGTTAGAAGGCAGTGTGTTGAGTTTGGAAGAGTTTGTAAGTGAAACGTCCAAGACGTTCGAAAGTTAGCCTTGAGACATGCTTGTATGTTCTAGTGTGCCTTTGCATGTTTTACGTCTTGGTTTGAGTTCAAATTGATGGGAGAGGTTCCAAACATCCATATGAGAGTGTTTAGGCATGACTCCCCAAGGACCACCCTAAGGATCTTTTAGGAGGAACGGAAATACTAATAAAGCTTGTTTCAGAGAAGGAATAGATACACCCATTGAAATATATTTAGCAGATGATAGAATAAAACATCCTATAGAAAAAAGTGTAATAAGTGCAGTTAAAGGAAATTTAATATACCAAAAATTTAAATTTATAATAAGTGCTAATTATACAGTAGCATTAACAGATACAAATATAGATAAATCATTAGTATTATATTGGAAAATATCAGGAATAGAGTTAGCACCAGGAAGTAAGGTATTCACACCAAGATGTAAAAATCTATATATATTAACAACAAAACATAAGATAACAACAAGAAGTAAAATAAATAAAATAAAAATAGAAAATCCTTTTGAAAAAATAATTACGCTAATAGATAATAATGACTATAGTTACAAAGAAATGGATACAAAAGAAGAATTGGAGATAGTAAAAGAAAGATTGAGTACCTCAAGTACACCAAATACAAACACATTAAATATGATGACTAGAGCTTCCTCATCAAGAATGAGTTCATCTAAAAGAAAATATGAAATATCACAAGATTTAGAAGAAATGACAATATATCATTATTTTATAACAGGAATAATGGACCAGAGAAAATATAAAATCGTGATAAACATAGGACAAGAAGAAAATCATATAACAAGAGAACTAGTATTAGAAGAAGAGATTATGAAAACAGGACATATATGCCCTGGATTACCTAGTGAAATAGTAAATACAAATGAAGAAACAACAGAAAAAGAAATAATTATAGGAGGAATTCCATTAAAAATACAATTTAAGATATATGAAGGAAATCATAATATCACATTAGGAATAAAATGGTTAGAAAAGGTTAAACCATACAACATAGAAAATGAACAATTAACAATAACTTGTCAAAATAAGAAAATAATTATAAAAAGAACAAAATGATTAATGAAAATATTTATACTTGCAAAAATTATTGTAGAAGGATATCACAACAGATATTATACACCTATGATAGATACAGGAGCAGAAGCAAATATATGTAAATATAATTGTTTACCAGAAGATAAATGGGAAAAATTAAAAACACCCATGATAGTAACATGATTTAATAATGAAGGAAGTATAATCAAAGATAAAGCAAAAAACATAAAAATACAAATATGGGATAAAATACTAACAATAGAAGAAATATATAACTTTAAATTTACTACAAAAGATATGTTATTAGGAATGCCATTTTTAGATAAATTTACCCACATATAATAACAAAAACATATTGGTGGCTTACTACACCATGTGGCCATAAAATAGGAGCAAAAAGAGTAAAAAATAAACAACGAAAACCTATAGAATGGATTAAAGGAAGTGAAAAAATAAATCAAGGAATGGAAAATATAAATGAAAAACAAATATCACAATTAGAAATTATTGTATTTACAATAGATAAAGTTAAAATAATTAATGAACAGCTAGAACAACTATATAATGAAGACCTATTACAAGGATGGGAAAAACATAAAACAAAAGTAAAAATTGAATTAATAGATGAAAATAGTATAATAACACAAAAACCATTAAAATATAACTTTGATGATTTACAAGAATTTAAAATACATATAAATGAATTACTGGAAAAAAATTACATACAAGAAAGTAATAGTAAACATACAAGCCCAGCATTTATAGTAATAAAACACAGTGAACAAAAAAAGAGGTAAAAGTAGAATGGTTATTGACTACAGAAATTTAAATGCTAAAACTAAAACATATAACTACCCAATACCTAATAAAATACTTAAAATAAGACAAATACAATGATATAATTATTTTAGTAAATTTGACTGTAAATCAGGATTTTACCATCTAAAATTAGAAGAAGAATCTACACAATTAACAGCATTCACAGTACCGCAAGGATTCTATGAATGAAATGTATTACCATCTGGATATAAAAATGCACCAGGTAGATATCAGCATTTTATGGACAACTATTTTAACCAATTAGAAAACTGTATCATATATATAGATGATATATTATTATACTCCAAAACACAAGATGAACATATAAGATTATTAGAAAAATTTATACATATAATTAAACATTCAGGTATAAGTTTAAGTAAAAGTAAAGCAGAAATTATGAAACCACAGATAGAATTTCTAGGAATACAAATAGATAAAAATGGAATAAAAATGCAAACTCACATAGTACAAAAAGTAATTACTATTGATGAAAATATAGATACAAAAAAGAAATTACAATCATTTTTAGGATTAGTAAATCAAGTAAGAGAATATATACCAAAATTAGCAGAACATTTAAAACCACTATATAAAAAACTCAGAAAAGATATTGAATATCATTTTGACAATAAAGATAAAGAACACATAAAAAATATTAAAAAATTATGCAAAAAACTACCAAAATTATATTTTCCTGATGAAAATAAAGAGTTTATTTATATTGTTGAAACAGACTCGAGTGATCATAGTTATGGAGGAGTTTTAAAATACATATATAACAAAGAAAAAATAGAACATTATTGTAGATATTATTCAGGATCTTATACAGAAGCACAAATAAAATGGGAAATAAATAGAAAAGAATTATTTGCATTATATAAATGTTTATTAGCATTTGAACCATATATAGTTTACAATAAATTTATTGTAAGAACAGATAACACACAAGTAAAATGGTGGATAACAAAAAAGTTAGATGATTCAGTTACAACAAGAGAAATAAGGAGAATGGTATTGAATATATTAAATTTTACATTTACAATTGAAATTATAAAAACTGATGAAAATCTCGTTGCAGATTACCTATCAAGAAAAAAGAACACAAACTGAACCAGATACAACAGAAGAAATACTCAAAGCTATTACTACACTTTCTACGAAAGTAGACAGTATGAGTAAAGAGTTACAAAATTTGAAAACTAAAAGTCAGCAGCATGACTATAAATATGCGGAGCTATGTCGATCGGAAGACACAAAAATTCCAGAACTACAAGGAGACGATGGGAAACTCCTTAAAACCCATAACAATGTTTGTTTAAATGCAGCTACAGCCAGCACATCTACAGCAGGACAATCTACAAAAAAGGAGGAGAATAAGGTAACATATACAAATACAAATTTGAATAAAATATTCTCAAAACCATACACTCCTCAAAATACCCAAAAAGATATATCTGTTACCCCACAAACAAATACTTATAAAGCCAGCCTAGACTGTCAAAAACAGACATACAATTACATCACAAGAACATACATAGAAAATATACACAGAGTACAAACATTTCTAAACCTAAACCCCAGAGCCAAAGAAACAAAAAACCCAACTGAAGACTATATAACTCAATATTTACAAGGATACAATAAGCTAATTGCACAACCAGGAACCAACCCAAATCTAGTAGCAACCTGCTACAACTACGGATTATTAAGTACTGTATATACAATAACAGGAGACGAGATATCAAAGATACCGGAATTATATAAAGCCTTTTTACAATATAAAAGAGTAACTAAAGGGACTCTTTTTTATATAAAATTTTACGCAGCTACAACAGAGATACTATATGACGAAGTTAAACCTACAATACAAGCTATAAAGATTGGACTTACAAGAGAAATGATAATCCCACAAAAAATAGATATCCAAGAAGAAATACAAAAAGTGGATATTCCAGAATTTTATGCAAATAAAAGAACTATCGGAATAGCTACTATACTAAGTGAGATGACAAATAATTACTTAAACGAAAATGCAATTTGGACATATTACAACAGAGACCAGACAATCATCTACTCAAATTGCAGAGAAATTAGAATAGCAGATATGGAAGATCTAAGACAATGGATATTGAGCTTGCTAAAGCCAGAACAAATACCTACGACAAGAGCTACACGAAAGAATTTTATTTCAGCCAATTTGATGACAAGATATTGCAAATTAATAGGACAAAAATATCCTGACCATATATGTTCAAAATATGAAGGAGAAGACAATTATGTGCCAGACGTCCAACTAGAATAAAAGATGTGAAGAACAAGATATTGGAAAGAAAGAAAGAAGAAAAAGATATATGTACAAATTAGGTCATAGTCATTGTCGGCCATTTGGCCAAAGTTTATTTTGTTTTCTTGTAAAAAGTCGTAAAGTCAATAGTGTCACTATGTCTTTATCGTAAATAGTAAGAGTCAAGTAACTGTGTTACTACATGATACTTGCATTGTCACATCCCGAATCTCACCCTAGGAGTTAGGGCACTCTCGGTGTGCAACAAGGCGTACTTGACCTCTCGGAAGTCTTGTACAAGCCCTTCGACATCATTCATTGCATACATGTATAAAAAGTAGTGAGAAATTAAAAAATTTCACACGAAATATCATAAAACATCTTAATCATAGACAATAAGTCTCACCATATGCCAATCTTAGACTCAAGAATACTTGCGATATGCTCATACATACGAATATACAAAAATTTAGTCTATTACAATACTTTGAAATAAAAGACATCTATAGACGATTATTCCCTCGAGTCAAGTGATGACATACTTCAAATATTGTTTGAACGATAACTAGTATCCAAGCTTTCCTTCACAATTCTCACCTTCCACCTACACCTTTAGATATAACAAAATGTATGGAATTAATACAAACACTTGTACTAAGTATGACTTAATGCATAAAATCATTAAAACGGACATTTATTAGAGACATGCTCTTTTTGATTAAAACATCATATCATAAGCATAAGAACAAACTTTAAGTCCTTAGAAACATATAAGAGATCATATAAGCATTTAATCACTTTTTAAGGAACATTACAGTAAACCTAGCAAAGTTACAGTAAATCAATTCAAACATTACAGTGAAACCCATTTAACATGTAATCTTTTAACTAAAAGCTATCCTAAGACTCACTTAAGTAAGACAAAGAGAGACCGCCCATACAACCTCGCTAGGCACACCTAAATGATCCTTATGACAACCTATAATGAGACAAATACACTTACAATACACCAACCACATTCACATGAGATCCTCCTACCAAAGGTGATTCTAAGATTCACTTGAGTGAGTTGTCAAGCGACCGCCCATACAATCGCTTCACACACACTTAAGAAATCCTTTACACTACCTAAGATAGAATCATTCTCACCTTATACAATAATATATATGCTATTACATTCTCCTCACAAATGTTTCAAAAGACTTACTTAAGTAAATCAAGAAGAGAATCTACTTGCTTGACCTCTCCAAGATTACCCAAATAACCCTTAAGACTACCTATGTTTGGATCATGTCTAATTTATCAACCAACTTTCCTATCTAGATTTTTTATTAAGACTTACCTAGGTAATATATTAGGTGACCATTCCTATAACCCCTTCACATCTTAACTAGACAACCCTTTAATGCAAGAATCCATGGATATATGACATAATTGGACAAGTGCATCTTTAGAAAACTTTAGAAAATCTCTTTGAATTTTGGGCTCCTTGATGAAGAGAGTTTCAAGGATCAAAATCATACCTCAATGAATCTAAACCACGAAATTGATGAAGAATCACCAATCAAATCTTCAATCCAAGCTAAACCTTGAGTTTTGGCTTTAATAGAGTTCTAGAGAATTTCTTAGAGATTTTGACTTTTGAGTTTTGATTTTTGAAGAATGAGTTCATCTAGGTGTTTAGGACTTATAATCACACTTAAAATACCTATAATACCCTTAATAAATTCCCTAACTCTTATTTGGACATTGGGTGAATTTACCAATTCACCCTTGCAATTTATAGTAAAGCTGCACATGAGACAGTCCATCGACGCGGGTCGTTTGTCCACAAACGGACCATCTTGACTGGCCATCCTTTGATTCAGAGGATGGAAATTTGGAAACTAATATCACTAGGCTAATTCTTGACCAAGTCATCGATTGCCTCAGTCGATTAGGGCTGGTCTTGATAGCCTTGTCCTCAAATGAAGGGTGCTTCCTCAAGGACCCTTGGTTGGTCATTGCCATGTTTGCCCGGAATTTTCTAACCCGAATATGATCGTATATGATTTGAGGACCTCTCATTCAATTTCATACAAAACTAACACATAAAACTCGACGAAACATGCCAAGACACACAAGGTCGTTTCAAGGCAAACCTTTTGAACTTCATGGACGTTCTTGGATGTTTGACCTCCAAACCTCATGAAACTCCACACACTGCCTATAAAAACTATAATAACTCATATAAGGACCTCATAAGATCATGACACACACATAAACACATAAATCACATAAGGCACATAAGTGACTTAGTCGTCGAACATCTTGGTAGTCCCTTGACGTTTTACTTCCAAATCACCTAAATCTTTAGACATTGCAACCTTACCACCTTATACACCATTTTAAGACCTTAGACCCTAATGAAAAACATATTAAGCTCTAGTTTTACCTAAGTCATTTTAGAGGTATTACAATCTCCCTCACTTGGAGAACATTCGTCCTAGAATGACACTTGTCACTCTCCGAACACTTCCAAGAGTAGAGACTCAGCTTAATAGATCATAACCATACCACATAATACATTATACAACACATAATTAAGGAGAAGCATCAATTTCACATAATAAAGAGAATCACAACACAAAAAGAAGTTAGAAGCAAATCTACAACTCATTTTAGCATGGTTTTATTGCATTACATCGTACTTAGTGCATTCAATGTACTAATTTCATATGTTGTTTTATCTGTAAAGGTGTAGGTGTCGATTGAGAGGAGTCTCTTGGACTTGGGAATAACATTCTCCTAAGCAAGTCTTGTTATGTCCTCACATGATTCGAGGACATAATTATATTTAGATTTATGTTTCAAAAGACATTGTAATAGACTTTAGTATTTTATTTTCTTGATGTATGGGCTGTAACCAAAGATATTCGTGTGTCTAAGATGGCTGCAAGAGAATTAGCATTTCCTATATTTTCTATAAAAGATATTTTTAGATAATATTTTAAAAAGTTTTAATTTCACATTACTTTTCATGTATATAATTAATGAATGATGTGAAGGACTTGTATAAGACCCCAGAGAGGTCGAAAATGCCATGCCACAATTAGAGAATGCCATTTCTTCTAGGGTACACTCTCGGGTCAGGACATACTTGGTATTAGAGCATCAGGTTATGAAGTAGACTTTAGGAATCCAAAAGTCTCATTGAAGCCATGTTTAGTAGAGTCTTTTTCATCGGTGTGAGTCACGACACATCTATGAGAGAGAGGCTATAGGACGATAGATTTTCACTTTTTAATTACTCTTGTGTCGTGCCATAGAGTTGATATTATAAGTGTCTTTTACTAATCTCTTCTCTTGTGTTTATAGGATATGAATATGAGAAGGACACCCACAAAGAGAGTGATGAGGAGGTGATTGAGGGAATTCCTCCCCAAGGTGGGCAAGTTCCCCAAGGTGGACAAGCTCTAGAAGGTATTCAAGTTCCTCAAGGTGAGAAAGTCCCTATAGTGGGTCATGGGAATGAGGTTTCGATGGTTCCCCCAGACATGACTAGTGAGGAGATTATGGAGGCTCTCCTTACCCTAGCCCGACCCATGACACCTCAAGTGAATAGAGATGTTGGGCCTAGGGTGAATGCTCTAGAGAGTACTAAGGCTTCCAGATTGAGGGACTTTGTGAGGATAAATTCTCCTATCTTCCTGTCACATTCGGGGAGGACCCCTAAAAGTAATTGGTGTCATCGTCCTCGGAGAGGACTAAGAATAACCTCTTAGCATTCGTCATTATATTTCACAGGTAAAATTGCAGAAATTTAAAACTTTTCATATACATCTTTCATGTGAGGTTTACATAGACCTCTCGCTCACACATCATATATACATAGAGAATTTACATAGACTACATGCATAGGAAACACTACATAGGCTTTTACTTTAAATTCACATACACCATATCTATAAGGATAGTGTAATAGGGATTTTCTCATATTCAAACCATCTAGAAGGAATACAACATTCGGGCATATCCCATACTTGATTACAAAGAAAGACACATATAAACCTATACAATAATAGTCTTCAGATGAAAGAGAATGAACAAAATGTCTTATACTATGATAACATCAAATAGCTAGATAGTGGCATCGTCCTCGGAAGGTGAGGACCTACCAAACTTGGAGAATGAGAGTTCAAATGGCCATTCTAGATGCTTAACAACCAGAACCTACATAATTGTAGAAACATAGAAATATGGGTTAGTACAACACTTGTACTAAGTATGGAAACGTGCATATAAAACATTTGAAATCATTCTAAAGGGGACATTTAATCAAAACCATGCTATTTTACTTTGAAAAGCTTTATCCATAATCAAGAACACATATAATCCAATAATCACATATTCCTTAAGAGTAGACGATATACAACACAAGACAAACCACATTAAGTATCATCAAGACAACATGTATCATAGCATATTTGAGTACATAATCAATACAACTCTAACATCATATTATAACAACAAATCATGTATAGAGTTCATAGCATTACAACATATACAAAACTCTTACTCATAAACCACCATCAAATTCACAAGTGCAATGACTAAGTAAAGACATAAAACCTTACTCAACCAAGTAAACCAAATAAAGGATCACAAGCACTGTCTAACAACACATATCATAGCATCAAGAGTATTCATCATCATATTTAGCAATATAGATCAATAACACGTCAATACATGATACTAACATCATATAGGATTATCAACATGTTAAGTCAACATATGCATAACATTTACTTTATAAAACATAAGAACAACCACCTAGGACTTCCCTCAAGGACAACTAGTGCAATGTATAGGTAGAGTCCCATACCACTACCGAGACTAAGTCAAACCTATTAAATCACCCCAGAAACTGTTCACTTTATTTGTTAATTTTACAGTACGTAGCACTTGACTTAACCCGCATAGACCACATGAGTAAAATATGGAATCCGGTGTCATGAAACCCTACACCAAAAGAAGGTGGACTAATTACTAAGGTAGTACAAAAACATGAACATAGCATTCTAGGTGGATCCACAAGTTAGTATTCCTATGGGGGAGTGATAGTTCAAGAACTTAGAGATATACTTGTGACACTCTTTATGAAGTCTCCAATCTCATGAGTGCAATAGTGAACCTACCTTCCCACATTGGGAAGGGACACTCCTTACTAATAGTTCACTCAGAGCTAAGCTAGAGTTCCTTTTTGAAATATCTTTAAGTCATCTTTTAACAATCATAACTTAGTTTAGGCCATAGGATACTAATACCATTTATATTCATAATCATTATCTCATTAGGAATTGCATGAGAATGTACTTTCAATACAACCCTCATATGTGAGATCAACACATTATCATCATCATGTCATAATAAGGCACATAGGCAATTCGTAACCAACCTTATATGATTTCATCTTAAACATAATCTCACACTTTGACATAATCAAGACATTTCACTTACATTATCATACCAAGCACTTACTTGATACAATCATAAGACATGCTTCAATTGAACTTCATCACCAAGTACAAGCCATTACAATTGAAATAAAGGTTAAAGATCACAAAGTCTTACAAATTCTTCTTCTACAAGCCATCATCATTGGTCGTACCGTCAACCAATATAGTTTCATCCAGAAATAGGTATAATAACATCATTCAATAGTAATTAACACAACAAATAAGTCAATTAAATCAATACTAATCAATTCAACATGAGTTCATAACCTAGGGTTAGGGAATTAGGGTCAATTCATGATTTATTCCACAAACTAGGTTAAATCATCAAGTATTAACATAATTGAACATGAATACATCATAATGTAATCATAATCATCAAAACAAACCATAAAAAATACAATTTAGAAGATCAATTTCGGATTTGAAATAAATCCATAAGAAATCATCTTTTAGAAACCAATTTTGGAAAAGCCCTTTGGGGAACGGAATCCCAAAGGTGAAAGGTTCCCATACCTTGTTATTCTTTGAAGATTTATGGAGAAAAGTTCACTTCTTTCTTCCCTATATCCCTTAGAAATTTCCCTTCAATGGTGTCTTCTTTGGGAAAGAGAAAGTAGAGAGAAGGTAGACTGATTTGGGTTTGGAAATTGTGGGGTGTTAAGTTGAGCTTAGGCTTAGGGTAGGTTATATAGTTAATTAATTAATTTGACTAACCACCCCTTGAACCCTAAATAAACCCCTGGCTAATTAACCAGTTAATTGGACTCACTCAAAACAAGACAGTGAAACTCAAGCATGACCTACGAGACCACGACCTACGGTCTGTAGGTCAACCTACACCCTTTCCCCCAAACCGTCCTGCACATTCATAGTTTTGGTAAGAGACCATGTTTTTGGATATTTTGGAAAAATGGGTGTGTGTTGGTTGAGGAGGCATCGACGCCCCATCGATTCACCAACGCCTCGTCGCTCGCAATCGTAGGTGGACACTAATTTTGACAACTTTTTGGCCAAAATGGAAGGATTCTCCTAAAGTACTCTTGGGGTGGTCCATGGGGATTCGTACCTGATTGTTTCAACCATAAAAAACTTCTAATACTATGTTGACATCTTTCAACAAAATTTCATCATTTTCCCACTCCTAAAACCTCTTGGAATAGGCTAAGATACACTAGCAGTTTTTCAGAATTTTCCAAACGTCATGGACGACTTGTCTCTAAAACTTCCTATATCATTTATAAACATTATTTATAACATTAAAACAGTTTTAAAACCCTTAGAAAATCATGTGAGGCTCTATATTAGTTCTTGGACTTTTGGAGTGTTACATTATTCCTCCCTTAGGAAATATTCGTCCCCGAATGACACAAAATATCTTGTGAATGGAAAGGATAGACTCAATACTAGAAAGACAACAATAAAATATATATTCAACATGAGTTACAACTCAAATCAGAATAACAACATGGAATTTACACATAGCAACTCAAAAAATCAATTACTACATATAATAACTTAACATCACAACATGAGAAATTTCCTTCCAACATCAACATGAGCTCAACACAACAAAAAGAGTCACTTATGCCAAAACTCATTTCAAAACACATCAACAGGCTCAATAACATTTCATTTGGCAACTACATACCAAATACACAAATAAATGAAAATCAATCTAAAGAGCATCTTTTCGAGAAAATCTCACTTTAGCAAAACTTTTAAAAATTTTATGCTCATCTTTGCAAAACAAGTCAAATTCAATTTTACTCATTATATTAGTTATTAATAGGAACAACTAACCTTAGTTAGCAAAGAGATGAGGATAACGGGACTTCATGTAAGCCTCGGCCTCCCATGTTTCTCCCTCAACTAGGTGGTTCTTCCATAACACCTTTATGGAAGCTACCTCTTTAATCCTAAATTGCTTCACTTGTCTATCAAAGATTTCCACCGGAACCTATTCATTGTAGAGGTTCTCATCCACACCTTGACATTCAATAGGAAGAATGAAATCGGGGTCACCAGTGCACTTCATAAGCACAAAAACATAGAATACCGCATAAATCAAAGCTAGCTCACTAGGTAATCTCAACTCGTATACAACCTTGCCAACCCTTTGAAAAATTTCATAGGGACCCACATAACTAGGACTTAACTTCCCTTTATTTTCAAATTTCATCACCTCTTTCATAGGTGAAATTTTCAAGTACACTTTATATCCTTCTTCAAACTCTAAGTCTCTTCTCCTACTGTAGGCATAAGACATTTTGCCGTTTATAGGCTGTTTTCAATCGGTTCCTTATCATATGGACTTTATCCAAAGTTGTAGAAATCAATTCAGGAAAAAAGAGTGAAGACTTTCCAACTTCAAACCATCTAATTGGAGATCTACTCCTACAATACAAGGCCTCAAAAGGAGCCATGGATATAGTCGAATGGTAACTTTTATTATAAAAGAAGTCAAGCAAAGGCAAGTGTTCAATCCAATTCCATTAAAATCAATTATACAAGATCTAAGCATATCCTTATAGGTTTGAATAGTACACTCCGCTTGACCATCCATTTGGGGATGAAAAGTGGTGCTTAACTTCACTTTTGTACCTAATCCTCTTTGGAACGAGATCCAAAATCAAGGCATAAATTGAGCACCTCTAACTGAAATAATGGATAAAGAGATTCCATGGAGACTCACAATCTCATTTATATAGATCTTTTCATACACTACTACTGAATAAGTAGACTTAAAGGGGATAAAGGGAGCGGATTTCGTCAACCTATCCACCACCACCCATATAGAGTCATTTTTCCTTCGTGTCCGAGGCAATCCCACTGGGAAGTCCATATTAATGTCTTCCCACTTCTAAGTGGGAACTTGCATTTCTTAATATAAGCCACCCGGATTTTGGTGCTCGACTTTCACTTTTTGACAATTGGGACACTTTACAACAAATACCACTATGTCTCGTATGTAGCCATCCCACCAAAATAATTCTTTAAGGTCATGATACATCTTTGTAGAACCTGGATGAATTGAATAATGGGAACCATGAGCTTCCTGTAGGATCCGGTTTCTCATATCATCATCATTGAGAATACACAACCTCTCTTGGTACATGGAAACACCATACCCCCTTAAGGAGAATGACTCATTAAGCTTGCCAAGAACTGATTCTTTTAACTCCATCAATGATGGATCAAGGTGATTCTTAGAATTCAGCTCAACCATTAAAGACGAAATAGAATTCTGATGGACTATAAAACCACCATTTGGAGAATTTTTCAATCAAAAACCAAAATGAGCTAAACTATGGATATCTTTTACTAGGTATTTCTTGCCCTCTTAAATATGAGACACATTACCCTACCCATATTAATACGACTTAGAGAATCCGCAACCATATTGGCTTTGCCGGTTTGGTATAGAAAACTCATGTCGTAATCATTAAACAATTAAAACCACATTTGTTGTCGAAGATTTAACTCCTTTTGAGTAAACACATTTTAAAAACTCTTATGGTTGGTATACACATCAACATGACAACTATAAAGGTAATTCCTTCATATTTTCAAGGCAAACACTATGACCGCTAACTCGAGATCATGAGCTGGGTACTTCTTCTCATGAACCTTAGGTTTCCTAGAGGCATAGGTTATAGCCTTCCCGTGTTGCATAAGGACACAACCCAATCCCACTCGAGATGCATTACAATAAACAACAAAACCCTTGGTACCCTCCGGTAAAGGCAACACTGGAGCGGTGGTAAGCCTATCTTTCAAAATTTGGAAGCTTCTTTCATAAACCTCTAATAAATTAAATTACACATTCTTTTGGGTTAAAGTAGTCAAAGGAGATGCAATGGGCGCAAAACCATCCAAAAACCTCCTATAGTACACGACTAGACCCAAAAAACTCTTATATCAGTTGGAGCCAAAGGTCTTGGCCAATTTCTAAGCCTTGATTTTCTTTAGATCAACCTCTACTCCCTCACTAGAGATTATATGACCAAGAAACGCTACCGACCTTAACAAAAACTCACACTTGCTATACTTGGAAAATAATTGGTGATCCTTCAAGACTTTTAGCACCACTGTCAAACGCCCCATATGATCACCCTCATTTTTATGAATACACGAAGATATCGTCTATGAAAATAGTCACAAAGGAATCTAGATAGTTTTAAACACTCTATTTAT
Source organism: Solanum lycopersicum (assembly GCF_036512215.1). Classification (NCBI taxonomy): domain Eukaryota; kingdom Viridiplantae; phylum Streptophyta; class Magnoliopsida; order Solanales; family Solanaceae; genus Solanum; species Solanum lycopersicum. The sequence goes on from NC_090802.1 coordinate 41,024,153, forward strand.
TAGGTCCATCAATATCTCCGAGGCATTAGTCAACCCAAAATACATCACCCTAATCTCATAGTTTCAAGACTTGTAGCACCACTCTCAAATTCCCCATATGATCACCCTCACTTTTTTAATACACGAAGATATCATCTATGAAAATAGTCACAAAGGAATATAGATAGTTTTTAAACACTCTATTTATTAGGTCCATAAATATCACCGGGGCATTAGTCAACCAAAAATACATCACCCTAATCTCATAGTGACCATATCTTGTTCGAGAGGCCATTTTTGAAATATCATCATCTCTCTCCCTAAGTTGGTGATATTCCAACCTCAAGTCAATTTTGGAAAAGTAGATTTCCCTTTGGAGTTGATCAAATAAGTCGTCAATCCGAGGAGAGGATACTTATTCTTAATGGTCACCTTATTGAGTTGTCGGTAGTCAATACACATCCTAAGCGACCCATTCTTCTTTTTCACAAATAAAACGACAGACCCGCATGTGTAAATACTAGGTCGAATGAATCCTTTGTCTAGTAAATCCTTGAATTGAGCCTTCAAAGCTTTCAATTAGGCCAGAGCCATACAATAAGGATGAATTGAAATGGATTTGTATATGGTAGCAAATCATTGCCAAATTCAATTTTCCATTTGGGAGTAATTTTGAGAAGATCATTAGGAAAGCCTCCAGAAATTCTCTCACTACGGGGACTAACTCAATTGGAGGAACTTCAGAGTCTAAATCTTTGAATCTCACAATATGATATAAATATCCTTTAGAGATCATCTTACAAGCCTTTAGACAAGAAATGTAATGAGCTCTAGGAATAAAACTTCCCCCTTCCTCTCTAAGATGGGTTTATTAGGAAAATTAAACTTGGCCACTCTTTTCCTACAATAAATAGAAGCAAAAAAAAACGTGCAACTAATCCAATCCCAAAATGAGATCAAAATCAACCATATCTAGTTGTAATAGTTCAACATGGGTAATTCTAATGTGCACCAATGTAGTACAATTTTTGTATATCCTTTTTTCAACTACCAACTCACTTACCGGGGTAGTCAACATAAAAGTTTCATTCAAGATATCAAGAAAAATATGAAACTTTCTAGCTACCAAGGGACTAAAAATAAACAGGTAGCACTCAGATCAAGTATAGCATAAACATTTATAGAGAATACTTGTAACATACTGGTCATCACATTGGGAGAACTGTTGTTCGCCCCTAGAGCGGATAGCATAAAAGCGATTCTTTCATGGAGCATCAACATTAGAACCACTTGATTGAGTTTTCCCACTACTCTTGTCTTGCCCCTTTATATTAGGGAAATATCTCACCTTGTGACCACTTTTCCACACCCAAAGCAATTTTCCGTCCCAACTAGACCTTCACCCCAATATCTCGCCATGTAGGCTTCTTGCTTGGTGAACTAGTACCACTTTCCTTTTGAGTCTTAGGGTTAGACACACTATCATCAAGAGCCTTGGGAAATTTTGAAGGGACTTGATTGGAGAACCTTTTCTTGAATCTAGGCTTATCTTTAATTTCCAAACTCCCCTTTGAAGAACCACTGTCAAAAGGCTTGGAACTCTTGGACTCTCTATGCTTCCTCCTTAACCTAACTTCTTCCACTTGTTGAGCATGAACCATTAGACGAAATATATTCATATCATCAGGAATCATAGACGAATGACATTCTTCCATTAATTCATCGGAGAATCCCATAATAAAACAACTCATCTCATCGTTAGTGTTAGACACCAAGGATGGATTATACTTAGACAATTTAGTAAACTTTAAGGAGTAATCTAGTAAACTCATACCTCCTTGACCAAGGTAGATGAATTTTTCCACCTTAGCTTCCCTCTACTCTCTAGGAAAGAACCTATCAAGGAAAGCTCTCCTGAATATGTCTATGTCACGGGACCACCTCTTAGCACCCTATTATCTCTCCATTGGGTGTACCAAGTCTGCGCCAAATCTTTGAGTTGATAGGCAGCCAACTTGACATTTTTACCTATAGTCACACCCATAGTAAATAGCATCTTATAGAATTCATTTATGAAATCTTAAAAGTCTTCATCCGCCCTTGACCCGTAGAACATAGGAGGTTTCATTCTAGTAAAGTCTCTCAACGAGAAGCCATAGTTCTAGCATTTTAAGGCATACGGGGTCCAACTTCACAGTTCACTTGAGCCGTCATCGCTTGGACTTGAGAAATAACGACATTAGCTTGTGAAGTCTTTGCTTGGGCCAAAATTACAAAAGCTGCCCTAATCTCTCCATCCGTAATAGGTGAAGGAACAACAAGAACTTGATCACCCAGAGCAACTTGCTCAAGTATAGGTACTTGATTGTCTAGCAGAAGGAGCTTGGTTGTCATGAGCTCCCGCATTATCAATCCCTTCCTCGGCCCTTTGTGTGGATGCCCTTTGAGTATTCATACCTATAACAACAATAAAGAGTTAGGTGAAAATAACACATAAAGTAAAACTCTATAGGCACGACATAGGAACACAAAAAGATGAGGATTTCCTAAGCATCACATAGTTTCTCATTAGTAAGTGTGGCGCACTTCAGAATTATGAATAAGAATCTACATACACGTGGTATAGTTAGACACAAATCCTAAGGACATTTAACCTTGCTCTTGTACCAAGTTTGTCACATTCGGGGAGCACCCTCTATAAGTAACTGGTGTCGTCGTCCTCGAAGAGGACTAAGACTAACCTCTTAGCATTCGTCATTACATTTCATAGGTTAAATTGTGCAAAATTTAAAACTTTTCATATGCATCTATCATGTGAGGTTTACATAGACCTCTTTCTTACAGATCATATATACATAGGGATTTTACATATACTCTTTGCTTAGGAGAATTATATAAGCTTCTACCTTTAATCCAGATACACCATATATAAACATATAATTTAATAGGGATTTTCTCACATTTAAACCATCTAGAATGAATAAAACATTCGGGCATAACCCATACTTCATTATAAAAAAAGCCACATACAGACATATATAATAATAGTCTTCAAATGAAAGAGAATGAATAGAATGTCTTATACTATGACATTAAATAGCTAGATAGTGGAATTGTCCTCGGAAGGTGAGGACCTACCAAACTTTAAGAATGAGAGTCCAAGTTATCTTTAAACTACCCTTTTAAAAGCTCAACGGTTGGAACCTACATAATTGTAGGAACAAAGAATATGGGTTAGTACACCACTTATCCAAATTATGGATAAATGCATATAAAACATTCAAAATAATGCTAAAGGGGACATTTTTTCAAAACAATGCTAATTTAATTTGAAAAGCTTTATGCACAGTCAAGAACACAAATATGCAAATAATCACATATTCCTTAAAACTAGACTATGTAAAACACAAGACCAATATCATAAATAACATGTATAATAGCATATTTGAGTACATAATCAATACAACTCTAAGATCATGTTATAACAACAAAATATGTATAAGAGTTCATAACATTATAACATATACAAGACTCTTACTCATAGCCCTCGATCATGTCCACAAGTGCAGTAAATAAGTAAAGCCCCATAAACTTACATAGCATCATGATTATTCATCATCATGTTTAGCAATATAGACCAATAATACGTTCGTACATAAAACTAACATCATATAGGATCATCAACATGTAAAGTCAACATATGCATAACATTTACTTTATAAAACATAGTGACAACCTACTAGGACTTCCCTCAAAGAAAACTAGTGCAATGTATAAGTAGAGTCCTATATCCCTTCCTAGAATAAGTCAAACCTCTTATGTCACCCGAGTTAGTGTTCACATTATTATTTCATTCACTTTAATTAACACTTGCCATATGATACATAGACCACATTATCTAAATTAGGAATCCAGTGTCATGAAACCCTATACTAAAAAAAGGTGGACTACCATCCAAGGTAGTGCAAAAACATGAACATAGCATTCTAGGTGGATCTACTAGCTAGTATTCCTATAGGGGAGAGATATTTCAAGAACTAATAGATATACTTAGGACACTCTTTATGCATATTGCATTATTTTCTCCAATCTCATGTGTACAATAGTGAACCTAAATTTCCAAATTGGGAAGGGACACTCCTCACTACTAGTTAACTCGGTGCTAAGTTAGAGTCCCCTTTTTAAATATCTTTTAGTCATCTTTTAACAATCATAACTTAGTTTAGGTCATAGGAGACAACCCCTTGTATATTCATAATCAATAGATCATTAGGAATTGCTTGAGAATGTTCTTTCAATACAACCCTCATATGCGAGATCAAGACATTATAATCATAAAGTCATAATAAGGAACATAGGCAATTCGTAACCAACCTTATATCATTTCATCTTAAATATAATCTCACACTTTTTTATAATCAAGACATTTCAATTGCATCATCATACCAACACCTACTTAATACAATCAGAAGACATGATTCAATTGAACTTTATTACCAAGTACAAGCCATCACAATTGAAGTAAATGTTAAAGATCACAAAGTCTTACCAATTATCCTTCTCTAAGACATCATCATTGGTCATACCATCAACCAATCCTGTTTCATCCGTAAATAGGTGTAATGAGATCATTCAATAGTAATTAACACAATAATCAAGTAAATTGCATCAATACTAATCAATTCAACATGAGTTCATAACGTAGAGTTAGGAAATCTGGGTCAATTCATCATCTCTTCCACAAACTAGGTTAATTCATCAAGAAATAACATAATTGAAAAATAATGCATCATAATAAAAACATAATCATCAAAAGAGACCATAAACAATCCAATTTTTAAGATCAATTTTTGATTAGAAAGAAACCCATAAGAAATCATCTTTTTGAAACCAATTTAAAAGCCCTTTGGGGGAAAGGAATCCCACAAGTGAAAGTTTCCCATACCTTGTTAATATTTTAATATTGATAGATAAAAGTGACCTTCTTTCTTTCCTAGAAGCCTTAGAACTTTCCCTTCAATGGAGTCTTCTTTGGGAGAGTGAAAGTAGAGGGAAGGTAAAGTGATTTGGGTTGGGGAATTGTGAGGTATTAAGTTGAGTTTAGGCTTAGGGTAAGTTATATAGTAACTTACTAACTTATTTTACCACCCCTTAACCTCTAATTAAACATCTAAATAATTTACTAATTAATTGGACTCACTTAAAACAACACAGAGAAACTCAGGCATGACATACGAGAGCATGACCTACTGTCCGTATGTGAACTTTCGCCTTCTCCCCAAACATTTCTGCACATCTGTAGTTTTTGTGGGACACCATGTTTTTAAACATTTTGGAAAAATATCCAAGTGTTTATTGACGGAGGCATCAACGCCCTGTCGATTCACCTACGCCTCGTCACCTGCAATGGTAGGTTTTTTGTCAAAATGGAAGGGTCCTCCTCAAAGACTCTTTGGATGTTCCTTGGGGAGTCGTACTCAAAAGTTTCAACCATAACCATGTTCTAATACAAGTTTTATACCTTTCCACCAAATTTCATCAAATCACAACTCCTAAAACCTCTTAGAATAGGCTAAAGCACACTAGCACCTCTTTCACAACTCTCCTTATGTCGTGGACGTTCCTTAACGTCTTGACTCTAAAACTTCCTAAATCACATATAAACATTATTTATGACCTTGAAACAGTAACCACTCATGTGAGGCTATATATTAGGTATTGTACTTTCAGAGTGTTATATTATCCCTCCCTTAGGAAACATTAAGGCAAATACATAAAAAATATACAAATAAGTGAAAATTCAATCTAAAGAGCATCTTTTCATTAAAATCTAACTTTAGCAAAACTTTTAACATTTTTATGCTCATCTTTGCAAAAAAAGTCAAATTCAATTTCACTCATTATATTAGTTATAAATAGGAAAAACTAACCTTAGTTAGAAAAGAGATGAGGATAACGGGACTTCATGTCGGCCTCGACATCCCATGTTTCTCCCTCAACTATGTGGTTCTTGCATAACACCTTTATGGAAGCCACCTCTTTATTCCTAAACTTCTTCACTTGTCGATCAAGGATTTCCACCGGAAGCTATTCATTGTAGAGGTCTCATCCACACCTAGACATTCAATAAGAAGAATGAAATCGGGGTCACTAATGCGCTTCATAAGCACATAAACATGGAATATCGCATAATCAAAGCTAGCTCACTAGGTAATCTCAACTCGTATACAACCTTGCCAACCCTTTGAAAAATTTCATAGGGGCCCACATAACTTGGACTTAACTTCCCTTTATTTTTAAATCTCATCACCCCTTTCATAGGTGAAATTTTCAAGTTCAAATTATCTCCTTCTTCATACTGTAAATGTTTTCTTCTATTGTTGGCATAATACTTTTGCCGACTATAGGCTATTTTTTATTGGTTCCTTGTAATATTGACTTTCTGTTAAGTTTTATTTATCAATTTGGGACCAAAGAGTGAAGAGTCGCCAACTTCAAACCATCCAATAAGGGATCTACATCTCCTACCATACAAGACCTCTAAAGGAGCCATAAATATAGTCGAACGGTAACTATTATTGTAAGAGAACTCAAACAAAGGCAAATGTGATACGCTCAAACTTACTTCTCAAATAAGAAGTAAAATGGTCGTATAAAGTAAAGAACCCAACTAATGAGGTTAGGATCGTTCCCATGAGGAAAATAGTTCAGACTTAACTTCAATCTATTATTACTATTATTTAGTCAATTATTTCCTTGGAAAACAAAGACAATAAAAGGGCGGTTTTTATTTCTAAATGAATGAAAATAATTAGCTAAATCAAAGTAGACAACTAACAGATTCAAATGTTAGAGTTTAATCAGTAAATAAGAGTAACTAGGGTTTACGTGTTCCCCACAGGTTCCTAATTTGATAATTCTAACTATAACAATTCTTTCCTAGTATCTTGCATGCAAAGTGAAAAGTTATGTATTTCTAAATCCTTGGTCCGGCATGTAGAAAATTTCACTCCGCACCTTGGTCTGGCTACGTGTGTTGCTATACTAACCCTTACCTTTACCTCATATTAAGCATTGTATTCGATATTTGACTAAGCTAGTACCCCGTATAAATAAATACTAGCCTATTAGATTGTATACACTAAATCTATGTTGATAATTCTTTTCATATTATCTACCTCCTTTTTCCGGCAAGTAGCATTAAGGCGATTTCTAACGTTGGCCATCCATTAAAATGACTTCTAAGCGAACGAATTATCAATACATGCAAGACACTATTCTAGAATTGTTATTTTAGTTAAGTTTTACCTCATTATTCGCCTATGGTTCCCACAACCCTAGTTATGGAGTTTAGTTACCCATATTCATAATCACAATATTCATATATATGATATAATAATTCATGCACTTACTTCAATGCAAAAGAATAAAATCCAGAAATTTACTTGATTAATCGACAAAATCACCAACAATCAACTCCAATGAAAATAAGAATCCAAAGTTTAATAATCAAAATAATCTTCTCACAAAGAATATGACATCAAAGTGTCTAATAACCAAGAGTCTAACTATATGAGAGTCTAACCCCAATTTATAAAAAACAAAAAGCTAATAAAAGAAGGACTCTAATTGCTGGAAATCTGTCAAAATGCGGCTGGGTCGACGGACCTCATGATTGATTTTCATGGTCACGATGGGCCATCATGGACTCCGTCATCCCATACTTTACAAAGTCTTCAGCTTCTCTCTTTATTTCCCTCGACGGCAGGTATGACAGATTGTCATAGGCACAATGTTCCGTTGAGGGTCTTCATTATATAACACTTGAACTCTTGGAATTTGGGTACTGGACTACTTCTCTAATCTTCACGACGAACCAGAAGAACGTACCATCTTGTCTACGACGGTCCATCACTCACTTTGTAACCCCACACTTGGTCGTACATCCCCATCTTCCTTCAGCAGCTTCACTACGATGCCACCTACGGACCGTCACAAGCACGACGGATCGTCACAAGCTCCGTAGGTGGTAACTTTTTTGCATTTCTTGCTCAAAAACGTCCGCGTTCATCTTTACATAGATTTCCTGCAAATAAAGAGAAATTTATATAAAAATTAATATAAAAAGGCTTTTGGGAACACTTAAACTTAAGGAAAAATCATTAAAAAAATGTGAAACCACGGTATATCAACAACCTCAACTTAATTTCGTTGTTTGTCCTCAAGCGACGCACTATGACTCACTACAAAATCATTGTACAATAGTATTTATGTTTTTCCTTTCGCAATCATTTGGCTATCAATCCCGATCAGTCTCATCATATTTATGCATGTTATCACTATTAGGCTTGAATTATGTGGAATCAGACCATGACACAGACTTACCACACACTAACACCTATCCTCTTCAATTTCTCACCGAGGTGTTAATATTTTCGGTATTGGAACTAGTGTCCTCATCAAAACAACATCCTCATTTTTCACACAATGATTTTAGTTTGAGTATAAGAATTACATTTCAACACTCACTCTCAGAACAAATTCACAACTCATTCATACATTTTTCCATAAGCTTTCCTATATTTTCACTGCTTTAAGTTCGCTATACAACTTTTAGGATCACGATAGGAATTTCTTAGCTTGTAACATAGGCTCAGGGTCAGGTAGGGTATGTTTAGATATACTTTAGTGGCTTTTTGCCCTTCTGTACATATCGGCTAAACATACAACTTTACTTTTGTTCTTTCTCTAACATTGTTCTTTCAACCCCACTTTCCAGAGAATTCCTCATAATAGCCACTTTCAACTCATGGCTTTGCCATGAGTCAAAGTACACAATACCCAAAGTTGGGTCATGGCCATAAAAAGGTTGTTTTTACTGCATTAGCCACCCTCAACTTATGCTTTTGGCATAGGCTGAGGTGCACATGTCCAAGGAATGACCAGGGGTAACACATTATTCTAAGAAAAGATCAGTTGGAGTGAAAAAGAAAGGTCAAGTTTAAGCTCAAAACGTTTGGATCAAAGAAGGATTTATTTCATTTGGTTTTATTAGTTAGGCTAAAAATGGGATATATTGAACAAGGGCCTATGATCCTTTCCTAATTGTCTATTACGACTTACTTTTAGCAGGAGTAACCAGGCAAGTTCTAGATTATTACAAATAGTGGACTATTCAAATCTTCCTCACACCTACTTGAAATCTCATTAAGCTACCAGATTATCAGACACCTAGTTCGAATTTTAGACTTAGGGTCATGCAGTGGTGTATCTCTATGTCATGCTTAGAGCCACACATTTATCAATTACAATGCCTAGTCATGCATCATTTTCATTTCATCAAGATATCATTTTAGCCATCATGATTCAGAGTTAAACTATGTACACAAGATATAGACATGCTGTTTCAACAATAAAAATAATCAGTCTCTTGGGGAAAAAGAACACAGGCAAGAAAACCCCCAAAGAGGATAGTGAATTGGGCTACTCAGACTTCACCCTAGAACTCATTTTCCATTTACCCCACCCCTAACAAAAAGACATTCAATTGTCCCCAATGCATAAAAAGAATAGAAATACAAGATTGGTAGGTGATGCAAACCTAGGGCGCAAAGCGCCGATGATCATCAAGCTGGTGGGGTCTGGTTCCTCGGAACCCACTACCTCTGTAATCTGGACACCCTCAGTAGTGTCCTTATTAACAACAACACTATCACCAGTGCTTCCAGCTATCGCCACATCTCTGCAGCTAGATGCCCCAGCAGCTGACTCTACAGCACTCATCTGACTCGCCTCCTCCTCAGCAAGCGAGGCTCTTCTCCCAGCCTCCATCTCATGACGCTCCCTCTTTCGTGCTCTAGCCTCATCCTCCTCTTGACCTCTACTTCTCTTGTCATCCAATAGAGGGGGAGGTGGTGGAATCTCAAAAGTTGCGAATAAGGTCGCCATCACTCTGTCCTCACCAGACTCTGCAGAAGGGGCCTCATACTCAGGAACCCTAGCCTCTAGGATCATATCAATGTCTGCTCGAAGACTCTCGACCGCAACCTGAAGGGTCGACACATCCACCTGAGGGGCTGTCCGGGCTAGCACTCGCAACTCAAAAGCGTCTAAGCGCTGATGAACCTTAGTGATCTTCCGCTCTGTGTGCTGGACAATTCTCCGCTCCAAGCGCTCTTTTGACTCAACAATAGACCTCAGCATCCAAGGCTGGATGTGTTGTAGAAGTGTATCCATCTGTGCCTCTAGTTTCTGGACCCTAGCAAGCGAGACCAGAGCGGGGAAAGGGGCTGAGCAAGAGGAGCTCGGGGCAGTGCTACTACCCAGGATAGACTCGACCGGTGTAGTGTCAGTGTTTCAGAAGCATCCTACATAGACCTGCGAGCTTGTGCCACAATATCAGCCAGATTGTCATCTAGTGGAGGCAACTCTGGATGGGGCCCTCTACGTGGAGCCAACTCATTGGCCTCATCCCTGATGAGGCTGATATCAACAGTGTTCAACGAGTCTTGAGCTGATCAATGGGCCATATGGGCACACCTGCGGACCTGCATAAAAAATATCATACACGAAAAAGGGTAAGTAGTTGTGTCCTTAAAAGCCCTCTCGTGCATGATTGCCTGTAGAAGCCAAACAAAGTCAACCTCAAACCAGGCTATCATCGCCTCCATCATACCTAAACGATCCCATGTGACAATATTATCAGCGGCTGTGGGGGAAAGGCAGTGGCGGATAATCAACCATAAGAACATCGCCTTGAAGGTCCGGTTAGCCTTCTTGATGGCTCCTTTCGGCTCGGTTTCCCAGTCGACACCCTCTCCATTAACAGACAAGTGCAGGGACATCCACCTCTTGGTGGTCTCTTTCAGCGATAGCTAAAGCAAGAATTGGCCATCTTTGACAATTTGCCACCGGTAGTCGAACTCGGCAGTGAGAAGGGTCTGGTTGGCATCAACATCCTCGCCGTATAGATATCGGTGAATGGTAGGCAGGGAGATATCAACCTGAATGCCACGTACTCGGACATGCTCAAGTGGGGCCTGTTTGGCGAGGGCAGCCCGCCTATCAATATGTGATCTGAGAGTAGCCACGTAGGAGGCATGGACCAACTCTTCACTTTGACGGCCCAAAGAACGCGTGTCCACTCCAGTCGGTGTCTAGTGAAGAGATTGTGGATCTCTGGCATAGTAGGGAGACTTCTCGTAAGGACCCTCCACTCCAATGTAAGGGTCCGTGTCATGAATCCTTTCTCATTCAGAAACTTTGCATCTAAATAAACTTGATACTGACCGTCGACACACCACCAATTGGGCTAGTCAGCAATCGGGGTGAGAGTACGAGTCGGTGAGCCGAGAGTGGATTCAAAATTGTCAGCCTCATTAGAAGAGGCATACTGTGCAGATGTGGCGGGTGGAGGGACTTCAACAGACCCAGAGGCTTCCCCCGACCACGAAACTCCTAAGAAGCTAGACGCTCCTTCTTCATGAGTAGCTGACCCAGAAGATGTGACGGTCAGTGTGTGCTCCTCATCAGATTAGGAGGCAGTGACTACACCGGATGCCACCTTTTTAGGCGTATCTCTGGCAGCTTGGGATGGAGTGGCAGTGCTTGGGGCACGTACTCGGGGTCACGCTCATTATTAGAGCCAATGACCAGGCGGGTAGATGGGGCGACAAACTTTGGTCACCCACGTGCGTAAACTCGATCTTGTTTTGGTGCCATAATAGATAGTACCTATGAAGAATCAATATTCGTACGAGAAAGAGCAAACAAGACGAGCAATAATGAAACAAAACAAATATAAGAGCTAAGTTGTAATGACTTTTATTTAGTAACAGTGAAACATGACGGACCAGGTGACGGTTCGTCATGAGTACGACAGACCGTCATGGGGTCCGTCATGTCTTACTTAAAACTATGTTTATGTGGAGACCCCTGAAGGAAAGTCTCTGACAGTGATAATGCAGAAGCAGGACGGACCATCGTGATGATGATGGTCCGTCATCGATGTCCGTCGTGGGACACTTAGAACAAGTATGGGGACCCTTAGGAGAGGGGTCTCTGACCGTCATGACGGTTTATGCAGGATGGATCGTCGAGGGTATGAAAGTCCATCATAGGTGTCCGTTAGAGGACACTTGGAAAAAGAATGGAGACCCTTAGGAAAGGGGTCTCTGACCGTCATGACGATTATGCAGGACAGACCGTCGAGGGTAGGATGGTCCGTCGTAGATATCCATAAGAGGACACTTGGAAAAAGTTAGAGACCCTTCAGAACAAGGTCTCTGACAACCAGAATGATTGTGCAGGATGGACCGTCGTGGGAATGAAGGTCTGTCGCATGTGCCGTTGGTGGACACTTGGTGAAAATTTTACTGTGGGGTGTTGGAAAGGAACTTATGACGGTCTGTCGTTGGTACGACGGTCCATCATCGGGGTCTCGTTCTATCATTTAGTGACAGAACTGAGGATGCCACATCCATCCTCTATGACTCACATGGAATACTTACTGTTAACCTATATGTTTCTACCCAAATAGCTAGTAAACTAGCAATGCTAAAGCACCTATTTCTAGAGTTTTAATAGGGAAATTTATGGATTCTCAAACTAGGTTAGACAAAATTGGATCAATGAATGAAGACCTATCAATAAGAACTAGGCTAATATTGATTGAAAAACAAAAATGCAATATAAATGGGTAGAAATCAGAGACACATACCTGAGAACAGGAGAAAGACAAGTAAGTGAGGCACTTGATTAGCAAGAACAGAATCACAACAAGAATCTCTGACTAATATAGAGTAAATTTAAGGAATTGGGGAATTTGGGTCTGATCGGTTGATAAAAAGGTAGGAAGTGGATGTTTAAGAGGGAGAGAATTGGAGAAAGACGGAAATAAACCGTTCAAATGAAGGGGTGGGGTTTTTTATAGGTTGAAATTTTTTAAAAGTTCCCAACAGGGTCGGATCGGGTGCGCTCATTAATGACGCGATAAGTGCACGACGACGGTCCATCATTGGTTCCGTCGCGTGTGTACTACTTTTGAAAATAACTGAAAGACGTACTTGGCACGACAGATTCATGCTATTGTCCGTGGCGTGTGTGACGGTTCGTCGATGTGTCCGTCAACAACTGCTGCAAAGTGATTTTCTGCAGAATTTCCTGGTGATGTGCCTGCAAATTTAAAACCCATTTGTAGAAAATTCTACCATTACTAGAAAGAAAAACTATAAGTATTGGGTTGCCTCCTAACAAGCACCTGATTTAACATCGCGGCATGATTGCAGACACTTGATTACTCATACTTACTTCATGATGGTATACCTCGATCACTTCATTCACTGATTAAGCATACCCAAAATTGATTTTTATCCGTTGTCAATTCAACTAAAACCGTACACCCTCCTTGTTTTCCAACTCAACTACTCTATGAGGGAATAGTTGGGTAACCAAGTAAGGGCCAGTCCATTTGAACTTGAGCTTTCCCGGAAACATGCGCAACCTAGAATTGAATAAAATCACCAAATCCCCAACCATATGATCTCATTTTTAAATTTTTACATTATGGTACTTCTTCATCTTTTCTTTGTAGAGGGCTGAGCTTTCATAAGGTTTCAGGCAAATTCATCGAGTTCATTTAACCTAGTTAACCATTGTTCTGCAGCTTCGTTTCAATCCATTTTCAACTTCTTTAAAGCCCACATGGCTTTCCCATATACAAGTTGGTATGGGGACATACCTATGGGAGTCTTATACACTGTCCAGTAGGCCCAAAGAAAATAATCAAGCCTTCTTTCCCAATCTGTTCTACTAGCGTTCACTATTTTTGACGATATCTGTTTGATCTCTTTATTTGACACTTCGACTTGCCCACTAGTTTGAGGGTGGTAAGGAGTGGCCACATTATGGAGAACCCCATATTTCTCCAATAATCCCTTGAACAATCTTTTGCAAGTGGGATCCCCCATCACTAATGATTGCCCTTGGGGTGCCAGAACGAGAGAATATATTCTTTTTTAAGACCACACTGACACTTTTCCCTTCATTGTTTGCGAGGGCAATAACTTCCACCTATTTAGATACATAATCAACTACTACTAAAATATACGTTATTCCATGAGAACTCACAAAAGGGACCATAAAGTCAATACCCAAACATGAAATAACTCAATCACAAGAATGGGGTTTAGAGGGAGCTCTTATTTTCTGGAAATGCCGCCATCTCTTTGGCATCTATCACATGCTTTAGCAAACTCATGAGCATCTTGATGAAGGATTGGCCAATTGTAACCACATTGTAATATCTTATGAGCGGTTCGGATACCACTATGATGTCCACTAATTGGTGAGGAATGACATGCTTAAAAAACACTCAACATCTTACATTTTGGCACACAACACCGAATAAGTCCGTCGGCACAACGCCTTTATAAATATGGTTCATCCTAAAAGAACTCTTTCACATCGTACATGAACTTTTTTCTTTGATGAAAGGACAAGTCCGATGGAATAATATCACTAGCCAGATAGTTTGCGAAATATGCAAACCATGGAATCAAGTATAGTGAGGTAGCCAATACATTCTCATCGGGGAAAGTATTATCAACATTAGTTTTATCCCCTAACTCTCTCATAGCTTCATCTTCTAGTCGGGACAAGTGATCGACAATTTGATTTTCTGTCCCTTTTGTATCCCTCACTTCAAAGTAAAATTCTTGTAGAAGTAATACCCAACGAATCAACCCTGGTTTCGCTTCCTTCTTTGCCATCAAATATCTCAATGTTGAATGGTCAGTATGCACTATAACTCTAGTACCTAGCCAATAGGAGCGAAATTTTTCAAAATCAAAGACTACTGCAAGGAGTTCTTGCTCAGTCACTGTGTAGTTCTTCTGAGGTTCATTTAGGGCTTTACTAGCATAGTAAATGGTGTGAAGGATTTTGTTCTTTCTTCGTCCTAATACTACACCAAGAGCAACCCCACTATCATCGCACATCACCTCAAATGGACTATTCCAATTTGGAGAAATAATGATAGGTGCAGACACCAATTTTTCTTTTAGCTCGCCGAATGATTTAAGACAGGATTCATCAAAATAAAATTTATAATCTTTCTCCAGCAGTTTGCACAGCGGATGTGCAATTTTTGAAAAATCGTTGATGAATCTACGGTAAAAACCTGCATGCCCAAGATAGCTTCTAACACCTTTTTATAGAGTTAGGTGGGGGAATTATCTTTATTACCTTGACTTTAGATCGATCAAACTCTATGCCCTTTTCTGAAATGTGATGACCCAAAACAATACCTTCTTTCACCATGAAGTGGCATTTTCCCCAATTTAGTACTAAATTGAAGTCTTCACATCTCTTAAGGACCTCAGATAAGTTTTTCAAACACCGCTCGAACGAATCACCGACCACAAAAATATCACCATAAAAAACTTCTATAGTATCTCCCACCATGTCGGAGAATGTCGACATCATACATCTCTGAAATGTGGCGAGTGCATTGCACAACCCAAATGACATTCTTTTGAACAGAAAGATCCCATATGGACAAGTAAAAGTGGTTTTATCTTGATATTTTGCTGCAATAGAAGTTTGATTATACCCAGATTATCAATCAAGAAAACAGTACCACCCTTTTTCGGCAAGTCTATCCAACATCTGATCCATGAAGGGCATAGGAAAATTGTCTTTTTCAGTCCATGCATTTAATTTCCGGTAATTCATACACACCCTCCATCCAGTATCCAGCTCATTGGAACAAATTCATTTTTCTTATTAGGGACCACAGTCATTCCCCCTTTCTTAGGTACACACTAAACAGGGCATACCCAACTACTATCGACGATCGCATAGATTACTCCTGCATCCAACCACTTAATGATTTCCTTCTTCATGACCTCTTGCATAGGTGGATTTAAGCATCTTTGGTGCTCAATTCTTGGCTTATGATCGTGCATGAGTTGGATTTTATGAGAAAAAAATACCAGGAGGGATCCCAATAATGTCCACAATAGTAAACCCAATAGATCTTTTGAAACTTTTTAGCACTTTCACCAAACTCTCAACTTGTTGTTCATTCAGGTCTAATGCAATGATTACCGACAAAGTGTAACCATTTCCTAAGAGTGCATACCTGAGATGTGGTGGGAGAGCTTTTAGTTCTTACTTTGTAGCCTCCTCTATAGATGGTTTTGGGGGTTGGAGACTCACGATTCTTCATATCTAACTCATATTTCTTAATATTAAACCAAACATCACCTCGATTAAAAGCCATGACTGATGACTCATACTCTTCAATGCAATCATTATCAAAATTCATTATCACTGCCGCTAATGCTTCTACACCTAGACGTTCTTCTATTCATGTCTCAGATGTCTCACCAACATTGTAGGATATAGAAGATACCGATTGGAGCTCACCACTCTGCCTCATGGACCTACGAATGTTGAAGGTTACTTCCTTATTGTTCAACCAAAATTTCATCTTCTCCTTTTCCAAATCTATTAAGGCTCTTCCTGTAGCAAGGAATGGCCTCCCAAGAATAATGGGCACTTCAAAATCGACTTCACAATCAAGAATAACAAAATATGCCGGAAATATGAATCACTCAACTTTTACTAGCACATCGTGGAGTATCTGTATACGCTTTTTTACTGTTCGATCGACCATTAGTAGCCGCATCGCAGTGGGCTTTGAATCACCCAAACCCAACTTCTTGTAAATCGAGAGGGGCATGAGATTTATGCTTGCCCTCAGATCACATAATACTTTTGCAAAATGTAATAGCCCGATTGTACAAGGAATAGTGAACGCACCCAAAACTTCTTTCTTTTGTACTAGAGATCTTGTAGCGATAGCACTACAATGCTACATTCTATCATCATCCTCAAAAGTGACCAATCTTTTCTTAGAAACCAGATCTTTCACAAACTTGGCATAACCAGGAATTTGTTCTAAAGCTTCTACCAAAGGGACATTGATAGAAAGTTGGTTCAACATTGTTATAAAACGCTGATATTTACCATCCTCGGTCTTTTTCACTAATCTTTGAGGAAATGGGGGTGGTGGTTTAGGCATGGGAGTTACCTTTTTAGGCACTTCAACATCTTTTCAAGTGTTAGTTTCTACTTCACCATTAACCTCTACCACTTTATCAGTATCTTTTGTCATCCTGTTCTCGGTATACCACATAGGTGGGTCAATGGTTAGCTTGCCACCGCGAGTAGTGATTGCCATACAATGTCAGTCATTTTTCAGATTTTGGATAGTGTTTCTAGGAAGAGTGCCCGGTTGTCGTATGTTCACAGTCGCTGATAATTGGGCCAATTGTAACGCAAGCTGCATAATCGATATTGCATGTGTATCGACTTTCTGCCGAATACCTGCTAAATCATTCCTCAACTCTTTAGTATTCTCATCACTAGCATCGAACCTCCTCATCATTTTATGCAACATATCCTCAAATCGCGCCATACTACCTCCACCATCCCTAGAAGTAACTTCACAATTTTGAGAAGGAACATAGGGCCCATTCCTATCATTTCTATTACCATAGTTACCCCTGTTAAAGTTGTTGTCGCGGTTGTAATTTATTTCTCTAACATAATGACCCTCACGATTATAGTTACCATAGATCCAACCTTGGTTCCCTTGACCTTGGTGCCAATTCTCTTGATTAGAGACTTGGGCAATCGGTCAGCAACCCCCCGTCTGCTCATTTACCGCATAGGAATCCTCTTCATAATAGTATTCATCATTTGGTGGTGGTGGTTTAGACAAGTAGTTTACTGCATTTATCTTTTCTACACCCCTAGTGACATGTTTTAATACATACCCAAGCTCAGTTCTCATCTGAGCCATCTCTTCACGAATCTCATCTGTGGGTGGGTTGTGAGTGCATTGCACTGCAAAGGTATTTCTCCCAATATCTGAATTCTTAGTACTCCAAGCTTTATTGTTCCAGGAGATTTTCTCTAACTTTTATCAATCTCAGCATAAGGACACTCCCCATAAGAACCACCTTCTATAGTATCCAACACCACTTTATTATTATCATCTTGTCACTGATAGAAGTATTCTTTCACTGACTCGTCATCTATATGGTGATTGCGGACGCTTCTCAATAACGAGGTGAATCTATCCCAAGAGCTACTAACTGACTCTCCTAGTAGTGCAACAAAGTTGTTCACTCTGTCTTTGTGGTTTAGTTTCTTGGAGACCGGGTAGTAGCGTGCTAAGAAAACGTCCCTTAGTTTGTTTTAAGTGAAAATTGAGTTATAAGTGAGCTAAGTGAACCATATAGCAGCCTTTCCCGTTAGTGAGAGAGGAAACACTCTTAGCCGTATTACATCCAAGTCCAAGTCTGGCCTCCCTACACAGCTTTTACACACTGCCCTTACTTTAGCTATATGGGAATGTGCATCCTCAGAAGGTAGCCCTGAAAACAAACCTCTGGCAGTGAGCGTTTGCATCAGGCTACTAGTTACCACAAAGGTGAGTCCTGGTGGTAGAGGGGGCAAGACAAGTGGCCCATCGGAATCTGCTATATTGTCATAGCCTCTGTAGTATTCTTGGGGCCATAAAGTGGGATTTTCCCTCTGTTGGTTTTCACCTAGAGCATCGGGTAACAACTGACCATGAACATCAACCGGAGCTGGGATGTTCTAGTTTGGATAATCATCATTAATACCCAAGTTTCGATTCATGTTGCGTAGTGTATACTCTAATTCGTTATTGTAGGGAAACAAGGGTTCTCTTCCTCTCCGTGTATTTGGCATACAAGGAAGATAGTTCTGCAAGAATAAAAAAAAAACAAGAAACAAAGTAAAATTAAGAATATCGACTAAACTATAGTAATAAGTTTAAGTTAATCTAAAAGCTACTTTCCCCAGCAACGGTGCCAAAATTTGATACACTCAAACTTACTTCTCAAATAAGAAGTAAAGCGGTTGTATGAAGTAAAGAACCCAACTAATTAGGTTAGGGTCGTTCCCACGAGGAAAATAGTTCAGACTTATCTTCAATCTATTATGACTATTATTTAGTCAATTATTTCCATGGAGAACAAATACAATAAAATGGGGGGTTTTTAATTCTAAATGAATGAAAATAATTAGCTAAATCAAAGTGGACAACTAACAGATTCAAATGTTGGAGTTTAATCAGTTAATAAAAGTAACTAGGGTTTACGTGTTCCCCACAGGTTCCTATCTTGATAATTCTTACTATAACAATTTTTTCCTAGTATCTTGCATGCAAAGTTATAAGTTATGTATTTCTAAATCCTTGGTCCGGCATCTAGAAAATTTCTCTCCGCACCTTGGTCCGGGTACATGTGTTACTATACTAACCACTACCTTTATCTCATATTAAGCATTGTATTCGATATTTGACTAAGTTATTACCTCGTACCAATCAATATTAGCCTATTAGATAGTATACACTAAATCTATGTTGATAATTCTTTTCCTATTATCTACCTCCTTGGTCCGGCAAGTAGCATTAAGGGAGTTCTAATGTTGGCCATCCATTTAAAAGACTTCTAAGCAAAAGAATATTGTTCCGATGCGGGAAAAAATCTTTTTAAAAGGCATCTCGGCGAAAGAGGACTGAGAACCATAAGGCGAGCACCAAAACGCTAGCACAAGACACTATTCTAGAATTGTTATTTTAGTTAGATTTTTACCTCATTATTCGCCTATGGTTCCCACAACCCTAGTTATGGAGTTTAGTTACCCATAGTCATAATCACAATATTCATATATATGATATAAGAATTCATGCAGTTACTTCAACGAGAAAGAATAAAATCCAAAAATTTACTTCATTAATCGACAAAATCACCAACAATCAACTACAGAGAAAAGTGTAACAATCCAAAGTGTAATAATCAAAATAATTTCCTCACAAAGAATATAACATAAAAGTTTCTAATAACCAAGAGTCTAACTATATGAGAGTCTAACCCTAAAAACGAAATTTATACAACTATTTATGTAAAACAAAAACCTAATATAAGAAGGACTCTAATTGCTGGAAATGTGTCAAAACGCGGCTAAGTTGGAAATGGTCCTTCATGGACTCCACCATTCCATACTTTACAAATTCTTCTACTGCTCTCTTCATTACTCTCGACGGCAGGTATGAAGGATCGTCACAGGCACAACGGTTAGTCGAGGGTCTTCGTTCCATAACTTGAACTCTTGGAATTAGGGTACTGGGACTATTTCTCTGTCATCACGACGAACCAGCAGGACGGACCATCATGTCTACAATGGTACATCACACACTTCGTAACCCCACACTTGGTCGGACTTCCCCATCTTCCTTCAGAAGCTTCTCTACTATGCCACCTACGGAACGTCACAGGCATGACGGACTGTCACAAGCTCCGTAGGTGGTAGCTTTTCAGCATTTCTTTCTCAAACACTTCCGCGTTTATCTTTAGACAAATTTCCTGCAAATAAAGAGCAACTTATATAAAAATTAATACAAGAAGGATTTTGGACACACACTGAACTTAAGGAAAAAGCATTAAAAATACCGTGAAACCACGGTATATCAAAGTGTTCATCTACACAAGCTCTAAGCATATTGTCAAGGTTTTGAATAGTATGCTCTTCTTGACTATCCATTTGGGGATGAAAAGTGGTGATTAATTTAATTTTTGTACCTAACCCTTTTTGGAACGACCTCAAAAATTGAGACGTAAATTAAGCACCTCTTTCCAAAATAATGGATAAAGGGATCCCATGGAGACTCACAAACTCATTTATATATATCCTTGCATACTCTTCCGCAGAATGAGTAGAACTAACGGGGATAAAGTTAGCATATTTCGTCAACCTATCCACCAATACCCATGTAGAGTCATTTTTCCTTCGTGTCCGAGGAAAACCAACTATGAAGTCCATATTAATGTCTTCCCACTTCCAAGTGGCAACCTGCATTTCTTAAAGTAAGCCACCCGGATTTTGGTGCCGGGCTTACACTTTTTGACAATTGGAACATTTTGCAACAAATTTCGCTATGTCCCCTTTTAAGCGATCCCACCAAAATACTTATCTAAGGTATGATACATCTGTGTAGAGAATGAATCAATAACGGGAACCATGAGCTTCCTTAATGATGTGGTTTCTCAAATCATCCATATTGGGACACACAACCTCTCATGGTACATAAAACACAATTGACTTCTTTAACTCCATCAATGATGGATCAAGGTGCTTCTTAGAATTCACCTACAACCACCAAAGACGATTTGGAGTTATGATGGACCATAAAACCATCATTTGGAGAATCTTCCAATCAAATACCCAAACAAGCCAACCTATGGACATCTTTTACTATGTCTTTCTTGCACTCTTCAACATGAGACACACTACTCGTAGTCATACGAATTAGAGAATCCACAACAACATTAGCTTTGTCGGGGTGGTAGAGAACACTCATGGTCGATATACACATGAACAAGAACACCATAAAGGTAATTCCTCCATATTTTCAAGGCAAACACCATGGCCGCTAAATCAAGATCATGAGTTGGGTAGTTTTTCTCATGAACCTTATGTTGCCTAGAGGAATACACTATAACCTTCCCATGTTTAATAAGGACACAACCTAATCCCACTCGGGATGCATCACAATAAACATTAAAACCCTTGGTACCCTTTGATTAAGTCAACACCGGTGCGGTGGTAAGCATATTCAAAATTTAGAAGTTTCATTCACAAGACTTTGACCAATGAAATTCCACATTCTTTTGGGTCATAGTAGTCAAAGGAGATGGAATGGACGCAAAACCATCAAAACCTCCAATATTACCCGACTAGACCCAAGAAACTTCTTATGTCAGTTGGAGCCAAAGGTCTAGGCTGATTTCTAAACACCTTGGTTTTATTTGGATCAACTTCTACACCTCACTAGAGATGATATGACCAAGAAAGTCCATCGACCTTAAATAAAACTCACACTTGTTATACTTGGCAAATAGTTGGTTTTTCTTCAAGACTTCTAACACCACTATCAAATGCCTCATATGATCACTAGAGATTGTCTATGAAAACAATCACAAAGGAATTTAGGTAGTTTCAGAAAACTCTATTCATAAGGTCCATATATGCCTCCGGGGCATTAGTCAACCCAATAGACATCACCCTAAACTCATAGTGACCACATCTTTGTATTAAATGTCTTGAAAAGTTTTAATTCTGCACTACTTTTCATATTTTATGTAATGAATGATAGTTAAGGGCTTGTACAAGACCCAAAGGGGCCAAGTATGCCCCGTCATGACCCAAGTGTTCTCCCTAACTTCTAGGGGGTACTTTTGGGTCGTGATGAACTTAGTATAAAAGCATCAGGTTATGCGAAATAATTTAGGGTCTGAAAGTCTCACAAGCCACGTCTAGTAGTATCTTGGTCATTGGTGTGAGTCGCGACACATCCATGGACAAGAGGTTATAAGAAGATAGAAGTTTTACTTTCTTCTCTATTCTAATGTCGTGCCTTAATGTTGAGTCATATAAGGTGTCTTTTCTCGACCTCTTCTCTTTTTGTTTATAGGAAATGAATAAGGAGAGATGGACAGCTTGAAGGGAGGAGGGAGGTGTAGCTAATGAGAGGATCCCTCCATGTGTTGGCATAGTTCCTATTGTTGGCCTAGAGGAAGAGAATCAGGAGGTTCCCCTTCAAGAATCTCAAGTGAAATCAGAACCTCAAGAGCCTCAAGTGCCCCAAGTGTCTTCTACGCCACAAGCTTCTTTTATTGAAGGAGATATAACTAATTTACAGTTGAGGGCTTCCCTGATAAATTCGACCCAACTCACGATGAATCAAGATCATTTTGTCAATAATCACTTTGTTTCCCAAGATAATCTAGGGATTGGACCTTAACAAAATGCTAGTACTCCTGCTTCTAGAATTTGGTATTTCTTGGGTATGAACCCTCCCACTTTTCATGGCACTAATGTGGATGAATATCCACAAGGTTTCATAGATTATATGTTCAAAAATGTAGATGCTTTGGGTGTGACCCCTATGGAGAAAATGGAGTTAGCGGCTTACCAACTCAAAAAGGTGGCTCAAGTGTAGTTTAAGCAATGGAGGTGTGAGAGACCCTTAGAAAGAGGTCCGATTTATTAGTAGGAATTCAAATAGGCTTTGCTAGATAGTCTTTTACTCTATAGTGGAGGGAGAAGAAGATGGTTGAATTCATGAACCTTCATCAAGGGGGAATGAGTGTTCAAGAGTACTCTCTCAAATTCAACCAACTCTGTGAGTATCCTTCAACCATTGTCGCCAACCCTAGGGATAGGATGAACAAATTTGCTATGTCAGTGTCTAACTTTATTGAAAAAGAATGTCGTATGACAATGTTTCTTAATGACATGGATATCTCTAGGCTCATGGTTCATGCACACCAAATTAAGGAGTACAAAATTAGGGAGATAAGGAAAGAGGGTAAGAGTCCTAGATCGGATGATTCTAGTCACCAAAAACATAAGAAGAGGTTCTGTCACCAATATTATTCCATGAGAAACAAGGATGGGTCTCCAAACCAACATTCCCAAGGTAGTGGCCACACTTTTGAGAGGACTAGGTGTCATTGTGGAAAGCAACATTTGGGTAGGTTTGTTTCCGAAACAGATGGTTGTTTTAGTTGTGGTAGGAAAGGACAAAAGATGAGGGACTTACCTAACATCAAATAAATAGGGAAACAGGTCAATCAATCTTACCTAGATCCTAATGCTCCAAAGAATAACCTTTCCTATGGATGGGAGCTACGATGGATAACTAATCTGGAGTTGATAGTCCTGGTAAGTCTTAACTCTTTATGATTGTTATTTTTATTCTATGAGATGAGTTTATATTGTTTTATCTTCATATGATCATGCCATCTTGATGAATTGCTCAAAGAATGAAATTTTGAAATTTTAAGCATGCTTAAAGTGTTACAGTGATGTTCACTGTAAGATTTTTGAATTTTGAGAAAAAAATGTCTTTCCTTTGATTGAAGTTACAATGTGTGAAAACGTTTTCTGTATGAGAATGTTTAATGTTGGAGAAGGTTGTTCCTCCATAACAGAAGGATAAGGATGAATTTTGAGTTTGTGAAGTTTTGCAAAAAGTTGTCTATGTTTCAAGTGTTTGGAAATGTGAAATGGTTATCCTTGCTAGTTGATGATTTTATTATTATTGTTTTTTATCATGATTTTAATGTGTTATGTGATTCTAAGTGATTCCTTGTTGGTCTTACAATTCTAGTGTCATTCGAGGATGAATGTTATTCCAATTGGGGGAGAATGTAACGCCCTAAAACTAAATAAGGTGAACTAGAGCTTCGTGATGGTTTCTTCAGTTAATTTTGAGTTAAAATGAGTAAATTTAGTGTTCTTAGGCAGTGTGTGATGTTTGGTTAATTTTGGAGGTCAAAAGTCCAAGAACGTCCATGACATTCACAAAGTGTGCCTTAGAGAGTGTTCACGTGTCTTCATGTAATTGAGTGAGTTTTACGTGTTCATTTTGTTTGTAAATTGTGTGGGGTGTTATTAAACCCTAGAATAATATGTTTAGGGGTTCAAAGTGTGGGTAAAATCCCACCTACGACCCACGAATAGTCCTAGAAGAGGTCACAAGATGTAGCACTAAGCTTCCAAAACTAGGCAGTCGACGCCCACAATCTACTGCCCGTAGACTAAATGGACCCCCATCGTTTGTGGGGTGATTTCCCATACATAGTGGGAGCCTATAACCACATGAAACAGAGTCAAAATCCATCAACGCCCTAGCAGAACGGGCCGTCGATTAAACAATGCCCAGTAGCTTAGGGTTGTTGATTAGCACCTACAAAAGCTGCTGGATGTCTGCTGCCAGCTTGGGTAGTTTTGTGTAAATTCACCCCAAGTATTTTAGGATTGTAGGATGATACTTTTAGGATTTTAGTTATATTATATTAGTTTTAATTGTTAAACATAGACAACACCCCTCATTTCAAATATTCAAACTCCCTTTCTAATGAAAACTCTCACAAAGTTACCATTGGAGCTAAGACACAAGGAGGTCAAGGAGGGCTGGTTTGGACGTGTTTGTTCACTAAAATTAATGGGTTTCCTTCTTATTGAGGTATGATATCCTTCCTTGGACCTTCTTCCATTCAAGTAGTCATTTCTAAAAGATTTCAAAAAGGGTTTTCTTCTTCTATCTTTGATTCTTATCATGGGTCTTATTGAAAAAGAGTTTCGATGATTAAAATGTTTATTCTAGTATAAATTGATCATTTGTAATGTCAAAATCCTAATTCACTCATGTTTATGCATATTTCAAACTTTTAACTCAAGAAATGGGTTATGTCTAGCACTGAGAGGATATGAAGAAGAGGTGCTTAAACTTCAGGAGTTGAGATGTTTTATTGCAATGTACCTCTTGAGATGAGTACTCTTCGTTAGTAGAGAATGATTTACTTAGTAGCAATGTATTTATCCCTTAACGATGTGCACGCATAGGTGACCTATTTGTAAATCAATGTAAAAGATAAGAGAACAACCTTACTCTAGGCAGGTGAGGATCCCTCATCCGATACGGTTTAATATCGGGATTCCATGCCTAGCTCTCATGATCTATGTCGGTTAAGCTAACTTTCACAAAAGTAGTGAATGTAGTAAGTTTTCTAATTGATTTTTCTACTTAGGGTAGGTAGTGGAATGTGACGCTATCTACTTATTGCACTAAGTAGGCATTCGGAAAGGGAAGACTTGGTGTCTTCTTTGGGTGTTCTTCTAATGTCTCTTTATTGAGTGGTGGCTTGTTCTCCCAAGGTGAGTAAGACAAATAGGGAAAGTCTTGAGGATGAGTTTGGTGCGTATTAAAGGGGGTGTATGTGCACTTCCTTCATGTCATACCTTGGTTAGTCTTAGGATGACCTTAGTTTGGGAAACTCCTACAAATATTAGTTCATTTCCTCATAGCATTACCTTCGAAGTTCACCATAAGATTTGGGTTACTTTACTGTAAAGTGCATCTGTTAGTTAAAATTATAGGATCCATCTCTAAGTGTTAAATGATGTTTATTATGTTGTTTCACTTCTATAAACATGAAAATTTTACTTATTTGGCATGAAAACTTATTTTAATAAAGTGTCCCTTTAACATATTTTTTGTATGTCATACTTAGTACATTATAACCCCATAATTTTCTATACTTTAGAAGTATAGGTTGGAGACTTTTTGGAAGATTTGAAGGTGAAGCTTGCAAAATCTACTCTCTGATGATTTGGTATGTCCTCATATATTCGAGGACATAGTCTATGTTTTTCTTAGTTTTATTATTAGAACTTATTATGTATTTTCTTTCAATGTAAAGGGGTGTGTCCCTAAGATATTATGTCGTGTCTTTAAGTTGGCTTGGGACTATGAGATTTTCTAAGTATTTATGAAACAATTCCTTTTTGTATTAAATGTCTTGAAATTTTTTAACTCAACACTACTTTTCATGTCTTTTGTATTGAACGATAGTTAATGGCTTGTAAAAGACCGCTAAGAGTCCAGTACGCCCTTTCATTTACCCAAGGGTTCTTCTTAACTTCCAGGGGGTACTTTTGGGTCGTGACAGGGAACCGCGAGCTTCCTCAAGAATTTGTTTTCTAAAGTCATCCACATTGGTCACACATAACCTTCCTTGATACCTCAAGACACCACCCCCCAAGGATAATGATTCATTAAACTTACCAAAAAACGACTTCTTAAACTCTATCAATGGTTGACCAAGGTGTTTCTTAGACTTCACCTCAATCACCAAAGATGATTCGGAGTTACGATGAACCATAAAACCACCATTTGGAGAGTCTTCCAATCTAACACACAATCAAGCCAACTTATGAACATCTTTGACTTTGTGTTTCTTTGCTTCTTTTACATGAGAACACATATGTCATAATCCTTCAATAATTCTAACCACCTTCCTTGTAAGAGATTTAACTCCTTTTGAGTGAACACATATTGAATACTCTTATGGTCAGTATACACATCAACATGAACACCATACAAATAATGCCTCCATATTCTTAAAGCAAATAGCACGGCCGCTAAATCAGCGTCATGAGATGGGTAGTTCTTCTCATGCGCCTTAGGTTGTTTAGAACCATAAGCTACTACTTTCTGATGTTGCATAATCATACACCCCAAGCCCACTCGGGATGCATCATAATATATAATGAAGCTCTTGGTACCCTCCGGTAGAATCAATACCGAAGCATATGTAAGCCTATATTTCAAGATTTGGAATCTTCTCTCACATGCCTCCGACAACTCAAATTTCACTCTCTTTTGGGTCAAGGTAATCAAGGGAGATGCAATGGACGCAAAACCATCCAAAAAACTCCTATAGTATCCCCGCTAGACCCAAGAAACTCCTAATGTCTGTTGGAGTCAATGGTCTAGGCCAATTCTTGACCGCCTCAGTTTTCCTTGGCTTTACCTCAAATCCCTCACTAGAGATGATATGACCAAGAACCACCACCTACCTCAACCAAAACTCACATTTCCTATACATGGAAAATAGTTGGTTTTCCTTAAGAACTTGCAACACCACTCTCAAATGATTCATGTGTTCATCCTCATTTTTCGAATACACCAAAATGTCGTCAATGAAAACAATGACAAATGAATCTAGGTAACTTTAAAACACCCTATTCATGAGATCCAGAAATAACGTCGGGGAATTAGTGAGACCAAAGGATATTATTAGAAACTCATAGTGTTCGTATCTAGTCCGAAATGCCCTTTTTTGTATGTCATCCTCTCTCACCCTAAGTTGGTGATATCCCGACATCAACTCAATCATAGAAAAGTAGCTTTCCCTTGGAGTTAATCAAATAGGTCGTCAAGTTGAGGTAGAGGATACTTGTTCCTCATAGTGACTTTATTGAGTTGGCGATAATCAATGCACATTCTAAGGGACTCATCCTTCTTCTTCACAAACATTACCAGAGCACCCCATGGAGAAATACTAGGTCTAATTAAACCTTTATCTGACTCTTACAATGTGGTATAAACACCCTTTATAGATCATTTACAAGATTTTAAACAAGAAATGATACAAAACTCTAGGAATAAATTTCCCCCCTTCCACTCTAAGACCGGTTCATTTTGAAAATTAAACTTGACAAATTTTGTTCTACAATCAATGGAAGAAAAAAAATTATGCAACATTTCATTCCCAAAATGACATCAAAATCAACCATATCAAGTTATACTAATGCAATATGAGTAACTCTATTGGGAAGCATTATAGGAAAATTTCTATATACCCTCTTTGCAACCACCGAATCACCCACCGGGGCAGACACCATAAAAGGTTCATTCAAGATATCGGGCAAAATATCGAACTTACTAGATATCAAGGGAGAAAAAAAAGATCAAGTAGCACGTGGGTCAAGTAAAGCATAAAAATAAATAGAGAAGACTAGTAATATATCGGTCACCACATCGGGAGAACTCTCTTGTTCACACCTTTATCATAGAGCATTAAAGTAATTCTTCTATGGAGCACCCACATTAGAACCACTGTCTTGAGCTTTCCTACTACCCTTGTCTTGATCCTTAATGTTTGGTCAATCCCTCACTTTGTGGCCACTCTTACCACAACTAAAGCAATTGTCCATCCCAATGAGGCAATCACCATAATGCTTCTTGCCACGCTTTACACAAATTGATTTCTTACTTGGTGATTTAGTACCTCTTCCCTTTTTTTACTTTGGGTTAGACACCTTATCATCACGAGCCTTAGGGAACTTAGTGAACTTTTTTAGAAAACCACTATTTGAACATAGGCTTTCCTTGGATATTAAGCCTATCATTTGTAGAACCACCATCAAATGACTTTGTGCTATTGGCATCAATACTGTTCCTCTTAACCATTGTCTCCTCCACTTGTTAAGCATGAACCATGAGACGAGAAATATTTATATTATCATGTAGATTACTATTTCAGGTCATAGGTTAAACGTGCGGAAAATCAAAATTTTTTATCTACATCTACTTTATGAGGTTTTTTTAGACCTCTCGTTAATACATAATTTATCGGTAGCGAGTATATATAGACTCCTCGTATAAGAAGATTAAATTGTTTTATACTCTTATGACACATATAGACAACACACATAATATAGTCTTAAAAAGGGATGTCTCCTATTAACCATCTAAACGGAGTCAAATCAACATGGTCATAAGCCCTTATACAATGTAGAAATACAACTAAGGACTAACAAGAATATCTTGAAACAACATGAGGGAAATGAGCGTCTTTAGACTATAACAAATTAGCATAGGTACAGTGATAGAAAGGCATCATCCTCGGAACATGAGGAAATACCCAAACTTCAAGAATGGTCCATGCCTTCCTTCATAGTAGTCATGAACCCTTAAACGGCCGGAACCTAAAAGTTTGGGAAAAGGAAAAAACGGGGTTAGCATATCAGTTGTAGTAAGTATGGAATCATATGCACATACAACATAGAAATCATGCAAAAAGGGACATTTCATTAAAGCATGCTAACTTGCTTTGCAAAGACTTATGCACAATCACGAACCAATACAAGTCAATATTACATATTTCTTAAGTTAAGACCATGTACATCTTAAGACCAGCATTACTATGTCTAGTCAAGTCAACATGCATATCAAAATAATTAAGTACATACTCAAGAAAATTCTATCATCGAGTTATAATATCAATAACCATGTATAAGAGTTTATAGTATCTTAACCAAAGCAAGACCCTTACTCATGAATCTCCATTAAGTCCACTCGTGCAATGACAAAGTAACACCCCATAACCATAGTCAACCAACTAAACTCAACAAGAACCATAAGCGATACCCACTTCACACACAATGTCATTAAGGGTAAACATCATCATACTTTAGCAAAAGACCAACAACATCACATACTATCATTAACATGTGAGATCGACATATACATATTATTTACATTTCTAAGCATATAAGCATATGAGAATAAAACTTCTAAGACTTCTTCCAAGTCTAACTAGTGCAATGTATTGGTAGAATCCCATACCCCTACCTAGACTAAGTCAAAACTCCTAAGGTCATCCCGTTAGAGTCAACTTTATAACTTCATTTTACTTTTGGAAACATCTTTACTTAATGGATAGAGACCACATGAGCTAATGTGGAATCCGGGGTTATGGAACCCTTAACTAAAAGAAGGTGGACTACTTGCCAATGTAGTACCAAAACATGAACATAGTATCTATGTAGATCCACTAGATAGTATTCCTATGGAGGAACCGTAGTTAATGAACTAGTAGATATAGTTGGAAACTCTTTATGATACATTCATTATAGTCTCCAATCTCATGTGTACAATAGTGAACCTACCTTCCCTATATGGGGAGGGACACTCCTCACTACTAGTTCACTCGGTGCTAGGCTAGAGTTTCTTTTGAAATTTTTTCTTTAATAATTACAACTTATTTAAGTCATACGTTCTACCCCTTATATATTCATTGTCATATATCAATAGGAATTTCATGAGAACACTTTTCATTACAACCCTCATATGTGAGATTAGCACATTAATATCATTATATCATAGTAAGGCACATAGGTACTTCATTACAAACCTTATATCATTACATCTTAAGCATAATATCACAATCACAAAATCAAGACATTTCAATTCAACATCATATTAACCCTAATAAATCTTATCATAAGGATACTTCGATATCACTTCGTCACTAAACACAAGTAATTATAAATGAAGTAATGTTTGAGATCACAAGACTTACCCCAATCTTCTTCACAATCCATTATCAAGGTTTTAGCATCAACAATAAAATTCATCCCAATAATAGGTTTAGTATCATCCTACATAGTAATTAACACAATAATAAAGTCAATTTAATCACTACACAATAATTTATCACTAATTCATAGTCTTGGGTTAGGGAGTTAGGTCAAATTCATGATCTACATCACCACCTAGGTTAATAAATCAAGAACTAGTATAATTAAATTACAAGACATCATAATCCACTCATAATTATCTAGAAATCATAAACAAAACCATTTAGAAGATCAAACTCGTAATAGAAGAAAACCCACATGAAACTCTTCTTTTTGAAAACAATTTGGAAGAACCCTTTGGGTAAAGGAATCCTATACCTTGTTAATTGATGAATACTAATGGAGAAAAATAGTATTTTTGCTTCACTAGAACCCCCCTTTTCTTGGTCTTCTATGGAGTTTCTTTAGGAGAGAGAAAAAAGAGAGAAGGAAGAGCAATTGGGTTTGGGAATTATGAGGATTGGGTTTAGTTTAATTATGTTTAGGGTAATTATAAAAGTCATTAACTAACTTAATTATACCTTTCTTAACCCCTCACTAATTAATGAACCACCAAAATAATTAATTGGATTAATTAAAATGTGGTAGCCAACACAGTGACCAGACCTACGAGATAGCAACCTACGGGCCGTAGATAAGTCTACAACCAAGCCCCCTCCGTGCTGCAAATCCATCACCTAGTCATAGACTTGACAATTTACCCCTTTATGAAATTGACTAAGTGTCCATCGATGATAGCAATCGATGCCCCATCGATTGGAGCACTCTTTGTTGCCTGCAAGTCATCAATGGCTACTGTTCCAGACAACTTTTAGCTACAATGCAAGGTTCCTCCCCAAGGACCCGTTATTTGGTCATTGTGGATTTGTACCCAGAAATATCGGCTATTAAACAACTCTAACTTTTTTAGACACCTTTCACCAAATATCATCCTTTTCTGACTCTTAAAACCTTGTCTAATAGATTAAAGAACATTAACACCTCTTCAACTAGTTTTCGAACGTCATGCATGTTCCTTGACATTTTTATCCTAGAACTTCCTAAGTGACTTATATACATTAAATTTGACCTTAGAACAGTATTAGAACTCTTAGACTCTTAAATTAGGCTCTAGATTAGGCTTTAGACTTTACGAGTATTACAAAGCATTTATTCCCTTTAGTAATTATCATACTCATTATACACTATCACATTAGACTCTTGTAGAAACCCATGTGAACATCTTATCATAATATGTCTTAGGTACTCATAAGTGAGAAGTACCCTTTAACTTTAGAAACTACATACAAATAAGTGAACCTTTTGACTCGGCACATTTTTATAATCACGAAAAACTACTTTCAATCATATCATAATCATACCATAACATACTTGCATACTTCATAACTAATTCAATAATCTACGGTTAAGGATGATGAATACTTCCTATCAACATTACAACCACACATTAGGCATAGATGCATTACAATCAAATAAATCATACATCATAATTGGATTCAAGAAGAATAAATCTTCATACTTTATTTCCCTCTCTGTGCCTCATACTGAAATTACAAAGAATATCATAACCAATGCATACACAAGTTAAATCCAAGAAGTAATACATAGAAATTACTATGCTACACCTTCATCTAATCTTCATCTTTCACAATTACTATAGAATTACAAGACATGATTAATATAGGGAAGAAAAAGGGTTCAAAAGGGAAATCTTGATTGATTAAAAATAATTAAACATTAATTTATAGTTAAATATTGGTAAAAGACTATAATTAATCACAATTAATAAACAATTTCGTTTTTAAAAGATAACTCATGTCTAGATTTAAAACTTAGTTTTGGAAAGTTGAAAATCATCTTTGGAAGGGCCTCTTAAGAAAGGAATCCCTACAGTTAAAGAAACCATACCTTGGTGATGATCTGACCACGAATTTAAGATGAAAACCTTGGTGAATTCTTATTTTAATAGTAGCTCTAGTGTTCTTCAATGAAGGTAGATGTTTAGGGAAGCGAGAGACTAGACTGATGTTAGAGAGATCTGATTTTGGGAATTTTGGGGTGTCGAGTTGGGTTTAGACTTAGGGTATCTTATATAGTCACTTAAATAATTTAATTAACCACCCCTAAGCCCTACTTAAACCAATAACTAATTAAATTATTAAGTTTACCTCACATTAAACTTGACAATGAAAATAGGCTTGACCTACGAGATCCCGACCTATGGTCCGTAGGTTAAGCCTCTCCCCCAAACCATACTCTATAACTGTCATTGTTGTCAGAGACCTGTATTTTCGTCAACTTTTGGAAAGTGTATGAGTATAGGTATATGGAGGCATCGACGCCCCTTCCCTCAGGCGATACCCCGTTGACTGCATTAGTAGGTAGCCACTGCCTGATTCTACAAATTTTGGTCAAACGCAAGTGTCATCTCCAAGAAGTCTTTGGGTGGCCCTTCGGGAGTCATACTCGAATGTTTTTACCTAAATATGCTATATTACATGTTTAACATCTTTGTACCAAATTTCATCAAATTATTAATCCTAAAACCCCATGAAATAGCCTAAGGCACACTAGAACCTCTTTCACAAGTCTACGGATGTCATGGTCATTTCTTGACGTCTTGACTCTTAAACTTCCTAATTGGTTTATAATCATTACTTTAGGCCTTAAAACATTATTACAAGGTTTATTTCATCATGGGAGGTTCTATATTAGGTATTATACTTCTGGAGTGTTACATTAACCACCAGAGGAACATTCATTTCCGAACAACACTAAAAATATTTCTATAGGGGAAGGATAGACTCTACACTAGTAGCCCAGCCAATCAACAACATATTAATCACGAGCTACACTCAAATCATCATAACTACAAGGAACTTCCATATATCAACTTAAAGTTCAATTTACCATGCATAAAAGCTCAACATTTCAACATGAGGAATTTCCTTCTTAACATCAACATGAGCTTAATATGACAATCATGTCACTTATGCAAAAACATCCTACAACACATAAACATGATCAACATTACTTCATTAAAGCAACATTATTCCAAATACTCAAGTAAGTTTAAATAAAGTAAGAGAGCATTTTTCCTTACTCATATTAGCAAAAACCAATACAATAATTATGCAAATCTTTGCAGAACAAGTCAAATTTAAGTTTACTATAACACCTCAAACATAACTTCGATAAAACTAGGGACTAATGTTTGTGATGTGAATAATTAAAGTCCTAATATGGTTTAAAATGATATTTTAGGCTGTGTCTAAAGATTTGGGTTAATTTTAAAGTCAAATTAAGGGTCGACCAAGACGTTTGCCGACTACTCACCTATGTGCCTTGTGTGCTTTCATGTGATTTTTTGTGAGTATTGAATTTATGAGATTCTTATAATGTTAATAATAGTGTTTATATTCGTAATGATGAGTTTGGTAAAGTTTTGAGGTGAAACGTCCAAGAACGTCGGGTGACGTTCAAAAGATAGCCATTTGACATCCTTGTGAGTTTGGATATGTTTTAGCAAATTGCTTGGCTTGTTTGATGTTTAATTTTTTGGAGATGTTCCTAATACCTAAACATACGTTTTTTGAGGTTTACTGTATGTGTACGACTCTGCCTAGGACCCACAAGGGGCACTAGAAGAAGGACCCCAACTTGAAGCTCAACACTGCAAGGCAGTGACAATCGACCGCCCCAAACGACGGCCACTCGACAAGACGATGGCCCGTAGATGGGTGGCTTCAATTGATCCATGTAGTATTTAGGTTTAGTATATTCAGAAGAAACCAACTAACCTCATTGAGGGGGTGCGGTCTCACCCAAGGACCGTCGATGCTAGGGTGTCTATAGTGCTGAAAAATCTGCCAGCCTTCTGATAGGGCTTGGGTTTTTTGGGAAATTCACCCCAAGTCATATAAAATTGGAGGATGATTATTTTGGGTGTTTATGGGTATTTTTATATTATTAAATTCATCAAAATATCATTTTAACTCTACCACCTAAGTGAAAACTCATTTCCTCCCAAAGTTTCTTCAAAAGCCTCCATGAGAGCTTAAGGTGAAGATAGAGGTAGAAGATGGATTTTAAATGGAGTTTTTCTTCAATTATAATTGTATTCTTCTAATAAGGTATGTGAGTTATTCATATAAGTCTTTCTATCAAATTAGTGTCAATTTCAAAGATGATTTTCAAAGATTTCAAAAAGATTAAAAAGTCCAATTTTGACTCTAAGTCTTGAATTTCTTGCATGAAATGTTTTCATACATTAGGATATGATATTATTGATGTTATACAATTAAATTGTCCATGAAACCTTGACCTTGTCAAATGTCTCAATTTGACTAAAATATGGTTTATGAGATCATGCTTTGATATTAATGAAATTCATGGGTAGATTGTTATGGGATCTTTATTTATGTAGAGATTATAATTATATGGTTTATAAGATGTTTCAATTTGAAAAATTAAGTATTTTATATTCTTAGATCCATTGAATATTAAGCTTATTTAATTGATATTGACTTAATGGTTATGAATTCTAGTGTAGTTTTCTATGGGCTATTTGATAATGCAATAGTTGTATTTAATTAATGTATAATTGGCCTTAGATTGATAAATCTAAATTGAATTGACCTAGTTTCATTGAATATAATAGTTTATGTATCATATTGATGTTCATGGCCATGGGTAAGGGCCTTATAGTATTGAATTAGATGATTTAGCTTTGGATTGTAGAAGTGAGATTGAATAGGTGGTTTACTACCCTAACTCCCTTAAAAATATGTATAGATTTTGTATTAAAATTATGATTTATATGGTCCACTAATGGTGGCGGTGCTATGTGCTTTACTTACAAATGATGTGGCCTTGTCTGTGTTACTTAATGTATTTTTATGATCATGACCTTGTCGGAACTACTTGAATTATTATAATGATTTGTGTAGTTTATTTTTGTGAAGTATGAGCATATATACCTGCATGTGATCAATATGAAAGCATGTGTTCTTTTATTGATATTAGGTGATCATTTTAGACTATGAATATGTGTTCATGTGTTTAGTGTTAGAGTTGATGCCTGATTATTCCTAATTTACTATATGATTTTCATATTGATGATGAAATATTAATGTATAGGATGAAATAAATATGTTAAGGGTCATTACTAAGTGCTCCAAAGAATGATATGCTCTATGTGATAAAGTAAAGAATGTTGTGTCTTGTTTTGGTAGACTTGTGTCCTTTACTTGATACATGTATGATTGATATGTGAATATGATATGTCTTTACTAGGTAATGTTAGTACAACCTTGTCAGATATGAATGAATTATATGTGAGACCTTAAATGATGATTAGAAGGTCATATATGTGGAACCTTAAACCTAGTGGTAATGTTATGCTATGAACTTTCAAATCGAGAGACATATTGGTAGCCTTCATGTAAAGTATGATGGACTTAGGGTTTATTGGTTGGAACGACTTCATATCATTATTAGGAATGTCATGATAAGCTATATATGTCGCCATTGTAAGGTATCCCTAGTGGACCTCTTTGGTAGGGTGAATGTGATTACGTTATTAAATAGATATAGAACACATTTGTATGAACCTTTTATGCTAATGAATCTATGAGATCAAAGTCTAACACCGTGTGATTATGTTATGGGAAGTAGATCTACTTGAAAAAAAGACTAGACTACAATGTAGCTCTACTTTAGAATGAGACTAGAGTGCATAAAATCCCTTCATATTTCTTAAGCATGTGCCTACGTGGGATTTCTCCTAGTTTTACTCTTGGAAAGTAGAACACCCTCATAGGAGTAGGTAAGAGATCCGGATCCCATGTCTAGCTATCATATTCTATGTCGGTTATTGCCTTTTCTCATCATATGGGATCCCTACTATTAGAGAATTTCTATGAAGTTTAGGTTGTGGTATGGGATGCTATCTACATTCCATAATAGACTCTGAAGATTTTATTAAGAGTCCCTAGGTGTTGTCCAAGACCATTACTTGAATCTCGTCTATGTGATGAATGAGTCTTAAATAACTAATAAATGTAACGACTTAAGTTAAGAAAGAATGTTAATGAATAAGTACTTATCTAGAATAGTTAAGGGTTGTCTAGTTAAGGTGTGAAGGGTGCATAGGAATGTCCACTTCATATCTTACCTAGATAAGTCTTAAGAATTACTCTAGTTAGGGAAAATGGTTGATTATATAGACATGATATAATCCTTTAGTAGTGTTAAGGATTATTTAGGTAATCTTGAAGAGTTTAATCATAGACGTTATCTTCTTGACTTACCGAAGTAAATCTTTTGATAGGCTTTGGAAGGAGAAGGTCGTATAATCTATATGTTATTGTATTAAGTGAGAATGATTCTATATTAGGTAGTATATAAGATCTCTTAAGTGTGTGTGTAAGGGATTGTATGGGTGGTTGTTTCACAACTCACTCAAGTAATACTTAGAATAACCTTTGGTAGGAGAATCTCATGTTCATGTTTTTGATGTATTGTGAGTTTGTATAACTCATTATAGGTGGTCTTAAGGATCATTTAAGTGTGCCTAGAGAGACTGTATGGGAAGTCTCGCTTTGTCTTACTTTAGTGAGTCTTAGGATAGATTTTAGTGAGGTAAATATATACTAGGAAGTGTCCAAGGTGAGGTGAATGGACTTCACTATACAGTGAAGGAACTTCACTATAACAGTGATATATCTCACTGTAATGTTTTCCTAATAATGTGATAAATTGCTTAAATGATATCTTATGTGTTCCTAAGATATTAAATGTTGTTCATAGGCTTATACTATGATGTTTTAATCAAAATTCATGAAAAGCATGTTATTACCTAAATGTCCCTTTTTTACGGTTTTTGCATCGCTTCCATACTTAGTGTATCTAATGTACTAACCCCTTCTTTTGCCCTTTTTAACTAAAGTGTAGGGAATTGGAAGTATTGATAGGACATGTAGGATGGATAGGTTTGTAATAGTTAAAGATGAAGTATTGGTGAGTCCTCATCAATTCGAGGACAATATCCACATGTTCCTTTATGCCTTTGTCTTTACTTAATGACTTGTATGGGCATAGTCCTGAGTATTTTATACTCCAAACTTTAGATGGTTCAAGGAGATGTTGTAAATGTTTATGTTTTAAATAAAAGTCTTCCACTTGCGTATTGGTTATGGAAAGAGTTCTTCGTGTGTGAATTAAGTTTTAAATTATTTCTCCTTTTAGAATGTTTGTTTTGCAATGAATGATACGAGTGGCTTTGATAATGCTTCTTGAAGTCTCATTTTCAGTGTGTCGACACAAGGATGTCTAACTTTTGGGTGTACTTGCGGGTCCTTAAATTTACTTATTATAGTAGGAATATATAACCTTTATTATCAAAGAGATGAGGATAACGGGAATTCATGTTGGCCTCAGCTTCCATGTTGCTCCGTCAACTAGGTGGTTCCTCAATAACACCTTTACGGAGGCCACCTCCTTGTTTCTAAACTTCTTCACTTGTCTCTCAAGGAATTCAACCGGTACCTCTTCATAGGAAAGGGCTCATCCATACCTAACCCTTAAATGGGGAGAATGGATACGGGGTTACCAATACACTTCTATAGCATGGAAACATGAATCACTAGGCGAACCGAAGATAGTTCAGTAGGTAGTCTCAATTCGTATGCAACCTTTCCAAACCTTTGCAACACTATATAGGGACCCACATACCAGGGACTAAACTTCCCCTTTATGCCAAATCTCATCTCACCTTTCATAGGTGACATCTTCAAATACACCATATCACCCACATCGAATTCAAGATCCCTTCTCCTATTGTCGGCTTAAGACTTTTTCCGACTATAGGCTTTTTTTAGTCTATCCCTTATCACACGAACCTTCTCCAAAGATTTATAGCAAAATTTTGGGACTTAGTAGTGAAGGCTCACCTACCTCTAACCAACTGACCGGAGACCTATGTCTACTACCATAAAGTGATTCAAATTGAGCTACTAAAATACTATAATGGTAAATATTATTATAGGAGAACTCAATCAATGACAAGTGATCTTTCAAATTACCTTTAAAAACTATCACACATTCTCTTAATATATCCTCAAGATTTTGAATAGTATGCTCCGCTTGACCATCCTTTTGGGGAAGAAAAGTGTGCTAAACTTCACTTGTGTACCCAATCCTTTTTGTAAAGAACTCCAAAATCGAGATTTGAATTGAGTAACTCTATCAGATATGATGGACAAATGGATAAAATGAAGACTCACAATCTAAACAATTATATCCTTGCATACTCCTCGGTCGTATTAGTAGACTTAACGGGAATAAAATGAGCGGATTTTGTCAATTTATCCACCATCACCTAAATTGAGTCATTTTGACTTCTTGTTCCAAGCAAACCTACAACAAAGTCCACATTTATTTCCTCCCACTTCCATGTAGGAACACTCATTTCTTTAATTATACTATAAGGCTTTTGATTCTCGACTTTAACTTGTTGCCAATTTGGAAATTTGGATAAAATTTTTTATCTACCTCTTAAGGACATCGCACCAATAGACCTCTCTAAGATCACGATACATTTGTGTGGAACCCGGATGAAATGAATATCGGGATCCATGAGCTTACTCCAAAACACACTACTCCTAAAATCTTCCACATCAAGTACAGATAATTTATTTTTGTACCTGATCACACCATCCACCTCTTAGGAGAATGACTCATTCAACTTTCCAAGTACCGACCCCTTCAACTCCATCAATAGAGGATTAACATGTTGCTTTGACCTATCCTCGACCAGTAAAGATAATTTGGAGTTATGATGAACCACAAAACCACCATTTAATCTTTTAACCAAACACCCCACCCAACCTATGAACATCCTTCACTAGGTCTTTCAAACCCCCCTCCACAGGAGACACATTTACCATGGTCATACGAATTAAAGAATCGCCAACAACATTGGCTTTGCTGGGGTGGTACAGAATACCCATGTCTTAATTTTTCAACAATTCCAACCATCTTCTTTATAAGAGATTCAACTCTTTTTGGGTGAACTCATACTGAAGGCTTTTATGGTTGGTAAAAAAATCCACAAGGACAACATACAAGTAATGTCTCCATATTTTCAAAGAAAACACAACGACGGCTAATTCTAGATAGTGAGTTGGATAATTCTTCTCATGCACCTTGAGTTTTATAAATGCATAGGCTACTACCTTCCCATTTTTATAAGAACATACCCCAAACCCACTCTGGATGCATCACAGTATACCACAAATCCCTGTGTATCCTCCAGTTAAGTTAACACCGGAGTAGAGGTAAGCCTATCTTTCAATATTTGGAAACTTCTTTAACATGACTCCGACCACTATAATTTCACACCTCTTTGGTTCAAGGTAGTCAAAGGAGAAGTGATGGATGCAAATCCATCCACAAACCTCCTATAGTACCCGACTTAGCCCAAGAAAAACCTAATGTCGGTTGGAGTCAATAGTATAGGACTTTTCTTAGCCGCCTCTGTTTTCTTTGGATGAACCTCAATACCTGTACTAGAGATTATATGACCAAGAAACACCACCGATCTCAACAAAACTCACAGTTGTTATATTTGGCAAATAGTTGATGTTCCATAAGTATTTGTAACACAACTCTCAAATGACCTATATGATTACCCTTATTCTTCAAATATCCAAGATATCGTCAATGAAGACAATAACAAAAGAATATATTAATTTCTAAACACCCTATTCATTAGGTCGATTAAAGTCGCCAGGGCATTTGTGAGACCAAACGACATCACTAAGAACTGATAGTGCCCATACCTAGTTTGAAAAGCCATTTTAGGTACATCATCACCTCTCACCCTAAGTTTGTGATACCCCGATCTCAAGTCAATCTTAGAAGGGTAGTGTCACGACCCGAATGTACCCCCTAGAAGATGGGGCAACCCTTAGGTTGGAAAAATTGTGTACTTGACCCTTCGTAGATCTTGTACTAGCCTGCTAGATATCATTAATAGCATAATACATGAAAAGTAGTGCGGAATTAAAACTTTTCACGACATTAAGAATAATAAGAAAAAATCTTTCACAAATAGTAAAGAGTAGTCTCATCTTCACAAGAAACCCTAAAGACACCCTTGAATAATATAGGGACACGACCCTTTACATTGAATTAAAATAAATAGTAAGTCTTAAAAATAGAGCTAAAGAAATAAAGACTATACCCTTGGATATATGAGGACATACATAGTCTTGAGAGATTCGATTCCCAAGCTTGCCTTCTAGAGTTCAATTTATCTCAAACCTATACATATAGAGTATAGAAAAGTATGGTGTTAGTAGAGATAATGTACTAAGTATGATATAGCAAAAACATGCAAAAAGGATGTTTTAGTAGAACTAATCTTTCATGTCAATTAAGTAAAACTTTCATGAATATAGAAGTGAAATATCACATAAATCACCATTTAGCACATAGGAGAGGATTTATAGAGTTTTAACGGAAAAGACACTTTACAATGAATGCATAGAAGAATTACAATGAACTCTACTCAAACCAACACATAGTGAACTAATCCCTTCTAAGTTTCCATAAAAAAGGTTTTTCTAATATTCACTAAGGTAAGATATGGAGGAACCACCCATACAATTCCTTTAGTGCACACCCAACTGACCCTTAATACTACCCATTATAGGTTTACTTCGTTGAGGTAAAAAGTCCACACCTTATAACTAGACATTCGAGGACCATATATGCATTATAATTTCAAATAGGTTCCCTTCCCCAAGTGGACTTGCAAGTTACACAAACAACAATGTGATAATAGCATCCCATACTACTACACCAACTTTGTGCTTAAGGATTAAATGAGGTTAGTTACACCACATTCACCATTCATAAACTTCATTTTATATTACATAACTTTAACATGACTTTCTTATCATTTAACAATAAGCCACATAACTTCATTTCATTTCATAATAAGACATTCATACGTTAAAGGAAAAGACACACAAAGACTCCCCCATTCAAGTTTCTACTTGGGCAATGAGTAAATAGTGTCCCATACAACCCACAACCTAAGTAGTACACTCCTTAAGAGACTTAATTTATTACATTCTTTTGTGGGAGTTAGATTAAAACAACATAGATCATGAGAGCTAGAAATGGAATCCCAACATTAACCCCTATCGAATGAGAGATCCCCACCTGCCTAGGGTTGGTCATTCTCTTGGACTTTACGTGGACCCTTTAATAGCTACACCTATGTGGGCACATAGTTAAGGGATAAGGATATTGCTTCTAAGTAACTCATTCTCTACTAACGAGGAGTACTCCTCTAAAATTGTATAGTAGATACAACATATCAAATCATGAAATGTAACCACCTTTTATTCTTATTCTCTTAGTGCTAAGCATAACTCCTCCATGGAGTCTTAAACATTCATTACTATAGGTTAAGGAATAACTTATTGGAAACCACATATAAACTCACTAAGGGTAATCCATCCCTCAACCTATTTGAGTACAACTCTTGTGAGGTAGTGAGGTTTCTACTAAAAACTACATCTCAACTCACGAAGAGAGTTCACCCATCCCCTTTTACATTAGATATCTTCATTCACTCATTTAAAGTGTGAGTCTGTACATGTTCACTCCTTTCACCTAATCACCATTTTCATAACATAAACTTCTAAACATGCTTACATCTTCATTCATTACATTACGCACATTAACATACTTCATTTAAACATATATTCACTTAAACATGATCTCTAGCATACTTCTATAAACATCTAATTCACTTAAAATAGTCTCTACAAATCATACCTAAGAAGCTTCATAAAACACATCAACAAGGACATCATCATTATCGTATTACTTCACATCAAGCCTTCATGGACATACATCCAACACACATGTAAATTCATAATCATATACCTCAAGTAAACACCGTCACTAAAGGTGGATCATACCACTCAATGACAACTCATAATAAGAACAAACAATATAACCAACTTACAATTAATTAAATATTTGACCACTTATTCATAATTTATCCAAGAATTCATCATAAAATAGCCCTTCGAGCAGTATCTAAAACAATATAACTATAAACAAATCATATTTCTAACATTGTCTAATGATTCTAATTAAACCCATTTCATAAACTAAAAGTTGATAAAAAAGTTTAAACATGTTGTAATTGGGGTTTTGACATTAAAATCATCATTAAACACTAAGAATAACTCAGTTTAATCATTAAAATTTTTTCATACAATGAACCATACTTTACGGAGGCGTCGACACCCGGTCTGTTAGGCGGCGTCCCATTGAGTGCAATCATAGGTAGCAACAGCCTACACTGCCTTATTCTGCAGATTTTGGTCAAATGCAAGGGTCCTCTCCAAGAACCTTTAGGGTGGTACTTAGGAAGTTTTACCCCAACATTTCGACACCAAACACATTGTTATACATATTAAAAATCTTTCTTCCAAATTTTCATCAAATTTTAACTCCTAAAACCCCGTGAAATATGCTAAGGCACACTAGCACCTCTCTCACTAGTCTTCGAACATCATGGATGCTTCTTGACGTCTTGACTCTAAAACATCCTAGAAAGGTTTATAAAAAATATTTTTGGACATAAAACAGTAGTATAAGCTCTAGTTTATCATGTGAGGATCTATATTAGATCAAATACATCTGGAGTGTTATAGATAAAGTCCCGTACCCTTACCTACACTAGGTAAAACCTCTTAAAATAGTCCTAGTTAGTGTTCTCTTCTTACTTTCGTTCATTCATTTCCCTTTTGGGAAACATTTCCATAATTTACAATAGACCATGTAATATAAAAATGGAATTCGGTGGTATCTCCCCATACCAAAAGGAGGGCATCCTACTTTCCAAACTAGGACATATACATTATAATAGCTTCTAGGTTCATCCACTAACTAAGTTTCTTATGGGGAATATAGTTAAGAAACTAGGAGGTTGTTACTAGAAACGCTCTTTATGATAATAAGCATTGTATTTTCCACCATATGAGAGAAAATAGTGTGAATGTCCCTTCCTTTTGAAGGAACACCTCTCATTGTGAAGTTCATTGGGTGCTAAGTTAAATTCCCCTATTAAAGAACCTTTATGTCTTTCTTAAACATAAGTTCAAAATATAGGCCCTAGGAGATCAATGACATATATAACATGTTCATAACTTATAGCTTATATGATGAGAATGTCATTTCATCGAAATCAACATCACATGAGATCATTACATTATACCATAGACATAAGATGCACATGAGTATTACCTTCAATTACACAAAGTCACACACATATCATCATCTCAAAATTTATGGCATATCATATCTTCATAACTTCATCATTCATATTCCAATTAACTAACATTACAAAAGAT
The DNA here is from genome assembly GCF_036512215.1 of Solanum lycopersicum. Taxonomy (NCBI): domain Eukaryota; kingdom Viridiplantae; phylum Streptophyta; class Magnoliopsida; order Solanales; family Solanaceae; genus Solanum; species Solanum lycopersicum. Next base: position 41,068,450 of record NC_090802.1, read on the forward strand.
AAGCAAACAATAACGTAATAGAAATAACTAGTTCATGAACTTGAAGGTGTTTACCAATAACCTCTATGAAATCCATTCAATACCCCATTCAAATAAAATGACATATACCCCTCAACTGGTTATCCACATCATACAATAACCAATTATAAAAGAAAACCCTTAATTTAATTATCGCTAGCCATCATTATACATAATCCAAAGGTTAGGGTTAGGGGAAGAGAGACATCAATTGATTTTTCAAGAAATAGATAAAAACACTCAATTAAGCATCAATATACAATTAAAAAATCATAACTAATCATAATTCATCATAATTAATCCATTTGTAGAGAAAACCCTTGAATTTGGGTGATACTGAAATCATCTTTGAATGGACATCTTGGGGAAAGGAATCCAAAGAGTTAAAGAATACATAACTTTAGAAAGACGTTTTCCATGAAATTGAGTAGGAATCTTGGAGATTCGTTCTTCTTTTTAAAGCTTCAATTTTTCATCAATGGAGGTTGTGGTAGAGATAGAATGTATAGAGAAGTAGGATTAATTGGGTTTCAAATTGGGATTAGGTTTTGATGTGGTAAATGAGTTATAAATGATATAAAACCAATATATGCTTAAATCCCAAAATACCAAACTTGACCTTGACTTCGGAATCCAGTCAAGCCTACACGCCCTACTTCTTGAGCTCTGCAGAACTCAATGGCTCGTGGTTATGGTCATGAAGTTTTGGGCAGTAGTCTTCCTAGACGTTCCATCCTAGTAGATTATAAGTATCCTTCATGATCACCTCCCCTTGCCCAGGAAAATGCACCACGACCCATCAAGTTAATTGTGGTGCCATGGGCAGTAGCCCCTCAAAAACTCTCCATTTTCCCAAGTGTCTAAGGCAATACCATGACAAAACATACCTTCCATCAAGTACATAACCATTTGTGAAGTGTCTCATTGTGACTAAGGCATTAGCTTCCCCCAACTTGTCCCTCCTTTAAACTTCTAAGTGAAGTTCACTACCAAGCTAGGTGGGTCGTCAAGTGAAAAACGAGTCATGAAATGGCTTGTGGCGCCTTGGAGAGTAGAAAGCCCGAGTTGCCACCATTTTTCATGGAGAATGAATCTCGAAGAGCGCCCAACTTTCTCGTAGTCATGCTCGTGAAGGTTTAGGTAGTAGCCTCCCATTTGAGGCAGCCTTGCCCTTTGGCTTTGTCTTGCACCTCAAAGTTGGCCCTCCTCCATTGTCTTTGATCCCTTAAGCCCCTCCTTAGGTACCTATGTCCATTTCCATAGTGTTTTCATGTTCAAACCATTAGAAACACCTTTTGAACAACCCTATCACCACTAGCAGAACACTAGTTTAGGTTAATACTCGACATATTGAGATGTCAACTGCTAAGGGAACGTCTTCCGGATCGATCGAAGAGGGAGGTGTAAAGATTTGAGTATATCATAGGTTACCGATGTCATGATCGTTTTAATATCTTATTAACCTACTTTTCCAAAATAAGTTATCTAACAAAAAATAGGACCTCTAACATCTTTATAACCCTTTTCTAGTCATTGAAATAATCATGGATCTCTACCATAAGCTATTAAATTTACTAGGTGTAATAATATTTGAAACTACAACCTCATTAAATTCATCCACAACTACTAAATGAAATCACAATTAAACTACGAATAAACTATCACCAAGCAAGACCAAACAACCAAATTAACCCATAATCACAAAATCATACCCCTAGAATTTGGGTTAGGTAAACGTTATATATAGAATAATTTATTAGCAAAATGACCTTTAATTCAAATGGGTATGATTATTAAGTCATGATATAGTCCAAAAATAAAGAATACAAAAGACCCAAGTCAAAATCCTTGGAGATGAAACCATTTTGGTTTTCAAGTTCTTCTCCAAAAACCCTCTCAAAGATAGAGCTCAGAAACATAATAAAAATGTCTAAAATTTGATAAAAGTTTTTTAATCCTTAATACAAATCAAAACACTAAAAATGTATTTATAGTTTTCAAAGATTAGTACTGAAACGGATCACTCAGGCCAGTTAATTTGAATCGGCAATAAAGTCGACAATTCACCTTTTTACAACTTCAACATCGTCTTTCACTTAGTCCAATCATTTTAAGGTTCTAGGTTACAGGGTGATAAGGTACTGCTTTGGTGAACTTCTTGGTGATGTGTCAACTTCTCGTTTTCACCACCACTTCGATCTTTTCCTCTAGGTCTTAGTTCACTAGAACAAATGGCAATCTTCAAACCTATTGGGTATTCAACAAGTGGACTCGGCGCCTTAATTTCATTGTTCGTTTCATTCTTTTATCTCCTTTTTTTCAAAGTAGTGTACATATTTTGCCTCAAACTGAACATACCAAAAATTGAAGGTTATTCATCAGTAATTGAGTCAAAAAAGCATTTAAGCATACTATTTCGATGAAAATATAACTCTAAATTAGTCCAATATGTGGACTCATTAGAAACCCCAACATAAACATTTGCTTGTCCTCATGTAAAACTTATTTTCAGCAGTTCAAAAAGAATGTATCAAAAAGTACTGCACAATATCCAATCATGAATGTGTACAACGAGAATCAATCTATCTATGCAAGGCTCAAGTGTGTACCCAAAGATTCATCTTTTGACAAACTATTACCATAGAATTTGAAAATTGCAAAACTTGCTTCGTATGCAAGCTCAAGCTCAACAAAAACATTTAAATTCCCTCACACAAATGATGATTCAATTTTCACATAGATGATGTATAATCATTTAAGGTTCGAAAATCAGATACAACGCTCACTCTCACAAAAAAGAACAAAACACATACTTTCACCAATGGATTTTTTTCTTATTTTCCTATCAACATTTGTTTTAACTTTCATAAGATAAAATAAAGTCTTTTTAAGGATTTTTATTTGGATGAGTGAAAACGTATGGTCATTTAGGCTCAGTGACTATAATATTCATAAAATTTGGCACTCACAACACTTCCTTTCCTTTACTTTGTCAAGTTTTTTAGGGCTCACCTATCCTCCCTTTATTAATTTTTCTATAATGTGCTAGCAAATTTCTTTTTCATTTTGTAGTTCTCGAATTTATTTCACGAATCTTTCTTTTTTATTCTTTTTTCTTTCCTCTTTCGCTTTTCTTTTTTTTCTTATATGGAGGGGTCCCGGTTTTCTAAACACTATGGGTAGACGAAATCCTTTTTGGATTTTTTTTCATGTCATCTCTTTTCACCACACCACAACATAGGATTTTGTCTTAAGTTGGCTCTTCTATTAAGAAAATCTCAAAAGAATTATGGCTAAAGGGTTGAGAAAACTTATTGTTTTGTCAAAATTCTTCCAAAGAAAGGTAACACTCAAAGGGTGTTCAAGAGATGTTCACACACTGACAAGGTAGGTAACAAAAGTGATATATGTCAAATTTTCTCACACTCTATAAAGTTGCCTAAGATTATTTAAAGAGAAATCCTTAGTCTATTTGACCAACGGGGCAAACTCTATATGTTGTTATACATGGATCAAGGTAAGCTTATCACACAGATCATTTGACACTAAAGTAAAACAACATTCCAAATATTTTCTAGTGTGCAACAGTCATTACTAGAGAATGGATTTTGCAGTTAGCTAATCACAACAAGATGCAAAGAGTTCACGTATTTTCTATGAACCTTCTTTGACCTCATTGTAGCTGTATATTCATGTTCGTTCGATTGGGAGCATTTTTTATGTCATAGTATTGATGGAAACATTGAGTTACATTCACCTAAGAACAACCATGTTTTCAAGTCCATACAAGAGGTGGTTACTACTTTTTTTTAATGTAATAGAAATGTCAAAGTCATTTTTCAATTATAACCAAAAGGGATCTATAAGCATATACATCCAAAAGCAGATAAAAACACAATGTAAATGTAAGGACCAAGGAGCTCCACCCAAAAGTTATCGACGAGTGGGACCCCAAGAAGTCCCACACAAGCCTCTACTAATACTCAAGGGTAACACTTTATTAAACCAATCTACCTTCATAATCTCTTTAAAAATAAATTAAATGAATATTGGAACTAATACCATACAAGACTTAAAATAGAAAATAAACACATAAAGGAACTTATGGGTCTTGGCCTCGAATCTATGAGGACTCACCAATGTTTTATCAATCAACCCTCAGAAATATATCGTTCCTCCTTGGTATATCAAGACTTCAAATTCCATATACTTTAGTCAAAAATAAAAAAAGGGTTAGCAGATTGAATGCACAACGTATGGAATCCATGCAAAAATAATGAAAAAGGGACATTTAGTATAGAAACATGCTTTAATAACTTTTTGATAAGAACCTTTAGAAAAGAGTTTAAGAGACATATCATAAGTCATCAATAAAATATAAGATATATTCAAGTCATATCCATAAAATAACAATATTGACATATAACCCTTTACTGAAGGTTATCCCAAGATCCACCTAAGTAAGATATGAATCGGCCGCCCCTACAACCCCTTTTGACACACCTATATGGCCCTCAAGACCACCTAAAGTAAAGTTATTACAATACATCACATAAAACATAATTCCATATTAAATAAGATAAACCTTTAGGTTATATAGTCTCTCTACCTAAGGTTACTCTAACACTCTTCTAAGTAAAACATGAATACACCGCCCATATTCCCTCTTCAAGCCTCCCTAACAATCCTAAAGCTATCCCCGATAAGAACCTTTCTATACAACATGATTCATTAAGAGAAGCTATTTTCATTAAAACAATTTTTAAAGTCAATCATACATTTAGAGGATTTCATACAATGGTCTTGAATATGACCTAGGGAAACCACATGCTAGCATATTCAAAGCAAACTCGTGCCATGTCTATATAGTGTCTCAGTCCTGTACCTAAACATTGTAGAACTTATCCAACAGTTGAATGCATCCCACATAATGATAATGGGCATTAACCAACATAGACCATACTATCTAGGAATTGAATATCGAGTCTACCCTACTCCGATAGAGGGTGTTCTATTTTCCAAAGATAGAACTAGGACACATCCCATATAGATACATGATCAAGTAATATTAAGGTTTTCTTTGTACTCTAGTCTCAACTTAAAAAGAGCAACTCCCCATGCATATTTTAACGACCCGAAAGTATACCCTAGAATAAATGGTATTCTCAAATCGTAGCATGCGTATTCGACATTCCGAAGGTCTTATAAAAGCTCTTTGACATCATTCATTGCATATATATTTGAAATGTAGTGCAGATCTATAACTTCTCACAATATCATCTCAAAATATCTTCTAAAAAACATAGGAAATGCTAAGTCTCCTTGTCTCCATATTAGAAACACAAATATCTTGGGTCACATCCCATACATAAATAAAAAAGAAATAACAAAGTCTTATACAATGTCTTTTGAAACAAAAAAGCGAAACATAGTTTTGTCCTCAAATCAATTGAGGACATACAAAAACATAGCTCGAAATGACTCCCAATAGTTTCCATCAACACCTTCAGAGATATGAAAATATGTGAAACTAGTACATTAGAATGCACTAAGTTTTATATAGTGCAATAAAATCTTGCTAAAAGTACATTTGCTTTAAAGTATGCTTTCATACTTCTTTGGGTGAAAATCTCATAACATAAGCATAAGAAACCAGCTTCAAGTCAACATAAACATATATAATATACATTCCAGGTAATACACATTTTAGGATTAACATCACTGCAAACAATATAACTATATAACCTTCCTGCCAAAGTTTATCCCTAGACTTACTAAAGTAAGACAAGAAGATATCTCCCGTACACCCTGTTCAAGATAATCCTCAAGATAACCTAAGATAAGATTATTACCTTTTTAACATTTAACTCACAACCTATGGCTACTCTAAGATTAACTTGAGTAAAACATGAAGAGACCGCCAATACACCCTCTTCAAGCATACTTACGCAACCCTTGAAGCTACCCTAGATAGGGATCCTTTTATGCAACACTACATTAAGCTAAGTCATAACTACTCATTAATTCAGTTAAGATTAAATTAAGAATTTAGAGGATTTTGAGATAATGGTCTTGGAAAAGACCTAGGGAACCTATATACTATCTTCAAATCTTACTCGTTCCATATCTACATATTGTCCCGTTCAACTACCTAAACCTAGTAGCAGTTTTCAAAAACTAGAATGTATCCAACATTATGAGAATAGGCATTAGCCGACATAGACCATATTATCAGGGCATGTAATTCAGAGTCTACCCTATTGCAATAAAGGGTGTTCTACTTGCCAAGGGTAGAAATAGGACACATACCATGTAGGCAAATGGTCCAAAAATGTCATGAGTTTCTTGGTACTCTAGTATCAAAATAAGTAGAGTATCTCCCAAGGCATACTCACTTAGTGCTAGCCTTAGTTCTCATAGAGTAAGTTCAATCAAAAGGGCATATGAAGAGGTACCATATTTTAGTTACTACCAAATCATAATAAACTTTACCAAGGATGGGTATACTAGGGCTACAACTTAATGGTCAAATAGGACACCTCAATGACTTTCTTAGAGATGGTTTCATGCCTTTCAAGACAATATACCCCTAAATCCATCATTCACACCAGAAGGGTGACATTACGGCTTTAAACTTCAAGGATATCAAAACCTTCTTTCTAGTTTGAAGGTTCGAAGAAAATGACTCTCTTAACCATGTTAAAGGTAATATTTCAATAAAAACATACACATACAGTAAAAAGGTGTGTAAGACTACTATATAAAGAGTTTATATGCACATTCATTATGCATCAAGTATAGGGACATAGGTCTGCCAAAATAAGAAATACTTTATTATCTTACCACATGTAAAACAATACTCAAGTAGTACATAGGGGCAATTATGTATACTACAAGTCACCCTATCCATCCCTATTTTAACATCAACATAGCTCATCAGAAGACTCACATAGTCATTTAGGAAGAATCATAGTTCATGTAACGACCTGTTTAGTCGTTTTTAGCAGCAGATTTTATTTCAGGAAAAACAGGCTGAGGCGACGGACCCCACGATGGACCGTCATGGCACGACGGACCGTCGCAGGGTCTCGTTTCAAAACACATAGAAAAACTGAAAATTGGGTACTGAAAATCAACTCTCTAAACTTCGTAACGAAATGACAGGACGGACCGTCACAGACCCTTGATGGAAATTTGGGTCTTTGAACTTTGCGACGACCTGCAGGACGGACCGTCGCAGGCATGACGGCCCGTCACAGGTTGCGCAATCCCAGTCTGGGTTAGATTTCTTGATACGTTTTAAGGGACGTTTTTGACTATTCTTGCCTTAATTATAAAGTTAGTGGGTTAATGTTAATAAGTCTAATTACTTGGGGGATAAAAGAGGTAACCTTAAGTTAATTAGTGGGCTATTATTGTCATCTTTTATTCTTAATTATATACTAATTAGGATAAAAGAAAGAGGGTTTGAATAAAGAAAATAGAAAGAACAAGAGAAAGAGAGAGAAGGGAATCGATAGAGAGAGAGACGATCGAGAAGGGGAAACACAAAGCTTTGGAGAAAATTTGCTTGCTTGATCACTAATCTTCGGTGGAGGTAGGTTATGGTTTTCATGCTTTCATAGTAAACTCTTAATAGAGAAATGATATGTATTGGTAGTATTGTAAACCCTGCTATGTGCTTAATTGTATGCATGCATGAACGTGATTATATAATTGTGATTATATTAAGCATGATGAAGAATCCCAAATCTTGATAAAAACCTAATCCCTTGTTAATGACGATGTCTTGGTAAGGGAGAAGGCTTGATGAACTAAAGTAATGAGATTGATGATGCCTTGGTAAGAAACAAGGCTTGATGAATTGATAGAAGGAGATTAGGGGATCGGGTGTCATGAACCGACACGTAGTATTAGGGGATCGGGTGTCACGAACCGACACGTAGAATTAGGGGATCGGGTGTCACGAACCGACACGTAGTATTAGGGGATCGGGTTTCATGAACCGACACGTAGAATTAGGGGATCGGGTGTCACGAACCGACACGTTGTATTAGGGGATCGGGTGTCACGAACCGACATGTAGAATTAGGGGATCGGGTGTCACGAACCGACACGTAGTATTAGGGGATCGGGTGTCACGAACCGACACATAGAAATAGGGGATCGGGTGTCACAAACCGACACGTATAATTAGGGGATCAGGTGTCACGAACCGACACGTAGATTTAGGGGATCGGAGTGTCACGTACCGACACAAGAGAAATAAAGATAACGAATCTTGAAAGATGTTAATATACTCAATCTAATGAACATGATTCCCAAATGAGTATGGTATCGAGGCATGAGTCCTCATGTGTGAACTTGACGGTAATTGTTAATGATATAGTATTTGTTGTTGCTACATGTTGAGTATCATCGTTGATTTTATGATATTACTTGGTATATATTGATTTCTATTTTGAGTTGGCCGATGATATCTACTCAGTACCCGTGTTTTGTACTGACCCCTACTTTTATGTTTTCTTCTTGTTTATTTGTGGAGTGTAGCAAACGTGCCATCGTCTTCAACTCAACAGTAATTCAAGCCAGTCTTACTACATCGGAAATTCAGGGTGAGCTAATGCTTCTAGCTTGGACTGGATCTTCTTCTTCAAGTCTTGATGCCTTGAACTTCTGGCATGGACTAGCTTCTTATGTATTTTTAGCTTTAGAATACTCTTAGTTTAGTCATTTGATCATAGATGTTCTTGTGATGATGACTTCTTGATTTTGGGGAATAATAGATGTTGAATTTTAGAAGTTAATGAATTGGTCTTTATTTAATGAGTTTAAGTCTTCCGCATTACTTTCTGTTGATATTATATTGAAATGTTAAGGTTAGATTGGTTGGTTCGCTCACATAGGAGGGTAAGTGTGGGTGCCAGTCGCAACCCGGTTTGGGTCGTGACAGTTCAACATCAAGTATACAAACATAAGGACATCACCATAGTCTATCATGATCACCTATAATCAATTAGGAGAAAACATGATTTCACTTTATTCATGCATATATACAACATAAGCATTCACATTGATAACCTATATTAGTAATAAACATAATAGTATCACAATTTATAAAGTAATGCCGACAAGGCCACATTCTTCACAATTATAACACATAAGCACCACCACAATAAGTAAGCCATACTAATCAACACCATCCAACAACTATACTAACAATTTAGAAGAGATTAGGTCAACATAGAACCATTCCATCATCAACACCTCCAATAATCAAACCATAAAATGATCCATCAAGATAAAATACGAAAATTGTCAAATTAAAGTAGTGTATATATATTTCTAACATGATATTTTCATAATTCAATAGCCTAAAGTAATCTACATAATAATCTAATACAATCAAGCCAATATCAAATCGCCCATATTTCATGAATAACATAAATTCAAGGAATTTTGATCTAAAATCATTCAATAAACGTTATTATATCATAAGCCATTGATTCAAAATGTTTTATGCAGGAACCCGTGGTTAGAATTCAATTTAGAGGATTTCACGTGTTGAGATGTGTCAGAAAAGCTTTTGAAGTTTGGCTCCTTTAAGAAAGATAGTTCAAGGATGAAACACCATAACTTGATTGATGATTATCCAGGAATTTGATGACAATTTGATGGAGAAATTATGATTTTAGGTCTACCCTACTATAAGCTCCAATGGAGTTCTAGAGAATTCTATTTGGGGTTTGGGTTTTGATTTTGAAATAGTGAACCCAACTTTATATTTAAGACTTATAAACTAAGTTAAAAAACCCAAAAAGACCTTAAGTAACCACCCAATTTATTTTTAGAATTCTAGGTGAATTTCCTAAACTACCCTTACCTTGGTCGAGAAGCTACAAAAAATTGTAGGCCCAATCAACGAGCTCATCTACATGTGTTCGACCAGACAACATGTCATACTAGCAATCTCCATTTTGTTTTGGGACCCTAAAAAGGGGGCTTAAGCTCTCATACATAAGTGTGGAGCAACTCCCCCTCCTTAAGGACCCTTAGGGTGGTCCATGGGGAGTCGTGCTAGGTTGTTTCAACCATAAATACATCCATCTAGATATTAGGAACCTCTCTCATATATTCAACTGAAACGAACACATACAACATGTAAAGGCACACTAGAACACACAAGCAGGTCTGAAGGGTAACTATCAAACGTGTTAGACGTATCACTTCCAAACTCTTCCAAACTCAACACACTACCTATTAACACTATAATTGGAAATCTTAAGACCTTATAACCTCATGACACACATGTTAGACGCTAGCTTCACCAAGTTCATTTTAGGGATGTTACACATATTCTCTCGGTGCTATCCATGTTCTCAAAGAGTAAGTTTAATCACACAAAAAACATATGAAAAGGCAACATTTGTAAAATTTACGAAATCATAATACTTCTATCATGGTAGGGTCCATAAGGGAGGCCACACAGTGGTCAAAAGGTTAGCTCAATACTTTTCTTATAGATGGTTCCATTTCATTCCAACCCACCTATCCATGAGTCAATCATTCAAACGAGAATGATACCAATAGGGCTTTCAACTTCAACAATATCATAAGCTTCTTTAATTATTTCAATTTCATACATCAATCACTCATACACAAACAACACAAGGGCGATATAGCCTACCAAGTCAAGGAATCACATATTCACATATCTTTTATGCATCAAATAAACGGACTTAGGTCTACGTAATGAGGACTTAACATTCCTCATATCACATATTCAATATCATTCAAGTACTAAGTAGAAACTAAGTCTACCATACAATATACAACATCAACACATATAGAAACCATCATATTCTACCCTAGCCACATATAGTCATTTAAAGGACAACATGATATAACCTCATACATATATATGCAACATTATGATTTTACCATGGCGTATGAAGAATATAACATAATCACTTGTAAAAGAAGACATAAGAATTAGAAAAATACTACATTTCATATATTCATTGATTAGACATATATCACATAATAACATCACCTTACATGTTCATACTAGCTATAAAACTTTATACAATATCACATTACTTAACATAAACATCTTCACTTTATATCTTCTTATAAGCGCTAATATGATATGTGTAACAACTCGAGATTATACCCTAGAAGAAATGGTATCCTCAAGTTGCCACATGGAGTATTTGACTTCTCGGAGGTCTTGCACAATACCTTAGACAACATTCGTCGCATATGTATATATGAAAATTAGTGTGGAATTAAAAATATTCACAATATAATCTCAAAACCTCTTATATAGAAAACATTAAAAATGCTAAGCCTCGTTGCCGACATGATAGACACATGAATATCTTGGGTGAGATACCATAAATCAACATGATAGATAGTATCTAAGTCTATTACATTGTCTTTTTGATAGAAAAGCTAAACATAGTCGTCGAACTAGTTGAAGACATACCAAAATTTGCTTTAAAAGATGCTAATATCCAATCTTCACTTCAAAGAACTCCTCTCAAATGCCACCTACATAGTTAGAGATAAGACAATATTTGTGGAGTTATTAGATTAGAATGCACAAAGTATGGTGACATGCAATAATATTATGCTAAAATGACATTTATGTAAACCATGCTCTTTTAGGATCTTTCGAGGAAAACATCATAACATTAGTGTAAGAACTACATTGAACACCAACTTCATATATAAAACCCATTCCATGTAATCCACATAATAGCATTATAATCACTTCGACCCTAATAAAAATATAAAACTCCTACAAAAGGTTATCCTAAGAGTTACTTAAGTAAGACAAGAAGAGACCACCCATACACCATCTCCAAGCACACCTGAATAATCCTTAAGAATATCTATGATAATATTATTACCAATTTAGCATTTAACTCACCACCTAAGGTCACTCTAAGGTTAACTTGAGTAAATCATGAAGAAGCTGCCCATACACCCTCTTCCAGCCTATTAAAGCAACCCTCAAAACTACCCTAGGTAGGATACTTTTATCAACTTAAAATTAACTTATGTCATAATTATTCATGAAGTCAATGAAGATTATTTTAATCTTTTAGGCTCCGTTTGGATGGGTATAAAAAATCAACTTTTAAAAAGTACTTTTGAAAGTACTGAAACTTATTGTTAAAATAAGTCATTATGCGTTTCAATATAAGTGCTTCATTTGAAAAAAAATTATTGATGTGTTTGGCTAATAAGTGCTGGTAAACACTTTTTTTCAATAAAAATGTCAGAAATACCCTTAAAATTTCTAACATGATGAAAAGTTAATTAATTTAAGGTTTTTATACTTTAAAAAAAATTAAAACAAAACAAATTTATATATTACATCCATAAGGAAAAATATTTCCTATCATTCACATGTTTCTATATCATAATAATGATAATAATAATAATAATCATACTAATAATAATAATAATAATAATAATAATAATAATAACAATAATAATAATATTACAAAAATAATATAATAATAATAATATAATAATAATAATAACAAGTATAATAATATTATTATTAATACCAATAATATAGTAAAAATAATAATAATAAAAATAAATGTAATAATAAAAATATAATAATAATAATAATAGTAATAATAATAAATAACAATAAAAAATATAATAATAATAATAATAATATTAAAAGTAATAATAATAAAGAAGTAATAATAATAATAATTAAAAATAAAATTAATAATAATAATAATAATAAATAATAATAATAATAAACAACAGTAATAATAATAATAATTAATAAGAATAATAATAATAGAATTAAGGGAAAAAAAGGTAATATACTTGGTCAACATAAATCGACTTTTAAGTTAAAAAAAAAGCACCCGTTACCCTCGCTTTTAGCTTTTCGCCTAAAATAACACATTCTTGTTTTAAAATAAGTCACTTTGATAATTGTTAAACACTCTAATTAGTAAAAAAATATACTTTTAAATCAGTTTGACCAGTTTTTAAGCCCATCCAAATAGGATCTTAGAGCACTTCACATAATGGTCTTGGAAAAGATCTCGGGAACCTACACCCTAGAACCTTCAAAGCCTTCTCGTGGTATGTCTATATAACGTCTCATTCCACTATCTAATGTAGTAGAACTTATCTAGTACTAGAATATATCCCACATTATGAGATTAGCCATTAACTGACATAGACCATACTAACTAGGCAGGGAATCCGGAGTCTTCCCACTTTAATATAGGGTATTCTACTTGCCAAGGTAGAACTAGGACACATCCCATGTAGGCATATGATTAAGGAATATCAAGAGTTTCTTTGTACTCTAGTCTCAATTTAAATATAGTCACTCCTAAGCATATATATATTCGGTGCTAGCCTTTGTTCTCATATAGTAGTTTAATCACAAGGGCATATGAAGAGGTGCCATATTTTAGTGAGTACAAAATCATAATACACCTTAGCAAGGATGCGCCATAGGGCTGCCACTCAATGGTCAATTAGGATAGCTCAATGAATTTCTTAGAGATGGTTTCATTCCGTTCCAACCAACCTACCCCTATGTCCATCATTCACACAAGAGGGATACCACTACAACTTTCAACTTCAAGGAAATCATAACTTTATTTCTAGTTTGAAGGTTCCAAGTAAATGACTCTCTTCACTATCTTCAAGATCATATTTCAATCAAACATACACATACATTACTAAGATGCTAAACCCTACTAAGTCAAGAGTTCAAATTCACATTCTTCATGTATCAAGTAAAGGGACATAGGTCTACCAAAACAAGACACACACACATCATCATCTTATCACATGTACAATAACATTCAAGTAGCACATAAGAACGACTAAGTATACTACAAGTCACCCCATTCTCTTCTATAGAAACATCAATGTATTCCTTCATATGATTTACATAATCAACTAGAAAGAATCATACTTCAACTTCAAGTATACACACATAAGGACATAATCATAGTCTAATATGATAATCTATAATCAATTAGGAGAAAAAATGATTTCACTTTGTTTATACATATTTACAACAAAATCCTTACATTTATCACCTATGTAATCTATAACATAATAATATTACAATTCATAAAGTAATGCCAACAAGACCATGTTCTTCACAATTATAACATATAAGTACTGCCACCATAACTGGACCATACCAATCAACACAATTCAAGACCTATACTACACAATATAGAAGAGGTTAGGTCAATAAACCACCATTCCATCAAGAACACTTATTTCGTAGCCATTCAAACCAAGTCAATTTACAAAGGCTAAATGCCAATAGCCATATGCACCAATCCAAACCAATAATAAAAATATACAATGATCAATCAAGCTACCAAAGTAAAATTATCAAACTAAGTGAGCCTATATACAATTCTATCACAATTCATACATAGCAGTAGCCCAATACATATTACATAAGAATTGAACACTATTAAGTAATGTTCAAACCACTTATATTAGCGACAAAATTAGGATGTTATTATTTGCATGTGGTTCATAGGAATATTTATCTAAAAACATTCAATTAACATCAATTATTTCATAAAACACCATTTCAAAAAAAATATTATGCAAGAACCCATGGCTAGAAGTTAAAATAGAAGATTTGATGTTTTTATCATCTTTGAAAATCATATGAATTGAATCCTTGAAAATAAGAAGAGTCAAGGATGAAACATCATATCTTATGTGAAGAAAATCCCAGGAAATTTATGGACAAAGCATGGAAAATTTGTCTTCTTCCTTTTCTCTTTAAAGATTCGTCAATTGAGTTTTGGAGAAAAGGAACGTAGACATTTTTTTTGTTGAGGTTTTATATTTGATTGGTGAGTTTAGGGGTTTAAAAGACACTATAACCTTCAATAAATGATCCTCAAATTATTCAAAAGACCACTGCACTTAAAGGACCTTTTAACAAATTTAAATTTGACTTAAAATGACGCGACCAAATATGGGAAGTCACTGGGCGTCGTGGGGTCCTCTTTGATTCTTGTTTCAAGAAAATTTTGAGATATAATGGTTCAAGATGGACCTATGGGTCAGGTAAAATTTTTTTCCCTTTAAGCGTGGAAGGCGGAACGTGAAGCCAGTGCCATATGTTTGCTGCCTCAGCAGCTTCATTGGCCCATGTTTAGGTTCTCATCAAGGACCCTTTGGCTAGTCCTTGGTGCGTCATTCTTTGTCGTTTACACCCTTTACATATAAGTCTTTGCGTAGGAACCCTTGATACTCAATTACACACTCAAATAGTATCCTTAAACTCCACTACAAAACACGACGACACACTAGTTCAACATAGACTAGTTTCCGGATGTCTTGGACGTTTAACTTCAAACTTTTCCAAAATCCTCAAACAAACATATAATTCAATACTAATAATTTTATACCTCATATGCTCATTACTCACATGATAGTTTCTAGATTAACCTGGTTTGTGCTTAGGGGTGTTACATACCCCCACTAGGACAATATCTTCCTCGAATGACACTTGCTACACTTTAAACAGTTTCAAGAGTAAAGACTCAAGACTAGCAGCTCATAAAAATACCACGCCATATAAAATGGACATATATAGAATAAACATCAACTCAAAAAAATAAAGAGACCCAAAACACAACAAGTAAGTAGGCCCAACCTCTACAAATAATCCTGCAATAATGCTCTATTTTTTCACATTTTATAAGGGGAACTTCCTCCTCCACACATTATGACCATTTCTCAAGAAAACAAAATTTATTCAAGAATTTCAAATAATACTCAATAAATTATGCTCACTAGATTACTAATGCAACATTTAGGGAATTTATAATTAAGGCAAGACAATATAAGAGATAAGATCATGTAAACTCATTTTTTTCCAAACATAAACATAACTTCATGAAAATGCAAAATTCAAGGTGATCAATGAAATTAATTTTCATCAAGGCTACTAAAAAAATGGAACAAGTAACTATTACATTCTAAAACTCAAGATTGAATAGAATAGAAGAGAAGTGAAAATAATCTACAACCCAACTACTCAACATACTCCCCCACTTAGAAGGAACCCATTACAACTAAGCAGAGAAAACTATAACTTACCGGCATTATCACACATCTTTGCATTATTTTGGAGAACATAGTAACGATTTTTCCTCATAACATCACCATCTGGAAAACATTGATGAACTTGCTTTTCCTTTCTTCTTCTAGACACAATAGTAGGACAATCCCTCACCTTATGACCATCCTTACTACAACCAAAGAAACAACTAATACCATCTAGGCATATCTTAAAGTTCTTCTTTACACATATAGGAAAACTAGGCTTAATACCTTGAGAAACACTAACAATTTCAATCTTGTCCTTGGAAGCACTAGACCCATCTTCATTTGGAGACCTCTTCTTAAACCTAGGTTGGTTTTTCTCCTCTACTCTACCCCTCTTTTAATTTATTGAAATCCTACTATATTTGGACTCTTTAATGTGCATACATCATAATCCTAGACAAGTTCATGTCATAGTGGACAATGTCTTTACGACACTGATCATTCACAAGGTCGAAAAAACCGGTCACAAACCTACTCCTCTCATCCCTAGGATTAGAAACCACGGATGGATCATACTTAGATAACAAGGTAAACATAAAAGAATACTTTTCAACATCATATTACCTTGTCTAGGTTAATAAACTCCTCAACCTTCACCTCCCTTGTCGCACGAGGAAAATACTTTCCTAAGAAAGCCTACTTACACTCTTCCCAATCTATGCGACCTGACTCAACCTACCTATTCTATTTCCATTGAGTATATCACACTTGAGAAACCTCCCTCAATTGGTAAGAAGACAACTTCGCCTTCTTTCCAGAAGTCACCCTTATGGCACTCAAAACCTTGTACACACTATCAAAAAACACTTGCGGATCTTCTCCGATTTTAGAACCAAGAAATAAAGAAGATTATTCCTCACAATGTTTCTTAGTCTAGAGGTCATAGTACTCTTGTCACAACACGGATTCTGGAATTCGGATCGCAACCGACGTCGTAAACCTCTCAGAGGTCGCAGACAAGCCTTATCTTGCATTCATCACATTCATATGGTTATTTTTAGTGAAAAAATTAAAACTTCTAAACATATGAAGTATACATATACTTCATTTAGTTATTTCATGAATTCATCATATACAAAGCTCAACATAAATATAACAACCATCTATTATAAGAATCAATTTGAAATAGAATAAGAATATATCAAACTATGTTTGCCAAACATGGTATTATTACAAAAGCTTCAAAATGGAACTACGAAAGAAACTCTAGAGACAACAACCACTAGATTTTTTCTAAAATTAAGGCTAGACTAAAACTGTAGCATCCTCAAAATTAACAGGACCTACCAAATGGTCTGGAGAAATGCTGATGTCCAGATTGTTGAAAGAGTCAATAATATTTCCCTTAACCTGCATCTATAATATAGTAAATAGTAAGGGTTAGTACACCACTTGTACTAAGTATGGGTGTATGCACACATACACATAAGTCTATTCATGATCAACGAAAGCTCTTCCTAAATAACATGCTATTTCTTGAAAGCTTAGTTACCAGACTTTCAAAAATCATTAGTTGTGAATTGTGGCATGAATATGATGTAATTTAATGCATTCAAAGCACACAACTCATTTTCTATATGGTTACAAGATATTAGTATCATCAACATAATTTTAGGACAACTCAGGCGAATATTTGAGATTTTTTATCCTCTTAGGCCGATAGCTCCTCTTTGTACACTTAGATTATTCTTTTAGTATTTTTCTTGTTCTTTTTGTGTAGTTTAGTAATTCATTTGGTCCTATGTTTTACTTACAATTGCAATGATTCATTGTAATCAAATACCCACAATGAATCGATGTAAGAAATCCAAGAACTAAGGAATGATTTCACTACCTTATAATCAGTGATTCTTTACACTATATATTCATTACCTTTCGTAAGCAATCCTCTATTGATCATGCCATCAATTTTATTACTTTCATGTTTTATATATTATACATTTCATATACAAGATACATTAGAATCATTGATGTAGCATAAGATATCTCAAGTGAGAGGCCAACATATTGGACTTCAACCAGGGCCTTCATTATCAAACACAGAGTCACATTTATCCATTCATTTGTACTTCACCTTATTCATTTCAATCATTTGTGGTCTTGTGTAAACACCATCTATACCTAGGATGAAGTTTAAGACTCTCATCGGTATCACAAAGTGCATTGATCAAGAATGACCTAATATCATTACTTGATTCTGATTTCACCTCCTGATTGTTTTGCACAAACACCTTCGGTATCGATATTTTCTTTATCTATCATAATTTGACAAACTCTAACATTAACCTACATAGATCATGTGAGCATCATGAAATCTAGTGTCTACCCCACACCGAAAAAGTGGAATCACCGGCCAAAGTTACCCAAAACACGCTAGCGTACATGAGATTTGAACCCCACCAGATCCCTATATTGGTAATATAGGTTCGAAGACAAGGAAATATAACGTGACCCATACCCGACGTTCCATACAATATCTTCTCATGAGAATTACGTGAACATCCACCCTTCCCAAAAGAAGGTATGACAACTCATAGTTAGCCTATCGGTGCTAACTATAAAGTTTAATTTCATTCAACTCATACGTCATGGAATCTGGCATCTAGTATGAGGACATCATAAATCAATAGATGATTTCTCATCCCATCATTAGTATGAAGTATACATCAGTCTCAATACTTTCATTAGAGTGTGTATAGAGAACATAGAGATTGGTCTCTTCATTGACTTTATTATCTTATAATATTGTCACCACATTCATTAGCATTAAAACATTTCATTTTCATAATTACTCATCCCTTTTACGTGAATGTTCATTTCATCAAATGTAAATGCACTTGGCCATTTAGTGTGTTTCATACTCTTACTTAACCCTTTGAGGGTTTTATCATTTAATTACATACATCTTAGTTACTCATCCTTTTTTTTACGTGAATGTTCATTTCATCATTTTTTAGTGTTGACTCACGCATTATGGAGGCTTGCTTCTAGATTGAGATCTACTTACTGTATTGATGACTTGTCATCCTTACTGTACATTAATGAAATGTGAATTGTTCTTTAATATAATCCTTAATTTACATTGATGAATGTGAATTGTCCTTACATATCATCATTAGGTTTTAATGATACTAATTTCACACGTTCTAACACCTTCATTCATGAGTATTCTTTTAACAAATTAGCTTTGTTGTAAGTAAGACTTGTCTCACTTCCTTTAACACCCCATTCTGGTTACATAGTTAATTTATACCCCTTTAATTATGTTATAACTCACGTTACTTACTTACTTTACTATAGTAGCTTCATATCCCCGTTTATGGAAGATGAGCACTTCATTCAATGAGTTTCTTGTGTTCATAGTTCATTCTTGTGGAGAATGTTTGGAGTTTTCCCAATGAATTTCATGCCCTTGGTTATGGATTCTTTGATATTACCTTAGAAGATCTTAATAGATATTTGATACTCTTACTACACAAGAATTGACATATGATTAGTATTGGCTAATGATTTGGGATGTTAGATTAGCAAATTCATTCTTTTGGGCATAAGCCAATTTTTACGTATATTCATATTTAATTTTTTATATGTATAAACCCTTAGCAAATCTATTAATAATTTAAATAATTTCCTATCCATTAGCATACATTCATTTTTACCATATAGAGTTAGCAAACTTCATTGGAACCAGATATCCAATTTATTCAAGATATGATTTCACAGATGTCTTTGAGCCAATTCATAGTTTATGGATTTTGGTGTGACATAATAAGAACATGTTAGACATAATTATATTACCATTTTATGGGTTTAACATCTTCATAACATCACAACAATAACAAGTCATCATTCAGCAAAAGATACATATTCACTTAACATATCACAGACTTAACATAGCATATTATCGATCCTTCATTATCATGATAAGATTAACTTTACCCAATAACAATGTTGTTGTGGGTAACTAATATGCCGTAGGAAATCTGTCGAAAAGAGGAATGTGGAGGTTTTTGAGCGAGAAATACAGAAAGGTACCACCTACGGAGTTTGTGACGATTCGTCGTGCCCGTGACGGTCCGTAGGTGGCATCGTAGTGCAGCTGCTGAAGGAAGATGGGGAATTCTGACCAAGTGTGGGGTTAGGGAGTACGTGACTGACTATTGTGCCTGTGATGATCTATCATATCTGCCGTCGAGGATAATAAAGAGAGAAGCTGAAGAAATTGAACAAGTATGGGACGACGGTGTCCATGACGGTCCGTCGTGACCACGATGATCCGTCGCGAGGTCCATCGACCCAGCCGCGTTGTGACAGATTTCCAGCAAATAGAGTCCTTACGTCATTAGGTTATTATTTTTGTATAAATAGTTTGAAAAACCTCATTTTAGATGTTAGACTCCTGATTATTTTTTAGACCTTTTATGAGATTCTTGATTATTTTGAGATTCTTGTAATTGATTGTTGGTTATTTTTGTTGATTAATCAAGCGAACTTTTGGATTTTACTCTTTCTCATTGAAGTAAGTACATGAATTCTTATACCATATATTTGAATATTGTTTTTATGACTATGGGTAACTAAACTCCATGACTAGGTTTGTGGGAACAATAGGCAAATAATGAGGTAAAACCTAACTAAAATAACAATTTTAGAATTGTGTCTTGCATGTATTGATAATTCTTTCGCTTAAAAGTCTTTTCAACGGATGGACAACATTAGAACTCTCCTTAATTCTACTTGCCGGACCAAGGAGGTAGATAATAGGAAAAGAATTATCAACTTAGATTTAGTGTATACTATCTAATAGGATAGTATTAAGTTGTACGAGGTAATAACTTAGTCAAATATCGAATACGAATTTTTAATATGAGGTAAAGATAAGGGTTAGTATAGCAACACACGTAGCCGGACCAAGGTGTAGAGTGAAATTTTCTATATGCCGGACAAAGGATTTAGAAATACATAACTAATCACTTTGCACGGAAGATACTAGGAAAGAATTGTTATAGTTAGAATTATCAAGTTATGAACCAATGAGGAACATGTAAACCCTTGTTAGTGATTAATGGATTAAACTCCAACATTCGAAGCTGTTAGTTGTCTCCTTTCATTTTGCTAGTTATTTTCATTTATTTAGAAATAGAAAAACCCCCTTTTATCATTTTTGCTTTCCAAGGAAGTAATTGACTGAACAATAGTAATAATAGATTGAAGTTAAGTCTAAACTATTTTCCTTGTGCGAACGATTTCAACCTCATTAGTTGGGTTATTTACTTGACACGACCACTTTACTTCTTGTTTGAGAAGTGAGTTTGAGCGTATTAAATTTTGGCGCCGCTGCTGGGGAAAGTAGCTTTTAGATTTATTTAAATTTATTACTATAGTTTAGTTGATATTTTCTTGATTTTACTTTGTTTTATTGTTTTTGATTCTTGCATAACAATCTTCCTTGTATGACAAATACACGAAGAGAAGAGAACTCTTGTTTCCGTACGATCACGAATAAGAGCGTACACTACGCAACATGAATCAAAACTTGGAATCAATGATGATAATCCAAACCATAACATCCCTGCTCCGGTTGATGTTCATGGTCAGTTGTTACTCCATGCTTCGGGTGACAACAATAGAGGAGAGAAAATCCCGCTCCACGGCCCCAAGAGTACTAAAAAGGCTATGACAATATAGCAGACTCTGATGGGCCACTTGTTTTGCCCCCTCTACCACCAGGCCACACCTTTGTGGTAACTAGTAGCCTGATGCAAATGCTCACTGCGTGAGGTTTGTTTTCAGGGCTACTTTCTGAGGATCCACATGCCCATATAGATAAGGTTAGGGCAATGTGTAAAAGTTGTGTAGGGAGGTCTGAGTTGGACTAGGATGTAATAGGGCTCAGAGTGTTTCCTCTCTCACTGACAGGAGAGGCTACTATATGGTTCACTGATCTCCCGTACAACTCAATTTTCACTTGGAACCAACTAAGAGATGTTTTCTTAGCACGCTACTATCCGGTCTCCGTGAAACTAAACCACAAAGACAGAGTGAACTACTTTGTGGAACTACCAGGAGAGTCAGTTAGTAGTTCTTGGGATAGATTCACCTCATTCTTGAGAATTATCCCAAATCAGCGTATAGATGATGAGTCACTGAAGGAATACTTCTATCGAGGACAGGATGATAATAATAAAGCGGTGTTGGACACTATAGAAGGTGGATCTTATGGGGAGTGTCTTTATGCTGAGATTGCTGAAAAATTAGAGAAAATCTCCCGGAATAATAAAGCTTGGAGTACTAGGAAGTCAGACACCGGAAGAAATACCTTCGCAGTGCAGTCCGCTCACAACCCAACCACAGATGAGATTCGTGAAGATATGGCTTAGATGAGAACTGAGCTTGGGTTGGTACTAAAACATGTCACTAGGGGTTCAGAAAAGATAAATGCAGTCTACTACTTGTCAAAACTACCGTCACAAAATGATGAGTGCTATTATGAGGAGGATTCCTATGCGGTAAATGAGCAGACAGGGGGTTTCCGACCAAGTTTCCAACGCTCTAATGAGGAGAATTGGCTCCAAGGTCAAGGGAACCAAGGTTGGAACTATGGTAACTACAGCTATGAGGGTCATTATGTCCGAGGTGGAAACTACAACCGCGACAACAACTTCAACAGGGGTAACTATGGTAACAAAAATGACAGGAATGGGCCCTATGTTCCTCCTCAAAATTGTGAAGTTACTCCTAGGGATGGTGGAGGTAGTATGGCGCTAGTTGAGGATATGTTGCATAAGATGATGAGGAGGTTCGATGCTAGTGATGAGCACAATAAAGAGTTGAGGAATGATTTAGCTGGTATTAGGCAAAAAGTTGATACATATGCAATATCTATTAAGCAACTTGAGTTACAATTGGCCCAATTATCTGCTACTGTGAACACACGGCAGCCGGGCACTTTTCCTAGCAACCCTGTGAAAAATTAAATGAAGCACATTGTACAGAAGTTACTACTCGGGGTGGTAAGCAAACCATTGACCCACATATGTCATTTTATGAGGAAAAGGTGAGAAAGGATGATGATAAGGTTGTAAAGGGTAGTGGTGAAGCAGAAGATAGCATTGGAAAAGATGCATAAGTCCCTGTGAAGGTAATTCCCATGACTAGACCACCACCACCCTTCCCTCACAGAATAGTGAAAAAGACCCAGGATGGTAAATATCGATGTTTTATAACAATGATGAAGAAGCTTTTGATCAATGTCCCTTCGGTAGAAGCATTAGAACAAATGCCCGGTTATGCCAAGTTTATGAAAGATTTGGTTATAAAGAAAAGATTGGTAACTTTAGACGATGATGAGAGAATGCAGCACAGTAGTGCAATTTCTACAAGATCTCTCGTACAAAACAAAGAAGATCCGGGTGCGTTCACTATTCCTTGTACAATTGAGTCATTACATTTTATGAAAGCATTATGTGATTTGGGAGCAAGCATAAATCTCATGCCACTCTTGATTTACAAGAAGTTGGGTTTGGGTGACCCAAAACCCACTGCGATGTGGCTACTAATGGCTGATCGAACAGTGAAACGACCTATACGGATACTCCACGATGTGCTAGTAAAAGTGGAGTCGTTCATATTTCCGGCAGATTTTGTTATTCTTGATTGTGAAGTCTATTTTTAAGTGCTTATTATTCTTGGGAGGCCATTCCTTGCTACAGGTAAATCCTTATTTGATATGGAAAAGGGACAGATAAAAGTTTGGTTGAACAATAAAGAAGCGACCTTCAACATATGTAGGTCCATAAGGCTGAGTGGTGAGCTCCAATCGGTATCTGCCATATCCCACAAAGAAAAGATGAAGAAGGATAATGAACAAAAATGTGAAAAACGAGAGTTTATGGTTGCCATGGCTTCCGGGGAAGCTGAAGTCCAAACGTACTGGCCCTTACTTGATTACCCAAGTAATCCCTCATGGAGCAGTTGAGTTAAAAACCAAGGAGGGAGTGCGATTTAATGTGAATAAAGAACGAATAAAACACTATTTTGGGCATACTGCATCAGTGAATGAAGTGATACAGGCATACCATCTTGATGAAGGCTGAGAAATCAAGTGTCCTTAGTCGTGCCGCGACGTTAAATCGAGCGCTTGTTGGGAGGCCACCCAATACTTATAGCTTTTTTTCCTTTTTAGTAATGATAGCATTTTATACTAATGGGTTTTGAATTTATAGGCACATCAACAGGAAATTCTGTAGAAAATTACTCTACAGTAGTCAATGATGGATACACTGACGGACCGTTGTGCCTTTGACGGACCGTCGCATGAATCAGTCGTGCCAGGTACATCTTTCTGTTATTTTCAAACAAGGGCACACGCGACGGAACCAAAGACGTACCATAACAACCGACACAGACCGTAGTCGTATAATCGTCTCGTCATTAATGAAGCGTACCCGACCTAACCCGATTGGGTTTTAAAAAGAAAATCAACATTTAAAACCCCCACCCCTTCATTTCACCCCATTCCTTCACTCTCTCTCCCATTTCCCTCCCTTTTCAACTTCCAAAGATCATAACCCCTCCTTCATACAACCAATCATTTTCCCCAAACTCTCCAAATTCCTAAAATTCATCATCTACTAGTCGGAGCTGCTGCTGTGGGTCTCTACTTGATCATCAAATACTTTCTCTCTAGTTTTTCTAAAATTATCATGTATGTGTCTCTAATTTCTATTCATTTATATTGCATTTTAGTTTATCAATTAGTATTAGCCTTGTTCTTCTTGATATGTTCATTCTTTAATAAAAATGTGTCTTACCTAGGTTAAAAAATCCTCGAAATTATCATGTTAAAACCATAGAAATAGGTGCGTTAGCATTTGCTAGTTTACTAGGTATTTGGGTTAGACAAATGTAGGTTAAAACACTACCAATTCGATTTGTGCCACAAGGGATGAATGGGGCATCCCCCTTTCTGTCACTGAGTTACCGAATGAGACCCCGATGACAGACCGTCGTACCCACGACAGACCGTCATTGAGTCCGTTCCAACAGCCCTAACACCCAACTGTCCAATTCTCTCCAAGTGTCCACCAGCGGCCACATGTGACGGACCTTCGTTCCCATGACGGTCCGTCCTGCACAACCGTTTTAGTTGTCACAGACCCTATTCCTAAGGGTCTCTCACTTTTTCTAATTGTCCTTCAACGGACGCATGCGACGGACCATCATCCCTACGTCGGTATGTCCTGCACAACCGTTCTGGTTTTCACATACCCTATTCCTAAGGGTCTGTCTTTTTTTCTAAGTGTCCTCCAATTGACACATGCGACGGACCGTCATCCCTACGACGATTTATCCTGCACAACCGTTCTGGTTATCACAGATCCTGTTACTAAGGTCTGTCTCTATTTTTCTAAGTGTCCTTAAATAGAAAACTACGATGGACCGTCATACCCATGACGATCCATCCTACATGACCGTTATGATGGTCAGAGAACCATCTTCTAAGGGTCTCCATATTTTTTTAAGTGTCCTCTGACGGACACCTATGACGGTCCGTCCAACACATACAGTCATATTTTTCAGAGACACTCCTTCAAGGTTCTCCATATAAACAAAGTCTTAGGACGACACGACGGACCCCATGACAGTCCATCACACTTATGACGAGCCGTCACCTAGCCCGTCGTTTTTCATTGTTACTATAGAAATGTCATTACATCTTAACTCTTTTATTTATTTTGTGTTGTTTCTCTTGTCGTATTTGCTCCTTCTAGTACTACTATTGATTCTTTACAGGTACGATCTATTATGGCACCAAAATAAGATCGATTCTACGCACATGAGCGATCAAAGTCTGTGGCCCCGTCTGCCCGCCTAATCATTGTCTCTAATGATGAGCGTTATCCTGAGTACGTTCCCCTAGGAACTTCAACCCCATCCCGAGCTGCACGCTGCCAGAGCCACACCTAAAAAGGTGGCGTCCGGTGTAGTCTTTGCCTCCCAGTCTGATGATGAGTGCACACTGACCGGCACACTTTCTGGGTCAGCTACTAATGAAGAAGGAGCGTCTGGCTCCTCAGGAGTTTCGTGGTCAGAGGAAGCCTCTATATACGCAGAGGTTCCCGCACCCGCCACTGCTGCAGAGTCTTCCTCGTCTGATGAGGCTGACAATTAGGAATCCATACCTGGTTCACTGAATCGTGGTCTCACCCCGGTGAACGACCAGCCCAACGGGTGGTGTGTCGACGGGAAGTATCAAGTCTATTCCCATGCAAAGTTCTAGAATGAAAAAGGAGCCATGACACGGACACTTACATTTGAGCAGCGGGTCCTTACGAGAAGCCTCCCGATGATGCCATAGAGCCACAATCTCTTCACCAGACATTGACTGGAGTCGATAGCGCATCCTTTGGGACATTATAGTGAAGAGCTGGTCCGAGAGTTCTATGCATCCTACAAAGCGACTCTCCGATCACAGATTGATAGGCGGGTTGCCCCTGCCAAACAGGCCCCACTGGAGCAGGTCCGAGTATGTGCTGTTTAAGTTGATATCTCCCTGCCTTCTATCCATCGGTTTCTATCAGTGAGAATTTTGATGCTAATAGGACCCCTCTCAAATCCGAGTTTGACTACTGATGGTAGATTGTCAAAGATTGCAAATTACTGCGTGAGCCATCGTGAAGAGAGACCACAAGGAGGTGGATGTTCCTGCACTTGTCTGTTGATGGAGAGGGTGCTCACTGGGTGACAAAGCCTAAGGGGGCCATCAAGAAGGCCAACCTGACTTTCACGATGAAGTTATTGTGGTTGATTGTCCGCCACTGCCTTTCCCCCACAGCCGCTGATAATATTGTCACATGGGATCGAGCAGTAATGATGGAAGCAATGATATCGGGTTTGAGAGTGATTTTGCATGGCTTCTAGAGACGATCATGCATGAGAGGGCTTTCAAGGTCACAACTACTTACCCTTTCCTGTGCATGATATATTTTTCTATGCAGGTCCGCAGGTGTGCCTATATGGAACGGTGATCAGCTCAAGACCCCTCTGGGCACTGTTGATATCGACCTCATCAGGAATGAGTCCAATGAGTTTGCTCCACGCAGAGGGACCCGTCCAGAGTTGCCTCTACGTGGTGACAATCTGGCTGATACAGTAGCACAGGCCCACACGGCTACGCAGGCCGCTTCCACTGACACTACCCCGGTCAAGTCTATCCCGGCTACTAGTAGCACTACCTCGAGCTCCTCTCGTTCAGCCCCTTTCCCTGCTTTGGTCCCGCTTGCTAGCGTACAGAAATTAGAGGCGCAAATATCTACACTTCTACATCATATCCAGCCTTGGATGCAGACGTCTATTGCCGAGGAAGAAGAGCGCTTGGAGAAGTGAATGGTCAAGCACACAGAGCGGATGATCGCTGAGGTTCATCAGCGCCTTGACTCTTTTGAGTTACGGGTGCTAGACAGTCCAGCCCCTCAGGTCGATGTGTCAACCCTTCAGGTTGTGGTCGACAGTCTTTGCGCAGATATTGATATGATCTTAGAGGCTAGGGTGCTTGAGTCAGAGGCCCCTTCTACAGAGCCTGCTGAAGACACAGTGATGGCCCTATTCGCCACTTCTGAGATTGCACCACCTCCCTCTCGAGAGCATGCCAACAGGCATAGAAGTTGAGAGGAAGATGAAGCTCAAGAAGGGAAGAAGGAGCGCCGTGAGATGGAGGCTGCGAGGAGAGCCTCGCTTGCTGAGGAGGAGGCGCGTCAGATGAGAGCAGGAGAGTTAGCTTCTGGGGCATCTAGATCCAGATTTATGGAGATAGCGGGAGGCACTGCTGATAGTGTTGTTGATGGTGAGGACACCACTGAGGGTGTCCAGATTACAGAGGTAGTATGTTTCTGGGAACCGGACCCACTAGCTTGCTGATCGTCGGCGCTTTGCGCCCCAGGTTTTCTTCACCTACTACTCTAGTATTTCAATTTTTTGTGCATTGGGGATAATTGCATGTCTTTTTGATGGGTGTGGGGTATATGGAAAGTGAGTGCTAGGGTAAAGTCTGAGTAGCCCAATTCACTATCCTCTTTTGGGGTTTTCTTGCCTGTGTTCTTTTTCCCCTAGAGACTGATTACTTTTTCTGTTGTACCGGCATATCTATATCTTCTGTACATAGTTTAATTTTGAATCATGATGGATATAATGATATCCTAATAAAATGGAAAAGGATGCATGACTAGGCATAATAATTGATAAATGTGTGTCTCTAAGCATGACATAGACGTACACAACTGCATGACCCTAAGTCTAAAATTCGAACTAGGTGTCTTATAATCTGGTAGAGTAATGAGATGTCAAGTGAGTGTGAAGAAGATTTTGATAGAGCTAGAACATCTTGGTTAGTCCTACTAAAAGTATGTTGTAATAGACAATTAGGAAATCTTCATAGGCCATTACTCAATATAGCCCATTGTTTAGCCTAAATAAAAGAAAACCAAATGAAATTTATCCTTGTTTGATCCAAATAATTTGAGCTTAATCTAGACCTTTCTTTTTCACCCTAATAGATCTTTTCTAAGAATAATGTGTTGGCCCTGGTCCCTCCTTGGACATGTGCACCTCAACTTAGGCCAAAAGCATAAGTTGAGGGAGGCTAATGACTAAACAACCCTTTTTATGGCTCTGAGCTTACTTTGGGTATTGTGTACTTTGACTCATGGCAAAGCCATGAGTTGAGGGTGGATATTACGAGGAATGCTCTGGAAAGTGGGGTTGAAAGAACAAAGAGAGAGAAAGAACAAAAGTAAAGTGACTCAAGCATTAGTTGAAATAAAAGTAAAGAAAAAAATATACAAGAAATACAAGAAAGAAAAGAAGAGAGTCACTTACACAAATGAAGAAAAAAAGGGAAAACATCAAGGTGAAAGAATATGAGAAACTGGGCAAAATAAAATGATAGAAAATGGTATGTTTAGCCGATATGTTAATGAGGTCACTAAATTACACCTAAATATAACCTACATGACCCTGAGCCTATGTTACACGCTAAGAAAGTCCTGTCGTGATCCTAAGAGTTGTATAGCGAACTTAAAGCGGTGAAAATAAGGGCAAGCTTATGGCAACATGTATGACTGAGTGTGAATTTGTTCTTAGAGTGAGTGTCGAAAAGTAATCCTTATACTCAAACTGAAACAATTGTGTGAAAAATGAGGATTTTGTTTTGATGTGACGACAGTAGATGTAGTACTTGAAATATTAGCACCTCGGTGAAAAATTGAAGAGGATAGATGTTACTGCATGGTTAGCCTGTGCCATGGTCTTATTCCACATAATTCAAGCCTAATAGTGATAACATGCATAAATATGATGAGATTGATCGGGATTGATAGCCAAATGATTTCGAAAGATAAAACATGGATACTATTGTACAAAGAATTGTTATTGAGTCATAGTGCGTTGCTTGAGGAAAAACAACGAATTTAAGTTGAGGGTGTTGATATATTATGGTTTCATGGTATTATTAATACTTTATCCTTTAGTTTATTGTGTTCTAAATCATTTTTGTTCTAATTTTTATGTTAGTTTCTCTTTATTTGAAGGAAATTTGTTTAAAAGAGGAATGCGGAGGTTTTTGAGCGAGAGAAATACAGAAAAGTACAACCTACGAAGCTTGTGATTGTTCGTCATGCCCGTGACGGTCCGTAGGTGGCATCGTAGTGTAGGTGCTGAAGGTAGATGGGGAAGTCTGACCAAGTGAAGGGTTATGGAGTGCGTGACGGACCGTCGTATCCATAACGGTCCGTCTTGCTGGTTCATCATCAAGTTCAGAGAAGTAGTCCTAGCACCCAAATTCCAAGAGTTTAACTGTTTTGGAACGGAGACCCTCGACAGACCGCCTTTGATGATCCATCATATCTGTCATCGAGGATAATGAAGACAGCAGCAAAAGAAATTGGACAAGTATGGGACAACGGAGTCCATGACGGTCCGTCGTGACCACGACGATTCATCGCGAGGTTTGTCAACCTAGCCGCGTTTTGAAAGATATCTAGCAAATAGAGTCCTTATGTAATTAGGTTTTTATTTTTTATAAATAGTTCGAAAAACCTCATTTTGGAGGTTAGACTCTAGATTATTTTTTAGACCTTTTGTGAGATTCTTGATTATATTGAGATTCTTCTAATAGGCTTGTATTGATTGCCACGAGGTAATAACTTAGTCAAATATTGAATAAGATGCTTAATATGAGGTAAAGATAAGGGTTAGTATAGCAACACACATAGCTGGACCAAGGTGCGGAGGGAAATTTTCTAGTTGCCGGACCAAGGATTTAGAAATATATAACTTATCACTTTGCATGCAAGATACTAGGAAAGAATTTTTATAGTTAGAATTATCAAGTGATGAACTTGTGGGGAACATGTAAACCCTATTTAATTTTATTAATTCATTAAACTACAACATTCGAAGCTATTAGTTGTCTCCTTTAATTTCGCTAGTTATTTTCATTTATTTAGAAATAGAAAACCCCCCTTTTACCATTTTGGTTTCCAAGGAAGTAATTAACTGAACAATAGTAATAATAGATTGAAGTTAAGTCTAAACTAATTTCCTCATGGGAACGATCTCAGCCTCATTAGTTGAGTTATTAACTTGACACGACCACTTTACTTCTTATTTGAGAAGTAAGTTTGAGCGTATCAGTCATGTGCATGTACCTTGTTTTGAATTTCTCTTTATTTTATAGTTGCCCTTTCCTTAAGGTTATTTTTGAATTGTTTCTACTGCAGTGCTCTAACTGTGTACTATATTACATGAAAGGTTGTTCATGATTTCCGCTTCACTCTCATTGGCATTTTTGTTTAACACCATGCAGGCAGTTGGTACCTTCCTAGCTTCTTGCTCCAACATAGGAGTAGGGGATGACTAGATTTTTTCGCAGGTTGTTATCATAAGTTAATTCGATACTCATCATTCAAGATCAATACATGTTAAGAAAATCCAGCACCACCTACCAGCAACTTGATTTGTAAACTATTCAACATTGAAATTGTAACAAGGATACTAGGGAAAGGAGTTCGACAAGAACGACGGGAAACAACCCTAGTTTTAAAGATCTTTGAATTGTTCAAAATAAAGTTATCTTGGAGAAAGAAGTCCAGGAGAGAAACCCATTCCTTAATTAGTACTTAATCGATTAAGACCACCTTGAACGAACCTTGAAGAAACCTTGAAGAACCGTCTAATAAATTTTCTATTTTTTCCTGCGTTTTGTTCACTGTTTTTCTCATGCTTATTT
Organism: Solanum lycopersicum; assembly: GCF_036512215.1. Lineage (NCBI taxonomy): Eukaryota > Viridiplantae > Streptophyta > Magnoliopsida > Solanales > Solanaceae > Solanum > Solanum lycopersicum. The sequence continues at coordinate 41,099,903 of NC_090802.1, forward strand.
TCTGATTTTAGTCATTTATTTGTTTGAGTTTGAACGTGGATTTTAGTTTTAGTAACTGGCCTTTACTTATTCAACTTAGGTTTTAATAATTTAATAAAATAAAAAAATAAACCAATTAACAAAGCGCCCCTCTTTAGTTGACTAAACATAGGAGAACATAACACTAAGTCATATCTGGAAATTTGTGTTGACTACGGTTTTGGTAAACATTTGGACTTAATATTAATCAATAAAATCCTTAATTTAATTCATTTATTTACCTAGGATAATTACTAAAGTATCCTCAAGTCATTAGAACAAAAATTAACCCTTTTGGACCATCCTAGATTAATTACTAGGATTTTTCTTGAGTTGTACTAGGATAGTTTAAGAATTTCATTTTGATCATTTAAACTAATTAATTAAACTTATAATTTACTTAAATAGGTTATATAAGGTAATTACTAAAGTATCCTTAAGTCTTTAGGACCATAACCAATTCTTTGAACCATCCTAGGTTAGGTACTAGGTTTTTTTTTTGTTTTAATCGAAATTTGGAATTTGCTTTGTGATATCGGTTTTTCCCGTTTCTAAAAAAATTAATTAGGTAGCCTAGGGTAATTACTAAAGTATACCTAGTTTTTTGGACCTTAACTAACACTTTGAACAATCCTAGGTTAGGTACTAGGTTTTCCCTTTCATGTCTTAACCGGAATCAGAAAATTTCGTTTTAGGTTTCGGTTTTAGCCCTTTTAAATCAATTAAGTAATTTTATAAATTAATTAATTAAATATCCTGTTGGAATTACTAAAGTACCCCTAAATATTTAGGACCATAACTAATGGTTTGGACCATCTTAAGTTAGGTACTTGGTTGTCTCTTTACCTAGTACTATGTAAGTGTCAACTCGGTTTTGGTCCTAGGTTGTCGGGTGCACTAATTCGTTCATTTAGTTTGGCCCTACGTTAGTTATCTATTCATGGAAGTATGTTAGATTCTATAATTAGTTAGGAAGTTATGACCCACATGGAGGGGTCCCTTGTGCACATATTTGTCCCCTTAACTACCCTAACGAATTTGGTTAGAGTGGTCCCCTCCTTTGTTGTTCTTCACATGTTTTTCAAATGTGTTTGCAAATGGATTTGTTGTAATTTCATAACTAACTATTGTTTATGGTTCCTTTTTGAATGTTTACTTATTGTCCCAAGGATACTGACTATGTCCTTGGGCACAACTTAGTCTACATGATCATTTTAAGTGGTTATGTACTACGGTACTAGGTTTGACAATTTGGATGCCTAGTACCTAATATGTATGTTGGAGATAATTATCACAATTTATTTTATCTTAGGGCTTTCTTTGCATGTACATGTCTAAAAAAACATGGACTATATTTTGCTTATTTGGGTATATATAGAAATGGGCTAACACCCCTTAGCCATTTTTCTATACTATGCCCAATATTTCTCAATATAGGGTATTCAAATGCCTATGTATCCACAATACGTATTCTAACAGACTTACTGGCTCTTCACTAGACATATGATTTTCCAGAATTTTACATTAATTTCCCCATTGGACTATTCGTCCCCTTACACATCATTTAAACAAAGAGGCTGATTTTTGAAAGCTAGTTTATCACGCTTAATATTTTCTCCTTTGTGAATATCTGATTCACACATATTTGAATGATGCATATTATTCAAGCTTATCTTCATCTTCATAATTGATATTGAAAAATTTACTTCTCAATCACACTTAACTTAATGAACATCACAAATCATGAAACATAGAAAACATGCCTATGCTAGACAAAAACAGCACCACAAAATGCAACATAACTTCTTTTTAACTCACATAGTTCTATTATAAGCCATATGATTAGGGACTTACCACACCAAATCCACTAAAACAATTAAACTTAGAGTTTCTTAAACATAAACCAGACTTAGGAAGAGTATATCTAACCTCGTAGATAACATCTTGTTCTCCTTAAGATTTGAACTTAATGACGCCCAACTTAACTACATAGGGACTTTCCACTATGGCATAAACTTCTATACATACTCCGTCGTCCTTAATACTCTAATCTATTGGATAACTAACTAGAAACGGTTTATGTAAGATCTCAGGTTGTAAGTCAAATTGATTATCCAACAAAGGAGTAAACATAGACAAAGTACATTCCTGATCTAATAATGAATTAACAAAAAAAAGGACAAGCAAGTTACCATTATCCACATCCGCGTACTCCTCTTGTTCCTCTATTCCACTCAATGCATAGAACCTGTTTCTCTTAGGGGGGTTCGACTAAAACATTTGACTAAGGTTAAGAACCTACCTTGACCTGTTGGATTTGAACCACACCCTTACAATTTTAACCCAACTTATTTGGAAACTGAAGCCTTACTACCCTATTTCTATATTTTATTATATCATAACACTTATTAAGCAAATCCATGTCTAAACTATATTCTTGAGTTGATATGAATCAAAATTATCATTCTCCTCCTCATTAATACTCATAGCAGACTTTTAGACATTACCATGCATTCACCTCCATGCGAACAACCACACTCACAACATGTCTTTCGTGCACGTTAGGCATTTCCATTATGGCCCCTTCTTGGGAAGCCCAGATCTTGAGCCTGGCGCCTTAGACCACTTGGCCATCTTAATTCTTTTGTATATTATTATACGCGTTCACACAAGAAGGAAGTTAAATACCTATAATGACACAAAGTGTCAACGCTCTAGATAACACGATATACAGTAGAACGAGGGAGAATTTTTCTATCATCACATAGTCTCTAGGTCATGATTGTGGAGTGCTTCACAACCATTAGTTAGAAACTATGTAATGTGGTTATGTTGTGATTTAGATACTAGGTAATTTAACCTCAACTCTGATACCAAGTTCGTCACGACTCATATTCTGGAATCGGGATAGCAAGAGGCATCGTTGAACTCTTAGAGGTCACAGACAAGCCTCATCTTGCATTCATCAAATTCATATGGTTATTCTTAGCGGAAAATTGAACACTTTAAAACATATAAAGTATAAATATATGTCATATAGTTATTTGAAGAATTCATCACATACTAAGCTCCACATATATATCGAAACTATCTATCATAAGAATCAATTTTAAATAGAATAAGAATATATCAAAATATGTTTGCCAAACACGACCTTATTTCAAAAGCTTTAAAATGAATGTACGAAAGAAACTCTAGGGAAAACATCCACTAGATTTTTCTAAAACTAAGCCTAGACTAAAATTGTAGCATCCTCAAAATCAAGAGGACCTACCAAATGGTCTAGAGAAACACTGATATCCAAACCATTTCAAGAGTCGTCAATATGTCCCTTAACCTGCATCTATAAGATATTAATAGTAGGGTTTAGAACACCACTTGTACTAATTATGGGTGTATGAACTCATAAACATAAGGTTATGCATGATCAAAGAAAGCTCTTCCAAAAGAACATGCTATTTTTGGAAAGCCTAGTCACTAGACTTCCCAAATCCATTAGGTGTGAATTGTGGTATGAATATGATGTATTTTAATGCATCCAAAGAACATAACTCATTTTCTATTTGATTACAAGACATTACTATCAACAACATAATTTTAGAACAACTCGGGCAAAGATTTGAGATTTTTTATACTTAGGCTGAGAGCTCCTCTTTGTACACTTAGATTTTTTTTCAGTCTTTTTCTTCTTATTGTTGTTTAGTTCAATAATTCATTTGGTCCTATGTTTTACTTACAAGTGCAATGATTCATTGTAGTCCCATATCCACAATGAATCAATGTAAGTAATCCAAGGACTAAGGAATAATTTTCCTACCTTATAGTGAGTAATTATTTACACTCTATATTCATTACCTTTCATAAGCATTTCTTCATTGATCATGACATTAATTTTATTAATTTAATGTTTTATACATTATACATTTCATATACATTACTCATTGGAATAGTTGAAGTAGTATAACACATCTCAAGTGAGGGCCCAACATGTGAGACCTCAACCCGAGGGCCTTCTTTAGCAAACAGAGAGGCTGCTTAATTCATTGATCCATAGTTCACATTATTCATTCGTAGGCTGATGTATACACCAGCTATACCTAGGATGAAGTATAAGACTCTCATCGGGATCATGAAGTGCAATGACAAAGAATGACCTAATGTCATTACTTGAATGTCATTTTACCTCATGATTGCTTGCACATACACCTTCAGTATCGTTCATTTCATTATCATTCATACTTTTAGGAACTCCAACCTTAAGCGACATAGATCATATGAGCATCATGAAATACAGTGTCTACCCCACACCGAAAAGAGGTTGAATCACCGACCAAATTTTTTACCCAAAAAATGCTACCGTACATTAGAATTGAACCCTGTCAGATGCCTATATTGGCATTATAGGTTCAAAAATAAGGAGATATAAGGAGAATCATACAATGCATGCCGGATAGTCTCAACTCAATTGAGTTACGTGAACCTCCGTCCTTCCCGAAAGAAGGTCTCACCACTCATATCTAGCCTATCGGTGCTCAGTATAAAGTTCTATTTCATTCATCTCATACGTCATGGAAGATTGCTTCTAGTCCAAGACATAATAGCTCAATAGATGATTTCTAATCTCATCATTAGTATTGAGTATACATTAGTCTAAATAGTTTCATTAGAGTGCACATAGAGATTGGTCTCTTCATTAGCTTTACACTATCATAGGTGAGTACGTTTTTGTAACATTTACTTACGGTCATTTGTGATTGCTCATATCTTTCACATTAGGATCTTATCATATTGTCACCACATTTATTAGCATTAACAAATTTTCTTTTCATAATTACTCATCCCTTTGAGGTTAATGTTCATTTCATCATATGCAAATATACTTGGCCGTTTAGTGTGTTTCAAACTTTTATATAAACCTTCTATGGTTTCATCTTTTCATTACATACATCTTAGTTACTCATCCTTTTTTACGTGAATGTTCATTTCATCATCTTTTAGTGTTGACTCAAGCATTATGGAGGCTTGCTTCTAAATTTGATCTACTTACTCTATTGATGACTTGTAATCCTTACTGTACATTGATGAAATGTGAACTGTTCTTTAATATCATCCTTAATTTACATTGATGAATGTGAATTATCCTTACATACAATCCTTAGGTGTTAATGAGACTAATTTCGCACATTGTAATACCTTCATTCGTGAGTATTCTTTTAACAAATTAGCTTTGGTGTAAGTAAGACTTGTGTCACTTCCTTTAACACCCTATTCTGCTCACTTACTTAATTTATACCCCTTTAATTATTTTATAACTCATGTTACCTACTTTATTTATTGTAGTAGCTTGATATCACCGTTTATGGATGATGAACACTTTATTAAATGAGTTTCATGTGTTCATAGTTCATTCTTTGTGGAGCATGTTGGGGTTGTCCCAATGAATGTCATGCACTTGGTTATGGATTCATTTATATTACATTAGAAAAGCTTAATAAATATGTCATACTATTACTACACAAGAATAGGCATATGATTAGTATTGGCTCAAGATTTGGGATGTCAGAGTAGCAAATTCATTCTTTTTGGCATAAGCCAATTTTTACATATGTTCATATATAAATTTCAATCTGTATGAACCCTTAGCCAATCTTTTAATCATTTACATAAACTCCTAGCCATTAAAAATATTCATTTTGACAAAATATAGTTAGCCAACTTTATTTGAACCAGATAGCCAATTTATTGAAGATATTATTTCATAGATGTCTTTTAGCCAATTCTTAATATATGGATTTTATTATAGCATTATAAGAACATATTTGACAACATTATATTACCATTTGATGGCTTTAACATTTTCATAACATAAAAACAACAGCAAGTCAACATTAAGCCAAAGACACATATTCACTTAACACATCACAGACTTAACTTAACATATCATCGATCCTTAATTATCATGATAAGATAAACTTTACGCAATTAAAAGTTCATAAGTTCATTCGATATCATCATTCAAGAACAATGCATGTTAACAACAGCAAGCACCACATACCAAATACATGATTTCCAACCTATTGAACATTGAAATTGTAACAAGGATACTCGGGAAAGGAGTTCAACAAGAACGACAGGAAACAACCTAGTTTTCAAGATCTTTGAATCATTCGAAAGAAAGTTTTCTTGGAGAAAGAAGTACAGGAGAGAAACCAATACCTTAACTAGAACATAATATACTAATACAACCTTAAATGAACCTTGAAGAAACTTTGAAGAAATTCTAAGAAATTTTCTAATTTTTTTTCTTGCGTTTTGTTCACTGTTTTTATCACTATTGTTTTCTGGTTTTAGTCATGTATTTGTTTGAATTTGAACGTAGTTTTTAGGTTTAGGAACTGACCTTGAATTATTCAACTTAGGGTTTAATAAGTTAATTGAATAAATTAATTAACAAATTACATAAATGCCCCTCGTAAGTTGACTAAACATATGAGAACAAAACACATAGTCAAATCTCGAAATTGGTGTTGACTGTGGTTTTGTTCAACATTTTGTCTTTATATCAATAAATTAAATCCTTAATTTAGGTACCTAGGGTAAGTAGTAAAGTACCCTCAAGTCATTGTAACAAAAATTAACCCTTTTAGACCATTCCATGTTAAGTACTAGGATATTTCTTGAGTTGTACAAGGTTAGTGTAAGAATTTCATTTTGATCATTTAAAATAATTTATTAAATTGCTAATTTACTATATTAGGTGACCTAAGGTAATAACTAAAGTACCTTAAGTCGTTAGGATCATAACCAATCCTTTGAACCATCCCAGGTTAGATTCTAGGTTGTCTTTTTCTTATTTTAATCGTAATCTTGAAATTGGTTTGTGATTACGGTTTTTACCCTTCAGATTAATTAATTATGTTTCTACATTAATTAAATAGTTATCCTAGTGTTATTAATAAAGTATCCCTAGGTTTTTAGGATCTTAACTAACTCTTTGGTCAATCCTAGATTAGGTACTAGGTTGTCCCTCTTTACTCTTAATAAGAATCTAAAAATTTCCTTTTTTGATTCGGTTTATGACCTTTTAAATTAATTAATAAATTTTCTAAATTAATTAATTAAGTAACATATGGGAAATACTAAAGTACTCCTAAGATTTTAGGACCATAACTAACCTTTTGGACAATCCTATGTTAGGTACTAGGTTGTCTTTTTAACTAGTACTATGTTAGTGTCAACCCGGTATTTGTCCTAGGTTTTCAGGTGCACTAATTAGTTTATTTTCCTTTGTTCCTTGGTTAGTTATCTATTTAGGTCATTAGTTTAGAGTCTATAATTAGTTAGGAAGTTATGCCCCAAATGGAGGGGTACCTTGTGCACATTTTTGTCCTGTTAAATACCCTAACAGAATTCGGTTAGGGTGGTCCTAAACTTTTGTGCTTCTTCAAATGTTTTGAACATGTGCTTGCACATGGGTTGGTTTAACTTTCCTAAATAACTATTACATATGGTTCTTTTGGGAATGTTTTCTTATTGTTCCAAGGATCCTCACTCTGTCCTTGGGCACTACTTACTCTACATGATCATTTTGAATGGTTATGTACTATGGCACTTGGCTTTACACTTGTATGTCTAGTGTCTAATATGTATGTTAGAGATAATTATCACAATTTATTTTAGCTTAGAGTCTTCTTTGCAGGTACATTTCTAACAAGCTTGGACTATATTTTTCTTATTTGGGTATATATAGAAGTTGTTAAACACCCCTTTGCTATTTTCATAATACTATGCCAAATATTGTCAATATTGTCATTGGAATGCCTATGTATCCCCAATACGTATTCTAACAAACTTACTGGCTTATCACTAGACATATGATTTTGCGGAATGTTACAACTGCCTAAAAAATTTACCCTAGTCTCAACGCCCCTATTCACATGAGTTTTCATAGCTCAGTTTAGGGCAAGGACATCCTCTCTAATATCTCCAATAGTCAAGTATGGGAAACACCAGAACCTCATTCCCTTGACCTACAATAGGAACTTGCTCAGCAAGAGGAACTTGAATACCTTGTAGATCTTTTCCATCTTGGAGAACTTATCCCATTTTGGAAGGAACTCCCTCATTCATTCTTTCTTCTTCAACCCTTTTTGTGGAAATTCTTCTAGTAGTCAACTTGAATGAACACAAGAATATATATTAGGAATAAACACCTACAAACTCAATTCTATGGCACGACACAAGAGTAATGAAGAAAAGTGAAACTTACCGTCCTATATCTTATCGCTCATAGATGTGTTGCGACTCACATCAATGAACAAGACTCTACTAGATGTGGCTTTAAATACACTTTTGGATTCCGAAAGATGACTTCATAACCTTATGCTCTGATACAAAACTTGTAACAACCTGGGAGTATAACCTAGAAAAAATTGTATCCTCAAGTCTCAACATGGCGTATTTGACCTCTTGGAGGTCTTATAAAATCTCTTATACATCATTCCTCACATATGAATATATGAAAACTGGTGCGCAATTCAAACTTGTCAAAACATGATCTAAAGCTATCTTTCATAGAAACATTGGAAATGCTAAGTCTCATTTTCACCATTTTTGACACACGGATATCTTAGATCATAGCACATCCATCAACAAAATAGAAAATATCTAAGTTTATTACGTTGTATTTTTAATAGAAAAGCTAAGCTAAGTAATGTCCTCGAATCAATTAAGGACATACCAAAACATGCTTGAAAGGATGCAATAACAAATCTTCACTTCAAAGGACTCATTTCAATTTCCACCTACACCTTTAGAGATAAGCCAATATATATGGAGTTAGTACATTAAAATGCACTAAGTATGGTGACATGCAATTAAATAATGCTAAAAGGATATTTATGTAAAACAAGCTCTTTTATGATCTTTTGAAGAGAACTTCATAAAATAAGTTTAAGAACAACATTTAGCACCAATTTCACATATAAGATACATTACAAGTAATCTAAATAATAGCATTAACTTCAACCAACCTTAATAATCCTTAAGACTACCTTAGCTAATATTATTCCATATTTAACATTCAACTGACCATCTAAGGTTACTCAAAGATTCACTTGACTAAAATATGAGGAGACTACCTATACTCCCTCTTCAAACATACTTAAGCATTCCTCAAAGATACCCTTTATAGGATACTTTTATTCAACTTACATTAAGTTAAATCATAATCATTCATTAATACAATTAAAATTCAGTTAACCATTTAGAGGACTTCGCATAATGGTCTTGTAAAAGACCTCGAGAGCATATACCCTGGCACCTCCAAAGCCTACTCGTGATATGTATAGATAGTGTCCTGTTCCACTAACTAAACATTGTAGAACTTATCCTATATTAGATGAAAATAGGCATGAATTTATATATACCTTACTAGCTAAACAATGAATCCGGGTCTTCCCTACTCCTATTAATGGTGTTCTACTTACCAAGGGTAGAACAAGTGTCACGACCAGAATCTAGACCACAGACGAAATCGGCGTCGTTGACCTCTCAGAGGTCACAAACAAGCCTACATATGTCATTCTTACTTCATCTAGGTTAATTTTAGCGGAAAATTTGAAACTTTGTGTTTCTTAACATGCTTACTAATTAATCTACTACATACGTAATTGTTCGCCATCAACCATCTAACATTAAGATCATCAAATGAAAGAAACAATTTATTATAAAGATAAAAATGTACTTGCCAAAATGGCACCAATACAATGTCTCAACAAAAATAGGAAAGAAATGTAAGTGGAAAATACTCCACTATCTCAATCCTACAACTAAGCTAGAATGTAAATGGGAAAGCATCCTCGAAAGCATGAGGCCCTACCAAGTCCACATAAATACTTGATGTCTGAATAACTGCAACTTTGATCCTGTAGCTCTAGTTTCCACCTATGCCTGCACCTACAAGTTTAAAGTTGTACATGGTTTAGTAAATACTTTTACGAAGTATGGGTATATGCAATCACACACTAAGGACATGCATGAGTAAGATTAGCTCTTTCCTAACAACATGATTATAGAAGGTCAAGTCAGTGCACTTGTTAAATTGAGATTAGGAAAGTGAGTGAGCTTTTCAAATTTGAATTAGGAAAGTTTATGAACATTCCAAATTTGGATTATGAAAGTTATACCTTGAGAGTGAAATGAATGATCATACTTAACATTTTGCACACAACACACAACAGCGTACACATAGCACAGAACAAAATTCCTATAACACATACCATTGTTCATATAATTCATTCGTATGCCATGAGATCTTAGAATAATTGACTTGACATTAAGACATCTAAAAAATAAAGGGTTCAACATATGAGAGCTCAACTAGGGAGTCTTATTTAGCAAATACAGAGTCTACTTCATTCATTCATACGTATTTCATTTCATTTCATTCATGGTCCAGTGTAAGCACTAGCTATAACTAGGATGTAGTTTAAGACTTTCATCGGGTTCGTTGTGCAATGACCAAGAATGACCTAATGTCATTACTTGAATCTAACTCACCTCTTGATAATCCTATCCTAACACCTTTCGTATAATTCGTATCAATATGTGTATCATTTGAGTCTGGCCTCATTCATTCATTGGGAATTTTAATTTTAACCGACATAGATCATTGAGCATCATGAAATCCAGTGTCATGAAACCTCACAACGAATGTAGGTGGAATCACGGGCCAAAGTTACCCAAATCATGATAGCATACATGGGAATTGAACCCTTCTAGATCCCTATATTGGAAGTATAGATTTGAAGACTAGGAGATATAACGAGACACATACGCGATATGCCATACAATCTCAAATCATGAGAGTTACATGAATCTCCGCTATTCCCAAAAGAAGGCATCACACTAATAGCTAGTCTATCGTTGCTCAATATAAAGTTCCATTGATTAAGCTCATATGTCATGGAAGCGGGATTCTAGTATGAGAACATCATAGCTAAATAGATGATTTCTCATCTCATCATTAGTATTATGTGTGTTAATCTCAATACTTTCATTAGATTGTTCATAGAGACTTGTCTCTTCATTAACTTTACACTCTCATAGGTGAGTACATTTTGGTAATATTTACTTAGGATCATTTGATATTGATGTCATCTTTTACATTAGCCTCATATCATGTTGTCACCACATTCATCACAATTAGTACATTTTCTCTTCGTAATTACTCACCCCTTTTTACGTGAATGTTCTTTTAATCATATGCCAATGCACATGGCCATTTGTGTGTTTCGCACTCTTACTTAACCCTTCTAGGGTCTCATCATTTATTTTGATACTATTCACTTCGTAGTATGCCAATGTACTTGGACATTTAGTGTGTTTTACACTCTTACTTAACCTTTCTAGGGTTAGATGATTTCATTACATATTTCTTAGGTTCACTTTTTTTAATATATGCTAGACGCATAGGTCTGTAATACAAGCCAGGAGGCTTCATTAATAGTTCGTTTAAGTAATAAATATCTTCCAAAGATTATGTAGTACAAGTCTTATGCATATTGTATGTATGCTAAGATCTCGATTTCGATCTTAGTAGGAAGCATTATTCATGAAGATTTAATTCACATATGACTTATGCATGTATACAAAATTTGGTCTAGGGAACCAATTTCGAATCACATAGACAACACTTACATTTTTTATTTATTGAATTATGGTCCACATGATAGGGACCCTAGATCGAGCCCCAACATCAATGTTTCATATTTATTTTTCTCCTTTTAATTACTTCTTACTTTGCCGAAAGATCGTGGGATCAAACCCCCACAACACCTTTTATTTTTTTAAATCTATTTCTCCATGTCTATTTCGAGTTGACTATGAGGTTGTGGGATCAAAATCCCACTGTATCTCTTAATTTTTCTTTGATTCGCCTTCTTAAATCTACCTAAAAGGTCGTGGGTTTAGTTCCCACAGGACTCAGCCATTATTTCTATTTTATAGTCCTCCTTAAATCTGCTTATGAGGTCTTGCGTGCGATTCCCACACGCCTCCCCCATTATTTTTCTTTAATTGACCTCTTTAATCTGCCTAAGAGGTCGTGGGTTCGATTCCCACATGCCTCCCCCGTTAGTTTCTTTTATTCTCCTTCCTAATCTGCCTAAGAGGTAGTGGGTTCGATTCCCACACGCCTCCCCCTTTATTTTTCTTTTATTCTCCTCCTTAAATATGATTGAGAGGTGGTGGGTTCGAATCCCACTCCTCTCATTTCTTAATTTTTTTTCTTTTAACTTACATTTTCCAGCCAATACAATGGTTATAATCCCCTTCACCACATTTCTTTTAATTCTTTGTTTTCATGGTTATTAACATGGTGGGGTCATAGCTTCAATCCTGCATGACCTCACTTGTTTTAATTCATTTCTTTAAACATTTTGAATCCTCTTTGCTGATCGAATTTCATCACTAGAAGCTGGAAATTTCTTTTTATTTTTCACTATCCTTTCATCAAGGTACACCTTAGTTCTTAGGGGAATTTTGTAGTGCATTTAGAACGTTTTAGGTTCTTTTTCATGGATTCGTGTAGACAAGAGATTATTCATCAAACCAGCCACATTTCAACTCATATGAAAATCAAATTTACATCAACATGTGTACATTAAATATAAAGAAAATAACCGCGACAACACATACACACACACGTAGTTACATTTGTGGAAACATAAACATAATGCACATAATTCTAGGCATATATATATAAAAGCATAATCATCACGAAAACCTGTTTCATCCCTAGATTTCTACCAACAAACATAACCAACATATGATTCAATTCAAGCTACTGACAGGGACATGCAACGGGGAACAATCCTAGTTTTCGGAAAGAATATTCTTAACGTTAAGGGGTCTCTTGGGAAAGAGACCAAGATATAAGAGAACCCATACCTTTTTGACGTTAAAACCTTGACTTTCTTCCCAAATAAATCCCCCAAGCACACGTCCTACACCAAAAGTCCAACACCAAACTCGACGGAAAACCTTCTCTTTGCCTACATGATTGATTAACATTTGTTTTTCTTATATTTTCATGTGAGTCCTTCAAGTGTGAAGAACATTGGTTTACCTTCTATTTTTGGCGTTTTTTTGTCAGAGAAAATGTGAATAAGAGTGATAGAGACGCGAGAGAGAGATAAGCGTGGGAGAGAAGAGTTTTCTTAAGCTTAGGAGTCTAGTTTAGGACTTAGTCAAATAATGTTTTATTTAATTATTAAAAATATGACTTCCTTTTATTTTAAATCAGATAATAAATAATAAATATATATTAATTAGATTAATTTACCAACTTAAATTAAAATCAATTTAGTTTATTGCTTGCACCTAGGTTCGAACCCGGGTGGACCAAGACTTCACTTCAAGAGCCCAATTTCGGCCCTCTGTCCCCAAAATGCCGGTCAACCTTATTAATTAAATAATTAATTATATATTTGGAGTAATTACGATACTACCCTTAGCCTGGATAGAGACCCTTTTAAACCTATACCCTCCAAGCCTAAGTTTTACCCTTTTTAAGTCCTGTAAATACTCCTTTAAATAAATCTTCGTATTCGAGATCCCTACATGGTTGGACTTAACCTTTAAAAGATCAACTAACTCCCCAAGTTAGTTGTCTTGTCTATAGCAAGGGTTCCGGGTCTGGGTCTACGCGCATGAATCCATGTGAACCCTGGTCTAATCATAAACATTCTTGACATACTAAGCATTTCATATCTTATTCGTTTTTAGGGTTGTAACATTATACCCTCCTCAGGAACATTCGTTCCCTAATGACACTAATATTTACTAAAAATAAGTAAGTCATCTATAGAATGCATGCATGCATAGGTAATCCAATACTCCTCATTGGTGAATATCTGATTCACATATAAACATGATGGTGCACACCCTTGAAACCTACTAATAGTTTCACATTAATACACTAACGAACTCTTTCTTAAACGAGTGTCATAGAAGAATACCACTTAAGTAAACATATAAATCAGAAATCAACATGATGACTCAAACATATTAACCTCATACTAGTGCATACACACTATGCACAGTAAAATACCTGAAGGACTAATTAAGGCTACTCACCCGAGGCTTCACACGAGGTGCCTTCCCCTGCACCCCTAGACTTGAGAGCGAAGAGTCGTTGCCTTCTTGGAGCCTCTTCATGTGGACCATTAGGTTGAACTCTCTCCTTCCCTTGTTCATGACTTCTCCGATTCGGACAATCGTTCACCATGTGACCCTGTTTTCAAAAAATATAACAAACGTTATATCCCATCATACACTCTCCACCATGTAGTATGCCACACTCCCTACCAGATGGCCTCTACTAAGTTGTAAAGTTTTATGAACTTGAGGGAGTAATCCCTAACTGACATTGAGCCCTTCTTATGGCTAAAAAATTCCTCAACCGTAGCCTCCTTCATTTATCTGGGAAATAGCCGCTCTAGCAAATCCATCTTGAAAATATCCCAAGTAATAGGAACTCCTTTTAAGGCCTTTCTATCTTGCCACACTTTATACAAGGATTGAGCTACATTCATTAGCTGGTAGGATGCCAACTAAGACTTCTCCACTTCAATCAAAACTAACAACCTGAGCTTGCAAGCTGCTAGATTGGGACATCTGTACCAATGTTGTCCTTACTTCTCCATCTGTCAACCCAGCTGGGTTTACAGAATCTCTATTCTAGTAGCTGGATCCTGAGAAGGAACATGAACTACCCTAGCAGCTGCTCCTCCAATCTCTCCGCCTGCTTTTCTCCTGGTATTCATCTTTTGAAAACTTCAAGAGTTGATGTTAGATATTTTCTAAACACCAATAAATCCAAAATTAGAGAAGGCACAATAAGATTAGAATAAGGGAAATTTTCCTACGCATCATGTAGTCTCTAATTTAGGATAGTGGTGCACTTCACTACCATGACTTAGAAACTAGTCAACATGGTTTATGTGAACTTACTTTTCTTGGAAATTAACCTAGTGCTTTGATACCAACTTTTTTAAGACCGGAATCTAGACCACAGACGAGACCGGTGTTGTTGACATCTCAAATGTCGCAGACATGCCTACATATGACATTCTTACTTAATCTAGGTTAATTTTAAAGGTAAATTGAAAACATTTAGTTTCTTAACATTCTAATACATACGTAATTGTTCATCATAAACCATCTAATATTAAGATCATCAAATGAAAGAAACAGTTTATTAAAATGATAAAAATGTACTTCCAAAAATTACACCAATACAATGTCTGAACAAAAACTGGAAAGAAACGCTAGTGGAACATACTCCACTATTTTAATCCTACAACTAAGCTAGAATGTAATTGGGAAAGCATCCTCTATACCATGAGGCCCTACCAAATCCGGATGAATTCACGACGTCCGCATAACTTTAGCGTTGATCCTATAGCTCAAGTGTCCACATGCGCGTGCACCTAAAAGTTTCAAGTTACATTGGGTTGGTACAGACTTGTTCTAAGTATGCTTATATGCAAGCATACACAAAGGCATGAATGAGTAAGATAAGAACTTTTCTAACAACAACATTATAGTAGGTCAAGTTAGTGGACTTGCCAAATTGATATTAGGAAAGTGAGTGAGTTTTCCAAATTTGAATTAGTAAAATTTATGATTTTTTTCAAATTTGGTTTATGAAAGTTATGCCATGAGAGTAACATGCATCATCATATTTAACATTTTGAACACAGTACACAAAAGCATAAATCTAACACATATCATAATTACCATAACACATAATGTTGTTCATATCATTCCTTCGTATGCCATGAGACCTTGGAATCATGTACTTGGCATTAAGACTTCACAAAAATGAGGGCTATACATATGTGAGATCAACTAAGGAGTCTTCTTTAGATAACACAGTGTCTGCTTCGTTCATTCATACGTACTTCATTACATTTTATTCATGGGAAAGTGTAAACACCTGATATAACTAGTATATAGTTTATGATTTTCATCGAGTTCATTGTGCAATGACCAATAATGACCTAATGTCATTACTTGAATCTAACTCACCTCCTGATTATCCTATCCTAAAGCCTTTGTATTGTTCGCTTAATTATGTGCATCATTTGAGGATAGCCTCATTCATTCATTAGGAACTTTAACTTTAACCGACATAGATCATGTGAGCATCATGGAATCAAGTTTCATGAAACCCCACACCGAAAAGAGGTGGATTCACCAGCCAAAGTGACCCAAAACATGCTAGGGTACGTGGGAATTGAACCCATCCAGATCCCTATATTGGTTAAATAGGTTCAAAGACTATGAGATATAAGGAGACCCATACCCGACATGCTTGAAAGTTTCATCTCATGAGAGTTGCCTGAACCTCCACCCTTCCTGAACGAAGGCATTACCGCTCAAAGCTAGTCTATCGATCCTAAGTTTAAAGTTCCCATACATTCAACTCTTACGCATGGAAGCTAGTTTCTAGTATGAGGACATCTAGATCAATACCGGATTTCTCATCTCATTATTAATATTAAGAGTGTTAATCCCAATACTTTAATTAGAGTGTTCATAGAGACTGGTCTCTTCATTAACTTTACATTCTCATAGGTGAGTACATTTTGATAACAGTTACTTAGGCTCATTTGAGATTGATCTCATCTTTTACATTAGCCTCATATCATGTTGTCACCACATTCATCAATATTAGCGCATTTTCTCTTCATAATTACTCTCCCCTTTTTACGTGAATGTTCATTTCAAAATATGCCAATGCACTAGGCAATTTCAGTGTTTCATACTCTTACTTATCCCTTGTAGGGTTTCGTCATTTCATTACATAATATAATTTCATAATATGCAAATGCACTTGGTCATTTAGTGTGTTACACTCTTACTTATTCCGTATAGGGTAACATCATATCATTACATACATCTTAGTTTCACTTATTTTTAAACGTATGCTAGACTTATGGGTATATACATATAAGACTTATCCATCTTGTATCCATGCCAAGATCTGGATTTCGATCTAAGTAGGACAAATTATTCCTTAAGATTTAATTCACATATGACTTATGCATCTATACGGAATATAAGAAACGGAACCCAATTTCGAATCCCTTAGACAACACTTGCATTTTTTTAGTTTAATGTATTTGGGTCCACATGAAAATGGCACCCTAGATCGACCCTCAATATCAATTTTTCCTCTTTATTTTTTTCCTTTGAATTACCTCTTACTTGGCCGAGGGGTTGTGGGATCAAACCCCAACAACCTATTTTTTTTATCTATTTCTCTTTGTCCATTTCGAGTTCACAATGAGATCATGGGATCAATCCCCCACAACCTCTCTTTATTTTTCTTTTATTCTCCTCCTTAAATCTGCCTAAGAGGTCGTGGGTGATATTCCCACATGCCTCCCCCTTTTTTTTTATGCGCTTCCTTAAATCTTTTTTTGAGGTCGTGGGTTCGATTCCCACACGCCTCCCCCTATATTTTTCTTTTTGTTCACCTCTTTAATTTGCCTCAGAGGTCATGGGTTCAATTCCCACACGCCCCCCCTTTAGTTTTCTGTATTCTCCTCCTTAATCTTTCTAAGAGGTCGTGGTTTCAATTCCCTTACGTCTCCCTTTTTATTTTTCTTTTATTCTCCTCTTTAAATTTGATTGAGAGGTGGTGGGTTCGAATCCCACTACTCTCATTTCTTTTTACTTCTTTATTTTCATGATTTTTAACATGGTGAGGTCACGGCTTCAATTCTCTAAGACCTCACTTGTCTTAATTCATTTTTTTCAACATTTTGAACACTTTTTGGTGACCGAAATTCATCAGTAGAACCTGGAAATTTTCTTTTAATTTTTCAGCATCCTTTAATCAAGTTACACCTTAGTTATTAGGGGTATTTCTTAGTGAATTTAGAAAGTTTTAGGTGCTTTTTCATGGATTTGTTTAGACAAGAGATTATCCCTCAAATAAGCCACATCTTAACTCATATGAACGCCACATTTACATCAACATGTGTACATGAAATATAAAGAACTATCATGCAATTTAAAGACCTAAACCATGAACAATAGCCACGACAACACACACATAGTTACATTTTTTCAAAGATCAATATAAGACACAAAATTCAAAACATAAATATAAACACAAAATATTCACGAAAACGCGTATCATTCCTAGTATTCTACCTGATTACATGCAACGGGGAATCTTAGTTTTTCGGAATGAATATTCTGAACCTTAAGGGGTCTCTTTAAAAAGGGACCAAGAGAGAAGAGAACCCATACCTTTTTGACGTTAAAACCTTGACTTTCTTCCCAAAGAACTCCTCCAAACACACGTCCAACACCAAAAGTTCAACACCAAACTCGACAGAAAACTTTCTCTTTGCCTACATGATAGATTAACGTTTGCTTTTCTTATATTTTCATGTAAGTTCTTCAAGTTTTATGATCTTTAGTTTACGTACTTGTTTTGGAGTTATTTTGGAAGAGAAAGTCTTAATGACAATGATAGAGACGTGAGAGAGAGAGGGATGAGTGTCGGAGGGAATAGTTTTTTTAGGCTTTGGAGTCTAGTTTAGGACTTAATCAAATAGAGTTTTATTTTATTATTGAAAATCTTATTTCCTTTTATTTTAAATCAGCTAATAACTAATAAATATAAAATAATTACATTAATTTACCAACTTAAATTAAAATCAATTTAATTCGTTGCTTCTACCTAGGTTCGAACCCGGGTGGAGAAAGACTTCATTTCCAGAGCCCAATTTCGGTCCTCTCTCCCCAAAATGCCCCTCCATATCATTAATTAAATAATGAATTCTATATGTAGGATAAATGCGATACTACTCTCACCCTGGTAAAAGACAATTTTACCCCTAGACCCTGCAAACGTAATATTTTCCCTTTTTATGTTCTGTAAAGACTCCTTCAAGTAAATCTTCGTATTCGAGAGAGATACATGGTTGGACCCAACCTTTCCACGCTACACTAACTCCCCAAGTTAGTTGGCTTTGCTGTAGCAAGGCTCCGAGGTCTCGTTGTACACACATCAATGAGTGTGAACCCTGGTCTAATCATAGGCATTCTTGACACATTAAGCTTTTCATATCTTATTCATTTTTAGGATTGTTACAAAAAGGACACATCCAATTTAGGCAAATGTTTAAGGAATATCAACAATTTCTTTTTACTCTAGTTTCAACTTAGGTAGAGTCACTCCCCCAGAATACTCAATCAGTGCTAGACTTCTTTCATATCGAGTAGTTCAATCACAAGGGAATATGAAGAGGTACCATATTTTAGTCACTACAAATCGTAATACACGTCACCAAGGATTGGCCACTAGGGATGCCACTTAATGGTCAATTAGGATAGCTCAATGACCTTCTTTGAGATATTTTAATTCCATTCCAACAAACCTACCCCTATGTCCATCGTTCACACATAAAGGATACAATTACAACTTTCAACTTCAAGGAAATAATAACTTTATTACTCGTTTGAAGGTTTCAAGTAAACGACCCTCTTAAGTATGTTCAAGGTAATATTTCAATAAAACATACACATAAATTACTAAGATGCTAAAGACTACTAAGTCAAGAGTTCAAATTCACATTCGTCATGTATCAAGTAAAGGGACATAGGTATACCAAAACAAGACACAGACACAGATCATCATATTATCACATGTACAATGACATTCAATTCGCATATAAGAACAACTAAGTAACTACAAGTCACCCTATTCTCTCCTATAGAAACATCAATGTATTCCATCAAATGACTCATATAATCAACCAGGAAGAATCATACTTCAACATCAACTATATACATATAAGGACATAAACATAGTCTATTATGATCACCTACAATCAATTAGGAGGTAAAATGATTTCACTTCATTAATTCAGATATACCACAAAAGCCTTACTTCGATCGCCTATATAATCCATATCATAATAATATTACAATTCCACAAAAGCATTACATTTATCACCTATATAATTTATAACATAATAATATCACAATTTATAAAGTAATTCCAACAAGACCATGTTTTTAACAATTATAACACATAAGTACTGCCACCATAAGTCAACCATACCAATCAACATAATTAAATATATTTACCACATAATATAGAAGATTTTAGGTCATCATACTACCATTCCATCAAGAACACCTCCAATTCGTAGTCATTCCAACAAATTTAGTTCACAAAGGCCCTTAAAAATACGCATGCATACAAATCTAAACAATAATCAAACTATACAATGATACAACACGCTACCATATAAATATCAAAAAATTAAGGAATTCTATATACAATTCTATCATAATTAATACATATATTAATAGCCCAATACAATCTACATAAGAATTCAACACTATTTAGTCATTATCGAATCACCCATATTAGCGCCAAAATTAGGAGATCATAATTTTCATGGGTTCATATAAATTTTCATCTAAAACATTCAATTAATATAAATTCTTTCATAAAACATTATTTCAAGTAGTTTCATGCAATAACCCATGGCTAGAAGTTCAAATAGAAGATTCTATCTTTTAATCATCTTTAAAAATATTTGAATTGACTCCTTGAAAGGAACACGATAAAGGGATGGAACACGGTACCTTATATGAAGAAAAGACAACGTATATTATGGAGAAAGCATGGAGAATCTTTCTTCTTCCATAGATTTTCAAAGCTTCATCAATAGAGGTCTTGGAAAAACGGAATGGAGAAGTTTTGTATTGAGTTGAGGGTTTTGCTTTGATTGGTGAGTTTAGGGGTTTATGTAGACTCAACAACCGTCAATAATTCATCCCTATATTACCCAAAAGACCTATTAACTTGATGAACCTTTTGAACAAATTAAAAATTGACTAAAAAATGACACGATCACATCTGGGAAGTCACTATGTGTCGCGAGGTTCCCTGTGATTGTAGGTTCTGGAAAATTTTAAGAGAGAATGCTTTGCGATAGCCCCGTGTTGCAGGGAAAATCTTTCTTTCTTTTTAAGTGTGGCAGGCGTGACGCGCAACCATTGCCATATCTTTGCTGCCTCGATAGCTTCATTAATCCATGTTTGGGTCTTCCTGAAGGACACTTTGGCTGGTAGTTGGTGTCACGACAGGGGAGCACCCCCTTGAAGTAACATGGCATACTTGACCTCTTGTAAGTGTTATAAATCCCATAGTTAACATTCATTGCATTTTGATAGGTACATTTAACAAAAATTTAAAACTTTCATATCACATCATATGCCAGAACATCACTTCCATCATATATAAAATATAGTGAAAGACTCTCTCTTTTTGTTATCCTAGACTAAACTTTATTAGAGTACATTAGGGACACATTCCTTTCAACATTAAACGTAACTACATTATTAAAGAACTTTACACTAACACATGACTTAAGAAATTCTTAGAATTAAGGATTCCTTTCGTTGAGCTTGGGAATTACATATCAAAACCTTCACCTTAGAGACCTCCTTTAAGGATCCATAACCTACACTTTGTGTAGAAAGGTAGACAAGAATGGTATTAGTACAAGAATGCACTAAGAATGGCAACCATGTTGAAACATGCATTTAAAAAGGGAAATTTTACTTAAAGCTATGCATCATGTCCTTTCGTGAAAACTTTATAGAACTTAATGCAATAGGAATCATACAATTCACATACTTTATATCGGCATATTCAATAGGAACAACATCACATAAACCCGTACTTTGCATTTAACATTCATACTAATGTTACAGTATACTAACCCTTCCTTTACAATGAACTCATTTTCTTCTTAATTCCTTAATATCTTAACTTCCCTAGTAACCCTCTAGTGATACTTGGTGCAATGCATCACCATAAGGCCACAAGTTACTAATACATTAATTTTAGTAATTCATTACATATATTCATAGAAGTGTAATATATCACCAGAAACATTTTAGTCAAGGCTTACCACATCATTATGGTGAACCATAGCCTACTTGCACATATGCTAACTTCACTTCACATAGAACTTTATAAGACCTTACTCTTGAACACAATCTAAGTCTACGAGTGAAATTTACATGTGAAGCCCTATAACCTCATACCTACTAAGTAGACCTATCAAAAGACAACAAGAATACCATTCACTTCATATATAAACAAGGCAACATAGACAACTTCATTCATGCCAACCCAGACCTTCATCATATAGTCATTAATACTAACATTATGTACATAAGAAAAGGACACATTATATAGACTCCTTGGGACTTATACCATTCATATCATCACAACAATTAGACAAGACTACAATGTCATGTGTAAATACATAAGCATATACACATACATTCGAACACCTTCCTAGAACTCCCTTCAAGAATTACTTGAGAAATGCATAGGTGAAGTCCCATACCCCCACATACGCTAATAAACTTCCCTTAGGTTATCCTAGTTAGGGTCTAGTTCCTTACTTCCATCGTCCATTTTACTTTTGGGAAACTATAGCCTAATTCGACACTAAGACCATGGATGCTACATGGAATTTTGTGTTGTAGTTACATAAACTAAGGGAAGGTGCTCTACATAGCCAAAACAGAACAAATAATCCTAAAGGCACACATAATTCATGGAACATGGAGGTATACATGGAAACCCTATTTATGCATATTGAGGCATTGTAGTTATTCTCTTAAGGAAATATCACTTAATGCCCTTTGGGATATGAGGCTAACAACCTCATGGGGACTATGGTGGACCTACCTTCTACAATGGGAAGGGACACCCCTGCATCTTCAAATTCAGACGATGCTTAGCTCAGTTGTTTTTATTGAAAAGCCATTATTATGTTTACTTTATAAAATATAGGCTTACGAGATTTTACCTCTCATATTCTTAGTTCATAGGTCATATATGAGGGTTCATCAACCAATGTACTTTAACATGGACATATCATAGTCAAGTACCATCTAGTTGAGGGAACTCTTGGGAACACCTTCCAAGCGCCTCTCTATTAAATATAATCATCTTAGGCGTGTGTATGTATACATATATGTGAGAAATTCTTTCACACAACACCTTAAAGACCACACTATTACAACATTACCATAATCATACTTTCACATTCATGTACATAAAAAACCAAACCTAGGAACTATCCTATCAAGGCACACATGTGAAATGCATAGAAAGGTGTATTACACCTATCAAGTCATCCTAGGTAAGGGATAAATTATCATACTTCATGAACATATACATTACATACATAGTATTAGACACAGGTCCATATGAGAATACCCTTTCATTAGATGCCATGAACCTATTCTACTTGTAAGCATGCATGAAATGTGAGTGCGTAAGCACATTGGTAAACATGATAACCTAATGGACATAAAAAACACCTTGAGGCATCCACCCTTTTAGGAAAACAATTCCCAACCAAGCATAGACCACACAACACGTAATAACATAGGAGACAATATAACTTCAATACTTGTATTCAAGACTCCTATCCATGGCTATTCACACATTCATGTAGTGTATGTATGTGAAGGGTCATCCATCATTTATACTTCATCATTGGAAGAACCTAAGACAACCCTAACATAGTCATTCACATACATATTACATGAGCAATAAAACCTAGATCACAACTAGAATGGAAAACTAGGCATGCTTCAAATTTGGTGATCATTACCACAACACCTTCATAATACAATTGCCTTTAAGTACATGGTCAAATCACATATATAATATAAATAAAGTAATCACTGCCAACATAAGTGGACCATACCACACAATCCATACAAGGCCAATTATCTAGCAGTTTCTATAGAGAAATATAGAGGTAAGGCAATCTTACCAAAACTCTTTTGCTTTAATCATCAATGATCAATGCTCAGAATTTATGAATAATTTCAATGTAAAGCACTAGCTTAATGTATCTTTACATAATTGAAATCCTACATTCATGTACTACAGAATCGAGATCATATTGCCAGGCAGTGTTGCATCAAACTGTAGGGATCCTCCTTAAGGGCCCTTAGTTGGTCCTTGTGGAGTCGTACCCAGATGTTTCTATTAGGAAACAACTCAAACACCCAATAGCTACCTTTCCACCCATTTCGTACATTTCAAAATCGTAAAAGTTAATGAAAAAGCTAAGGCACACTAACATCCCTTCAAACCAACTTCTGGGAATTATTGGATGTTTTAGTTCATAAAATATCTAAATGACCTATATTCATTAAAAATAGACTTAGAAACAATTTTTAGTCTTTATGACACCTATTTTAGGCTTTATTATGAGTCTTGGATTTTGAATATGTTACATAGATTCCAACCCTAATCAAATTTTCATTCCTCCTTATGGAATGACTACAGCTGTACTCAAAGAGTTGATGTTGCTGTTAAAAGATCTACTCTATAAGGGCTTCATTCTACCAAGAATAACCCCATGGGGGTACTCTAGTGTTGTTCATTAAGAAAAATGATGGAATCCTAAGAATGTGTATCGATTATCGGTAACTCAACAAAGTCATTATAAAGAATAAATGACCTCTTCCCAAGATTGATGATCTATTTGATCAGCTCCAATATTCAATTTTCTTTTCTAAAATAGATCTCCAGTCAGGGGATTACCAGTTAAGAGTTAGACACGAGGACATTCCTAAGACTGCCTTTCGTACTAGGTGTGGTCATTACGAGTTTCTTGTCATGTTGTTTGGTCTCACTAACGCAGCAGTCGTGTTTATAGACCATATGAATTGGTTTTTCCGTGAATACCTTCATTTTATTACATCCTCATATAATCTAAGACCGGAGAAGAGCATGAAAAATATTTGAGAATGACATTGCATGTACCCAGGGAACATAAGTTGTATTCAAAATTCATCAAATGTGAGTTTTGGATGAGATCAATGATCATGTTGTGTCCAAAAAGGGTGTAAAGGTTGATCCAAAAAAGATTGAGTCAAAAAAGAACTGCTCAAGACTTCTCACTCCTGAAGATATCAAGAGTTTATTGGTTTTGGCTATTTCCTATCGCAGGTTTGGTGAAGTATTTTCCTCTATGGCTGCTCCATTGACAACTTTAACATAGAAGAAGATGAAGTTTTTAGTGGTCTAAAACTTTTGTAAAGAGATTCCAATTGCTCAAAGATCTACTCACTTCAGCCCTAGTTCTCACATTACCAAGGAGTGGTGAAGGGTATGTGGCGTCCTACGATGCTTCCAAGTAGGTTTGGGATGTGTTCTTATACAGGATAGAAAGGTGATTGCATGTACATCAAGATAGTTAAAAATCCAAAAGATGAATTACCCTACCCATGATCTTGAGTTAGTTATTGTGGTATTTGCGTTAAAACTTTGGAGACGTTACTTATATGGTGTAAATTATGATGTATTTATTGACAATAAATGTCTTCTGTATGTCTTTACATAGAGAAAATTGAATCTTAATTAGAGCAGATGCCTAGAGCTACTCAAGGATTATGACATGAGTGTCCACTATCACCCAGGTAAGGCCAATGTAGTGGCCGATGCTTTCAGCCGATTAAGTATGGCAGTATATCTCATATTGATGATGAGAAGTGTAGCTGGTTAAAGAGGTACACCTATTGACTAGGTTGGGTGTACGACTAGTAGATACACCAAGTGGGGTGTTTTAGTTGATTCTAGTTCTGAATCCTCATTTGTTGTAGATGTTAAAGATAAGCAGCATCTCGACCCAGTACTCAGGGACTTTAAAGACGAAGTGTTGAGTAGGTTGAATGAATAAATATCTATGGGGGATGGTGTGCTTAGATACCATGGCAGATTGTGCGTGCCTAATATTGATAATTTGAGACCTAATATTATTGCGGAGGCTCATGGCTCCTGGTATTTCATTCATCAAGGTTCAACCAAGATGTATCATGATATCATGGAGATATATTGGTGGGAAGGTATGAAGCGAGATATTTCTATGTTTGTGGAGTAGTGCCCTAATTTCCAACAGGTTAAGGCCGAACACCTAAGCCTTTAAGAATTACCAAGTCGATTGAGATCCCAACATGGAAGTGTGAGGCTATTAATATGGATTTTATTGTTGGTCTACCAAGGACCAGGATACTGCATGATTCCATTTCGGCCATTGTTGACAGGATGACTAAGTCTGCACACTTCATTCAAGTGAAGTCTACTTACATGACCGAAGATTATGCCGAGTTGTATATTAATGAGATACTGAGGTGTCATGGGATTCCTTTGCATGGGATTCCATTATCTATTCTTTAGGATAGGGAGCCCAATTAATATCTGAGTTTTGAAAATCAATCTAAATGAGCTTAGGTACACAGGTGAAGCTCAATAGTGCTTTTCATTCTCATACAGATGGACAAGTATAGTGTACCATTCAGACCCTTGAAGACATGCTGACAGAATGTGTTATTGACTTCAAAAGGAGTTGGGATGATCACTTGTCACTGATTGAGTTCTATTATAATAATAGCTACTATTCCAGTTTTTTGTATGGCATTTTTTGAAGCACTGCATGGCAGGAGATGTAGGTCTTCATTTGGGTGGTTTTAGGTAGGTGAGTCTTTCATCCTTGGACCGGAGATCATATATGAGGCTATGGAAAAGGTTATAATGATCAGTGATAGATTTACTACTTCTTAAAGTCGTCAACAATGTTATGATGATAACAAGAAGAGGGCTCTTGAATCCGATATGGGTGATAAGGTGTACATAAAGATATTACCCATGAAAGGGTGGTGAGGTTTAGTAAGAAAGGAAAGTTGAGTTTGAGTTATATTGGTCCTTACAATGTCTTACAGCGTGTATAGAATTTTGCCTATAAAAAAAAGTTACTAAATGACTTGGCTTCTGTTCAGCTAGTATTTCATTTTGTTGCTTAAAAAGTGTCTAGGTGATCCAGCATCCATCCTTCCTATTTAAGGGTCAGGAGTCGATGATACTGTTTTTTATGTAGAGGTTCCAGTTGAAATTTTAGATCACCATGTGAAGCCTCTTAGGAAGAAGGAGGTTTCCACGGTAAAAGTGTTATGGAGGAACAAACTTGTTGAGGGAGCAACATGGGAGGCCGAGGCCGACATGAGATTACATTACCCTCACTTGTACAGTTCTTGAGGTTAGATATACTCTTCCTAAGTCTGATTTTGTTTGCATTAGTCAGTTTTTGTGTTTTAAGTCTACAACTGTGTGTTTTATACTTGCACTATATGACTTAATATGAGGTCAACCTTGCATTCATGTTTATGTTTTTGTATAGCATTGACATGATTTTTGTGTCACATGAGTTGTGATGTACATTGACTTAAAGTGAGATTGAGAATGAAATTCCTCAATCCCAGATATGAAGCTTCTTATAAACGCTGAATCATGTGCATCATCCAGATTAAGTTATTAATCATATATTCACAAAGTGTAAAGTTTGCAGTATGTTGATGTGTTTTTTGAAAATACCCTCTTTGATTCAAAATGATGTGTAGTGTGATTCGGGGACGAATGTTCGTAGGGGGGATAATGTAACATTCCAGTGAATGTACTTGTCTAGTGAAGAGTTTATTAGGTTTTAATAATACGTATTAAGCTACATAGGAATCCCAATGCCTAATATTGACTAATATTTGGCATGTTAAAGAATATTGGCTTAAGGGTGTTGACCAATCTCTAGGTATTAACAAGTAACCTAAGATATACTTTGATGTTCAAATGCTCTAATCCAAGTTTGTTTAGAAATTTCACCTTCAATGAGGACCCTAAGCTAAATTTTTTGATTTCATAGCTTAAACACATTAGGTACGAGACATCCAAGTGTAAAGCCTAGGTACCATAACACATGATTATTTAAAATTATTGTGTAGACTAAGCAGTGCCCAAGGTCATAGTGAGAATCCTTGGTATAAGAAGTTTGAAGCAAAACATGTGCAAGCACATGTTCTACCGGCCAAGATTCTAAACGACCAAGCAAAATTGAATTTGGTTAGGGCAGTTAGGGGGAAGGTGCGTGTCTGGTCAAGCCACGTGGGGCCTAACTTCCGAAAAAATACTAGGCTGTAAATAACTTACCTAAATATATATTTAACTTAGGTCTAAATAAAATAGACTAGATGGTGTGCCCAAAATCCTAAGACCTAATCGGGTGACACTAGCCGAATAGCTAATTAAAGAAACATCCTAGTACCTAACCTAGGATGTTCCAAAGGGGTTAGTTATGGTCCTAGTGACATAAGGTACTTTATTAATTACCTTAGGTCACTTAATTAATTATATCAGCAACTTAATTAATTAAATTAAAAACAATTATGTTACCTGAACCCTTAGGAAATTTTCAGGATTTGGCTGAGTCAAATGCTCTTCTATTTTTAGTAAAATTTAGGAGGGTCGTTTAGGTAATTAACTAATTAATTATTTAATTAAGTTGATTAGACTATGTTGAATTAGTAAATAATAAGTTCCTAAGACTTAGACTCACATTTATCCACTCGAAACCCATGATTGAAAAATAGTGAACAAATGTGAAAAAAATAGAAAAATACTCTCGGTTCTCTTTAGGCAATTTCTAGGGAAATTCTTCAATATTTTTGTAAAAAGTATAGGGTTATCTTCATCGACTCAAATCTAAAGTAAGGTATGTGTTTTATCTCTTGGATTACTATCCTCACAAAGATTTTCAAACATTTTAAATTCAAGAAAATAAAAACTAGGGTTGTTCCCGATGAGATTTTTTAATGTTTATTTCCCTATTCTCCCTACTTCGATTCTAGTAGTATGTATCAGCAAATATAAAGTATGTTGTTGTTATGTAGTGATAAATGATCATTATATGTAGGTTTTTACGATTTGATAACGTCGAATTGCACCTATAGGTTAGATCCGTATGATCAGAGTGTCATTTACATGAGATAAGAAAATTTGTAATGTCAACTATGTTTGAGAAGATTGAATTCTTCTTATAAGCTAATCAAATTCTAAATGTTGACTTACTTAAAATGATGAGATTACTATAATATATACATGAAGTTAATTGACTTGGCTAATGAAATTCTCATGACCAGTGTTTAGTGAAAGTTTGGTTTATGCAAATATATTGGCTAGCAATATTATTTCCATATACTATTACTATTTTTATAGTTTCTGGTCCTTGAAGAATATTGACAATCAGTTGAAGATGTTTGGACTAGTACCTCCAGACTTTTGTTGGTCCTCCTGAGTTTGAGGATGCCTACATCTTATATTATAGCTTTAGTACATTAGACATAGCTAATGGATGTTGTCCCTAGCATTTCCTTTCAAACATTTGTTCAATCTTTTCTATTAAGGCCAGTTTGGAGACTATTAATGATACTAAGAATACTTCATTTCAATTATTCAATCTGTAAATGGATGGTTGTTTGATTTGAGATGTTAGTATATAACTCTTATGCAGAAATTATATGAAGTTAATGTACACTTCCGCAAAGTTAAAAAGTTTTTAATTTTCCTCTAAATTTAACTATATCATTCTGATAAAAGATAAGAAAAGGATTGCCTGCGACCTCTGAGAGGTTAACGACACCGGTCTCATCTAGAGTCTAGGTCACGGATGTGACATATAGAGACACGTCCATTTACATTTAATAAAAATCAATTCAATGAATTCAAAGACACACCCAAAATAATTGTCCTAACATGCTTGAGGACATACCAAGACTCAGGAATAGCTAATCAAAGCACTTCAATGTAGGAATGATCCTATAGTAACCATTACCTATACTTTGTAGTGACAACATGAAATTGACATGGAAAAATTGACATTTCGGTGAAATCATAACTTTTCATGCTATTTTAGTTTTAAGAAATCATAATACAAGCATAAGAGACATATTACAAGTCAATATACACATACAGGACAAACCCGTATTCATAGAATAAACTATTTCATTGTATTAGACTCTCAACCTAGATTATGCTAAGATTCTCCTACGTAAGACATGAAGTCAGCATATACGACCTCTTCACCAAGACCTAAGTGCTCCTCAAGGCTAACAAAAACAAGGACCTTTCCTTTTAAACATAACCCTATAAGTCAAGACTCATTAATAAAGACAATTAAGTATACACACATGCATTTAGCGGGCTTCATGTAATAGACATAAAGACTTAGTGAACTCAATTTAGAAACTTCAAAGCCTACTCATTCTATGTGCATTTAACATATCATAATACTACCTACAGATTGTTCAACCTATTAAGTAACTAGAGTGTAAATCCCACATGATTGGACCATGAATTAACCGACATAGAACACACAAGCTAGGCATGGAATTTTGTATTATATGACCCTACACCTTCGAATGTATTCTACTTTCCAAGGGTTAAACTAATACACAACCCATGATGGCGCATGGTTTAGAGATATCCAAAATATACATTGGAGTACTCTAGACTTTTCATCAGGAAGACACAACATCTTAAACATATCCACTCGATTCTAGCCTTAGTTCACATAAAGTATTTCATTCAGATATCTATACCCGAGAGGGCATCAATATTAGGTCTAACTACCTATAGTACTTATAATATGAAGGGCACCATTCTAGGTTTACGGATCAAGGTTCATTAAAGATTACTCATTGACGTTTTAGAGAGGGTTGAATATTGTACCTGGGCACAATCTCTGAGTCTATCACTTCACAAAAGAAGGCATCGTCCTTAGGTCTATCACTTCAAGGTTTAACATTCACTTAGGGATCTAGACTCATCATGAAGGGGAACAATACTTAGGTCTAGTGGTTCATGCCATAGCCTACAAGACACATTTATCATACATCGGGAGGGCACAATATTTAGGTCTACAGATTCTATACATTCATACATTAGTTTCTCTAGAGAAGGATGCCTAAGCCTACCTAGTCAAGGGATCACATTAAAAAATTTTCATACATTAAGGAGAGGAAGTGAAGTCTACCAATCAAGATATAACATCATAATATAGAGGACCTTCACAATCTCTAATGAACATATTGTCACGACCCAAACCGGGTTGTGACTGGCACCCACACTTACCCTCCTATGTGAGCGAACCAACCAATCTAACCTTAACATTTCAATATAATATCAACAGAAAGTAATGCGGAAGACTTAAACTCATTAAATAAAGACCAATTCATTAACTTCTAAAATTCAACATCTATTATTCTTCAAAATCTGGAAGTCATCACCACAAGAACATCTACGATCAAATGACTAAACTAAAAGTATTCTAAAAGCTAAAAATACATAAGAAGCTAGTCCATGCCGGAAGTTCAAGGCATCAAGACTTGAAGAAGAAGATCCAGTCCAAGCTAGAAGCATTAGCTCACCCTGAATTTTTGGTGTAGTAAGACTGGCTTGAATTACTGTTGAGTCGAAGGCGACGGCACGTTTGCTACACTCCACAAATAAACAAGAAGAAAACATAAAAGTAGGGGTCAGTACAAAACACGGGTACTTAGTAGATATCATCGGCCAATTCAAAATAGAAAACAGTATATATCAGATAATATCATAAAATCAACTAATATCCTTAGCATGCAGCATTTACAGTTACCATAACCCTTGGTTACAACACCAAGCATATCAATGAGGACTCACGCCTCCTCATCATGCTTATTTGGGAATTAGGTTCATTAGATTTGAATATATTATCATCTTTCAAGACTCATTATCTTTATTCCCCTCGTATCGGTACATGACACTCCACTCCTCAATATACTATCCTGGTGTCGGAACGTGACACCCGATCCATAAATTCTATCCTGGTACCGGAACGTAGCACCCGATCCATATACTATCCTGGTGTCGGAACGTGACACTCCGATCCTCATATACTATCCTGGTACCGGGACGTGGCACCCGATCCATATACTATCCTGGTGTCGGAACGTGACACCCGATCCATATATTCTATCCAGGTACCAGAACGTGGCACCCGATCCCCTAATCTTAAACCTTTCGTTCATCAAACCTTCTTTTATACCAAGGCATCATCATTAACAAAGTAGATTAGGGTTTCTTTTCAAGATTTGGGATTCAATAGCTTGATCATGCTTATTTATTCACAATTACATAATCACATCATTCATGCAAGCATACAATTAAGCATATAGAAGGTTTACAATACTACTAACACATATCATTCGCTATTAAGAGTTTACTACGAATAGCATGAAAACCATAACCTACCTCCACCGAAGAATTGCGATCAACAAGCTATCTTATCAAAATCCTTGCTATCCCTTTCGTTTCTCTCTCTCTCTACTCGTTCTCTTTCTTTTTCTGTCTCTCTTTGTCCTTTCTTATTTTTCTTATTCCAACCCTCTTTCTTTTACCCTAATTAGTATATAATTAAGAATAAAAAATGGCAATAATGCCCCACTAATTAACTTAAGGTTACCTCTTTTAACCCCCAAGTAATTAGACTTATTAACATTAACCCACTAACTTTATAATTAAGGCAAGAATAGTCAAAAACGTCCCTTAAAACGTATCAAGAAATCCGACCCAGACTGGGATTGCGCAACCTGCGACAGCCTGTCGTGCCTGCGATGGTCCGTCCTGCAGGTCGTCGCAAGGGTCAGAGACTCAATTTCCACTGAATAATCTGTGACGGTCCGTCACGCCTGTGACGGTCCATCCTGCCATTCTGTTACGATGTTCAGAGAGTCGATTTTCAGTTTCCAATTTCAGATTTTCTAAGTGTTTTGAAACGAGACCCTGCGACGGTCCGTCGTGCCCATGACGGTCCATCGTGGGGTCTGTTGCTTCTGCCAGTTTTTCTAGAATTGAAGTCTGCTACTCAAAACGACTAAACAGGTCATTACAATAGATACCAATTTACCCATCGTTCGTCCCCGAATGATCACAAGAAGGAAAAATAAGAGCGAAAAGGAGTACCTGAATCTGTAAACAGATGTGGGTATCTTTCTTGCATATCTGCCTCCTTCTCCCAAGTGGCTTCTTCAACCGGTCGATTCTTCCATTGCACCTTGATGGATGCAATCTCTCTTGACCTCAACTTGCGAACTTCTCTATCTAAAATAGCAACAGGATCCTCCTCATAAGACAAGTTCTCATCAAGCAAAACTGAATCCCAACGGATAATGTAATTTCCATCCCCATGATATCTTTTCAACATAGACACATGGAATACCAGATGCACTCCGGACAGCCCTGGAGGCCAGGCTAACTCATAAGCCACCTCCCCTACTCGCTTAAGTACTTCAAATGGACCAATATACCTTGGGCTAAGTTTACCTCGCTTACCAAATCGCATCACCCCTTTCATTGGTGATACCTTCAACAAGACTTGTTGACCTTCCATGAACTCTAAGTCTCTAACCTTTCGATCTGCATATTCTTTTTGTCTACTTTGCGCCGCTAGAAGCTTTTCTTGAATAGACTTCACTTTCTCTATCGAATCCCTCAAAAGGTCAGTACCCCAATGTCTAACCTCGAATGCATCAAACCAACCAATGGGAGACCTACATCTCCTCCCATATAATGCTTCAAATGTGGCCATATCAATACTTGAGTGATAGCTATTATTGTATGAAAACTCCGCTAAGGGTAGGAAGCTATCCCAATGGCCACCAAACTCTATCACACATGCACGAAGCATATCCTCCAACACTTGAATCGTCCTTTCAGACTAACCATCGGTCTGAGGATGGAACGCAGTACTAAGGTCCAACCTAGTACCCAGTTCCGAATGCAATGTTTTCCAAAACTTAGAAGTAAACTGTGTACCTCTATCTGATATGATGGATAGTGGAATCCCATGCAATCGAACGATTTCTGAGATATAGATCTTGGCTAACTTCTCTGCATTGTAAGTCACCTTTACCGGAATGAAATGAGCAGATTTAGTTAACCTATCAACAATCACCCAAATGGAGTCATACTTACCCATTGTCCTTGGAAGACCAACCACAAAGTCCATTGCAATTCTTTCCCACTTCCATTCCGGAATGGGCATTCTCTGAAGGGTTCCTCCGGGCCTTTGGTGTTCATACTTTACTTGTTAACAGTTTGGACACTTGGCAATAAAGTCAACAATATCACGCTTCATTCTACTCCACCAAAAGTGTTGTTTTAGATCATGATACATCTTGGTTGCACCTGGATGTATAGAATACCTTGAACTATGAGCCTCTGTCAGAATAGTGTTGATCAAATCATTGATGCGGGGAACACATACCCTTCCCTTGATTCTCAAAACACCTTCCTCATCGATTTGTGCTTCCTTAGCCTCCCCTCGCAATACTTTATCTTGGATTCGCCTTAGTTTCTCATCATCAAACTGTTTTCCCTTAATTTTGTCAAGAAAAGAAGATCTTGACTCCACACTAGCCAACAATCCTCCCTTCTCATTTACTTCTAATCTCATCAAGTCATTAGCTAGAGTCTGAACCTCTCTAGCCAATGGGCGTCTAGAAGCATGCAAGTGAGCTAGACTTCCCATGCTTCCCACCTTTCTGAGTAAAGACATACTGTAGGCTACGATGATCCGTATAGATCTCACACTTAACCCCATATAAATAGTGTCTCCATTGCTTTAATGCAAACACCACCGCAGCCAATTCCAAATCGTGGGTCGGATAGTTACGTTCATGCACCTTTAGTTGCCTTGAAGCATAAGCAATCACACTCTTCTCTTGCATTAGTACTGCACTCAAACAAGAATAGGATGCATCACAATAAACAATGAAGTTCTTACCCTCTACTGGCAAGGTAAGGATAGGTGCGGTAGTCAACAAAGTCTTGAGCTTCTGAAAGCTTTCCTCACATTCGTCCGACCATACAAATGGAACATTCTGCTTAGTCAAGTTCGTCAATTGGGAAGCAATAGAAGAGAATCCCTTGACAAATCGGCGGTAGTAGCTAGCTATCCCAACAAAGCTCCTTATTTCTGACACGTTAGTGGGTCTTACCCAATTCTTCACTGTCTCAACCTTAGAAGGATCCACCATCACTCCTTCCTTTGAAAACACTTACCCCAAGAAGGACACTGCATCTAGCCAAAACTCACACTTAGAGAACTTGGCATAAAGCTTTTTCTCCCTCAACATTTCTAATACCATTCTCAAATGATCTTCATGTTCCTTCTTGCTCTTTGAGTATACCAATATATCATCATTAAATACGATCACGAAGAGGTCCAAATATGGCTTAAAAATCCCGTTCATCAAGCTCATGAACGCAGCAGGGGCATTCGTAAGACCAAAAGACATCACTACAAATTCGTAATGCCCATACCTCGTTCGAAAAGCAGTCTTTGGCACATCCGTTGCCCGTATTTTCAATTGATGGTAACCGGATCACAAGTCAATCTTAGAGAAGACACAAACACCTTGTAACTGATTGAACATGTCATCAATGCGGGGAAGAGGATACTTAGTCTTTATGGTTACCTTATTTAGTTGTCTGTAGACTATACACATTCGAAAACTCCCATCCTTCTTCTTCACAAACAAAACCGGAGCACCCCAAGGAGATGCACTTGCTCTAATAAAGCCTTTGTTTAACAACTCTTGAAGTTGGACTTTTAACTCTCTTAACTCCGCGGGAGCAATAGTAGCCGCATGTTGTACCTCCGGAGCCTGAGGTGCTGGTGCAGAAAACACTGGGGGTGTCTAGCCCTGATCAGATAACCCGCTAAAATAAGCCAGAACCTGATTGATCATCTCTGGGGTAGGTTGGGGTGGCATTTCCTCATTCTGCACTTGTTCATTCTCCCCATCATCCCCTTCTCTTACTACTTCTTCAGTCGGTGGAGGAGTCACCACCCTAGTATCAAATGGGTTAGGTGCTCGTCCTCTTCCTCTGGAGGACGTCCTCCCACGACCTCTACCACGGCCTCTTGTCGTTGCTCTTCTTCGAGCCACAGCCCCAGTGGCTGGCTCAGACACACCCTGTCGTGCTGGTGCTGGTGTTGGTGTTGACGTAGTCGTTGCTCTAGTTCTAACAATCTGTGAAAGAGAGTGAAGATGGTCAGATACCAATTTGTATCACCTAGATACCAATTGGATTCAAGTAGTAGCACGAAAGAAAGAAAGAAAGAATGGAATTTTCCTAAAGTCCTATAGCCTCTCAAAGAAAAGTAAAGGCGTCCCCCTACCGTTCCTCAAAACTCTACTAGACTCGTTCTTGTGTGATGAGACCAACGAACCTAATGCTCTGATACCAAGTTTGTCACGACCCAAATCGGGTTGTGACTGGCACCCACACTTACCCTCCTATGTGAGCGAACCAACCAATCTAACCTTAACATTTGAATATAATATCAACAGAAAGTAATGCGGAAGACTTAAACTCATTAAATAAAGACCAATTCATTAACTTCTAAAATTCAACATCTATTATTCCCCAAAATCTGGAAGTCATCACCACAAGAACATCTACGATCAAATGACTAAACTAAGAGTATTCTAAAAGCTAAAAATACATAAGAAGCTAGTCCATGCCGGAAGTTCAAGGCATCAAGACTTGAAGAAGAAGATCCAGTCCAAGCTAGAACCATTAGCTCACCCAGAATTTCTGGTGTAGTAAGACTGGCTTGAATTACTATTGAGTCGAAGGCGACGGCACGTTTGCTACACTCCACAAATAAACAAGAAGAAAACATAAAAGTAGGGGTGAGTACAAAACACGGGTACTGAGTAGATATCATCGGCCAACTCAAAATAGAAAATAGTATATATCAGATAATATCATAAAATCAACTAATATCCTTAGCATGCAGCATTTACAGTTACCATAACCCTTGGTTATAACACCAAGCATATCAATGAGGACTCACGCATCCTCATCATACTCATTTGGGAATTAGGTTCATTAGATTTGAATATATTATCATCTTTCAAGACTCATTATCTTTATTCCCCTCGTGTCGGTACGTGACACTCCACTCCTCAATATACTATCCTGGTGTCGGAACGTGACACCCGATCCATAAATTCTATCCTGGTACCGGAACGTGGCACCCGATCCATATACTATCCTGGTGTCGGAACGTGACACTCCGATCCTCATATACTATCCTGGTACCGGGACGTGGCACTCGATTCATATACTATCCTGGTGTCGAAACGTGACACCCGATCCATATATTCAATCCTGGTACCGGAACGTGGCACCCGATCCCCTAATCTCACCACTTTCGTTCATCAAGCCTTCTTTTATACCAAGGCATCATCATTAACAAAGTAGATTAGGGTTTCTTTTCAAGATTTGGGATTCAATAGCTTGATCATGCTTATTTATTCACAATTACATAATCACATCATTCATGCAAGCATACAATTAAGCATATAGAAGGTTTACAATACTACTAACACATATCATTCGCTATTAAGAGTTTACTACGAATAGCATGAAAACCATAACCTACCTCCACCGAAGAATTGCGATCAACAAGCTATCTTCTCAAAATCCTTGCTATCCCCTTCGTTTCTCTCTCTCTCTACTTGTTCTCTTTCTTTTTCTGTCTCTCTTTGTCCTTTCTTATTTTTCTTATTCCAACCCTCTTTCTTTTACCCTAATTAGTATATAATTAAGAATAAAAGATGGCAATAATGCCCCACTAATTAACTTAAGGTTACCTCTTTTAACCCCCAAGTAATTAGACTTATTAACATTAACCCACTAACTTTATAATTAAGGCAAGAATAGTCAAAAACGTCCCGTAAAACGTATCAAGAAATCCGACCCAGACTGGGATTGCGCAACCTGCGACGGCCCGTCGTGCCTGCGACAGTCCGTCCTGCAGGTCGTCGCAAGGGTCAGATACTCAATTTCCACTGAATAATCTGTGACGGTCCATCACGCCTGTGACGGCCCATCCTGCCGTTCCGTTACGAAGTTCAGAGAGTCGATTTTCAGTACCCAATTTCAGATTTTCTAAGTGTTTTGAAATGAGACCCTGCGACGGTCCGTCGTGCCCATGACGGTCCATCGTGGGGTCTGTCGCTTCTGCCAGTTTTTCCAGAATTGAAGTCTGCTACTCAAAACGACTAAACAGGTCGTTACACATATACAAGCATTAAGAGAGAATATAATTCATATCACAAAAAAATAATTTTTTATTAAAAATAACTTTGAAATCACATGAACACTTTCACATTATACCTTCATATAAACCGTTACATGATAATACTCTAATATACCATATAATGCATTTAAGCCCATGATTACAATACATATACGATAAGTAAACACCTCTACCATAAGTGATTCAAATCATACATATACGATAAGTAAACACCTCCACCATAAGTGAATCAAATCATAATAGAAGAAATAAATAATAACAATAGAAGTAGCTCAACAAACCATTCACCCATACCATTATCACCATTACTCAAGTCTCCAACAAGAATCATAATTACTCAATTATAAGGATAGATATCAACAATACATTACAATCTTAAAACAATTCTAACAATATCCAATCATAATCACATGATCCACTTATAAGCTAATTAAAGAAATTTAGAGAAATCATGGGTTCATTGTGTTTTTCACCTAATAGAGTCCTAATTAGCCTATTGAAATCTTTTAATGCAAGATCCTATGAGTTTGAGAAAGAATTCAGATTTTCCAAAAATTATGAAAACATTGAAACAATTTTAAAATTTACTCTAGGGAGAAGCCTACCGTAGATAAAAGAGCACCATAACTTCTTATTAAGAATTCCTACAAAATTTGTGACGAACACCCTGAATTCAAAACCCTAGCTTTCCTCCTCTTTAGCATCCTTTAACTTGAGACAAATATTGAGAGAAAAGAAATGTGGAAGTTTTGATTTGGTGTTTTAAAAATAATGAGTGAAAGAAAGTTTTTACACTTTAAAACTATATATATTAATGACATAAAGCTTATATCACTAACCCAAATAAATAAAAACTGAATGAGAAATGATCTAACTACCAAAAATTTGGCTAGCCTCGTCAGGGATAACGCCACAATTTATAACCCATGAAGGGGGTTCACAACAACTTGGACGACTTTTGGTTCCTTGGATAGTTGCTCCTCTTTGATTTTTCTCATTTTCATGGGCCAGGTAATCTTCATGAAAGTCTTAACGTAATGTCAAGGGCACCACAAGTCAGGGTGGTGCCAGATGTCCTTGTGGTTGTTTCTTTTCCATGTGGCCTTGCTTAGAACGCCACCAAGTGACCTTCACGCAACCTTCACAAGTTGTGGTCATGAGCATGGGCCCTGATGTTATCCGCAGTCATTAGGGAAATGAGCAGCAAACTAGGGGCAGCCATGGCTCATGGCTTAGGCTTTCCCTTTTTTTTGCATGGATCGTGGACTTTCACCCTAAACCCATATTCAAAAAATCCCATTATCATAGTTTCTAGAACGTGACTTGAGGTTGACACACTAAACATATTTCAACAACGTTTGGGACTAGTACACATCACATAGACTTATAAACACAATACAATACTTCTTGGACGTCATTGTCGTCCCTTGATGTTCAACCTCAAAACTCTTTAAACTAGACATTATAAGTCAAAACTCACAATGTTAACAAGTAATTAACTCATAGAACACACGTATAGATCTAGTTCTTCGTACTTCTTTTTAGGGTCATTACATTATCCCCCACTAGAGAATATTTGTCCCCGAATGACACCTTAAAAATCTAAAGGTAATGACTCAAGATTAGAAGCCCACAGTAATACATACAACATTATAAATCAATACACGATGCTAGGATGAAGATAATTCCATATGAAAGTGTCAAATTTCAACTAGAAGGTAGGAACAACATCCACAAAATCATCATGCATCAAGACTTCATATTAGAGGAACTCAATTATCAAGATATCATAATGATTACTTCAACATTATTAAGAAAATTATGCAAATTTCTCATTAAAAAACAATAGTTCAACATTATTAAAGACACCATTTGAGCATGTTCAAAATTTCATGTGAGGACCTTGAAAATTACCCAATATAATCTATAGTCTTAATTGTTCCTTAAGAGTTTATAACATGTTAATAATGGTTTGATAATAGTTTATGTCAAACTTTAAAGGACCACCAAGACGTCCGTAAACTAGTTATTTGTGTGCTAATTTGCCTTTGAATATTTTCCTTTCTATTGAACTATAATGTGGTGTCTAATATTATAAAGGGGTACCCTTCTATGTTGATGCTTGTGTGTATGGTCGAAATGCTCAGGCAAAAATTCAAAAGTACCAACCTAAGGGTCCTTCAATAGGACACAATTGTTGGCAAGAGTCTACCAAAAAAATGTCAAACCACGAAATTGGATGATGCCCACGAGACTGATTGATACCTCGTCAAATGGGCATGTGAATCCACACATAATCATGGAATCTTAGATCCCAAATGAGGGGAGTCCGTCACTAACCATTATGTATAGGACGACCCTATAAACCCATCAACGGTAAGTTGATAGAGCCGTCTTTTGAGCCTGCAAATTACACTGTAGATACGACTAAGTGAGGGGTGAATTGCGAAATTCAGTCCACATTCAAATTACAGGATGGACGGTTATTTTACCTATTTTGGGGTATTTTTAGTTAGTTAACAACATGAAACCCTAATGTATAATTCATTCTTCAAATCAATCCTTTCACTCCCAAATAAGATTCTCCATAGAACTCCATTGGAGATCAAGATCAAGATCAAGCTATGGGATGGATTCCAAGTACTTTATTCTCCAAAATTTTATAGGTTTTTATTGTATTAAGGTACCGTAACCCTTGATCTGTGTGTAATCTTTCCCAATCAATGGTGCTCGTGGGTCTATACTTAGTTTCCTCCCCCATGACAAACAATGTCCAGTCTTTTTCCCAAAACACGTTAGACCAGTACGGTTCGGGGTTGGGACAATGGGGCATCGACCTCTCATCGATGGACAGTTGTCTCACTGCCTACACATGACTTAAGTGGGGACGGTTAGGTAATTAACTACTTAATAAACTAATAATTAGGAGATTTTTTAATTAGTTATTTTAGGGCTATATAAGTGTTCTAAGTCATTAAACTAACATAACATGAAGGATTTTCAAGGAATGAAAGATAATAACTCTTTAGACACCTTTCCCCAAGAGGTTTCTTAAAGTTTGTTTTTCAATGTTCTTGAAAATTCTAGTTTTCTTCAAATTTCATAGGTCTACTCTATAAATTGAATTTTGAATTCTTATTTCAATTATTAATGATGAGTTATGTGTTCTTATGTGTTGATTTATATATCCCTTAATGATTTGACCTAAATGTCTATAAAGACCTATGAATACTCATCTTATGCTATCCTTGACATGTGAAATTGATTGATTATGAATTTGAATGTTTTCTTGAATAATTTACAATTATATGATGATAATTGTTGAATTTTTGGGTGAATATCATGTAATTGAGGATGAGCTCTTTGATGAGATTCATGGAAGTCATTTGTAAGACTTTCATGATCATGAATACTTTATTGTATTAATTCTGGTCTATTCATGGTAATGTTGTTCAGTTGAAGTATAAATTATGGATTTATGAATCCATGATTAGTCTATCTACATAATGAATGAGAGATGATGATATGTATATTATTATAAGTGATTTAGAGTAATTCTCCTGTCCATCTTATTATTATGATTATGATATAAAATTCTCACTTTATGTTAAGTTGAAAGGACTTTCTCATCCTAGAACCTAGGAGGTATGATCATGTTATATAAGTGCTTAGTCTCATAAGTCCTTTGTTATAAAGTAATGTTAAGGATTACTTAAAGAAACTTGAAAAAAGAAATTTAGCTTAGCATCGACCAAACTAGATAATAAAATGTGTCCCATCCAATGACGAAGGTAGGTTCAACTACGGTCTCATGAAGTGGAAACAACAATGCGGATTAGAATAATGATAGTTTTTAGTAACAATCTCCTCGCTCTAGTGGATCCACGTAGATGTTATTATGATGTATGTGTCCTACCTTGGAAAGTAGGATACACTCATTAGGTGTGAGGGGTTGACACCGGATTCCATGTTTTCCTCACATGGTCTCATATTGTTATGACAAAGTTTTCCTAAAGTAAAATGAAGGAATGTAAGTAAAAAAATACATATTAACTAGGAGTACTTGAAAGGTTTACTAGTTAGTGTAGGTAAGGGAATTGGAATTTTCTTATACATAGCACTTGCTGACCTTGAGGGAACTATCACGACTCGCAAGTACCCGCTAGTTGTTAGGGTGAACCCTTGAATAAGGACGAGGCATACTTGACCCTTTAGTGTCTTATACAATTTCATTCACTATCGTTCATTACATAAGAAATGAAAAGTAGTGCGGAATTAAAACTTTTCACCAATGATTTAGTAAAGGAAACATTTTTCATAATGTACTAAGGAAGTCTCATCATCATAAGCCAATCATAAAGACACGACATAATATCTTATGGACACAACTGTTTATCTTGAATGAAAATACATAATAAGACTTAATAAAAAAACTAAGAAAGTAT
Source organism: Solanum lycopersicum (assembly GCF_036512215.1). NCBI lineage: Eukaryota > Viridiplantae > Streptophyta > Magnoliopsida > Solanales > Solanaceae > Solanum > Solanum lycopersicum. The sequence continues at coordinate 41,142,489 of NC_090802.1, forward strand.
TTGAGGACATACAAAATCTTGAGAGAGTAGATTCCCCAAGCTACGCTTTTTAACTTCTTCTTCCTTCCAAACATATACTTATATAGTATAGAAAAGTATGAGGTTAGTATAAGTAATATATTAGGTATTGCATATGCAAAAATATGCAAAATAGGACATTTTAGTATAAATACAATTTCATGCAAATTAAGTAAAACATTAAAAAATATAGAAGTAAAACAAAATAAAAATCATCATTCAACACTTAGAGAAGAATTTCCATAATTTTAGCAAAAAAAAACAATTTATAGTAAGATTTCAAAAATATTATAATGAACTACTTTTGGACATTACAGTGAACTAATTCATTCAAAAAACAAAGAACTTCTAATGCTAAGCAAGAAGGAAGTGAACTCATTTTCGTAGAGGTTTCCTTAACTAAGGTAGAAGGAAGTGAACTCATTTTCGTAGAGGTTTCCTTAACTAAGGTTATACTATGACTCACAAAGGTAAGACATGAAGTAAGTGCACATATACCTCCTTTGATACACACCAATGTGATCCTCTAGACTACCCATTTTCCGATTAGTCACCTCTCGAGTACAACCCCCCACTCAATGAAAAGACATTAAAAGAACACTCAAGCAACACACCAAGAGTTCTCTTTCGGAATTTCTACTAAGTGAAATGCATAGATAGCACCCCATATTAACATCTACCCTAAGTAGTACACTCTTTTGGAAGGCTTAACACAACGACTCCTCTTTCGGAAGGTCTACATAGTGCAATGGATAGATAGCGTCCCATACAACAACAAACCTTAATAGTAGTTCTTTTAGGAGACTTAGATCATTCAATTCATATAAGTCTCACTAAAACACCCTTTTCGGAATGCATATATAGTGCAATGAGTAAATAGTGTCGCATTCCGCTACCTACCCTAAGTAGTATACTGTTTTAGAAGGCTTTGCACTTTCATTACTTTAGTGGGGATTAGCTTAACCGACATAGACAATGAGGGCTAGACATGGAATTCCAATACAAACCCCTATAAGATGACGCATCCTCACTTGCCTAGAGTAAGCTCAATCTCTAGATTTTACATGGCTTTCCCAATAGATACACTTTTGCAAGAGCATAGTAAAGGGATAAGGAGATTGCTACTAAGTAACTCATTCTCTACTAACAAGGAGTATTCATCTCAAGGGGTACATTGGAATACAACATCTCAACTCACGAAGTGTAACCCTTTCTCATATCAACTTGGTGATAGTCATAACTCCCTATAGATTCGCAACATTCACTACTAAAGGTCAAGGATAACTTTTGGACACCACATGTCGACTCACAAAGGTTATCCATCCTCCAACCTACATTATGAAGCTCTTGCGATTAGTTAGGCTGCTACTAAACACTTATTCTCAACTCACTCATAATGTTCACCCCAAATTCCCTTTTTGACTTAACTTAGCTTCATACATTTATTAAAGTGTGAGTGTGTGTATATGTGAACACACCTTACACATAAGCACTATTTCATTAACGTTTCATTGTATACATGCTTAGACGTTCTTTTATCTGAACAAACACGTTAACATGCGTCACATAATCCTATTAGTCATTTAGACATAATCCTTAGTATACTTTTTATAACAAGCATCATGAAAAAAATTAACAAAAATAACTCTATTTCCATCTTTCTTCATATAATATGATTTCATGGCCTCAGTTGCAATACACATTTAAGTACACCTCATACAATTCGAAAGACCCCAAAATGAGATAGGTTATATAGATAATAACATGACTTTATTATGGTCATAAGGTCCTAAAATGTATCATAATATGCTGTAGAGTCAGTGCATAAAGTTTGAACTTATTTGGAAGTCATACATCAAGGGAAGACCAAAATGTTTGACGAATAGTTACCTTTGTGCCTCATGTGTCTATGCCTGCTTATATTTGTGTTTCATGATATTGTGAAGCCTATAAATGAGTTTACATTATTTTTAATGATGGTATATGCATTTTTGAGAATTTTTGTGATCAAACGACCAAGAACGTCCAAGGCGTTCGAAAGATATCCCTTAAGATACTCAACCTGTGTCTTGATAGGGCCCAACCTTTTTGGATGACTTGCAGGTGTTTATTCTTGGTGAAACTTATTTGGACGGTATAAAACTTGTTAAGGGTTGTATTTATATTGGAAACATCTGGGAATGACCTCTAAAGGTCCACGCAAAATTCCCCATAAGAAGGCCCCAAGGCTGGTCGAGACACTGCCTTGGCAGTGTCAATTAACGGACCAAACGGCGGCTTGTTGGTCAACAAACAACCCGTTGGTGAGATTTTTCGATTGAAACTTATTTCGGACAGGTCTCAAGCAAAAAGTTTTCCAGGGACCAAATGAAAGAGGCTAATGCATGGCCCATCGACAGACTAACGGCCAGTACATGCCTTCGTCGATTGTGGCCTACAGTTTACTACCTACGTCATGTTTAATCAAGGAGTGATGGGAAATTCACCCCACATGTTAAAATTAATCTAATAGGTTTATGTAGATACGTTTGGGTGTATATAAGTCATAAAAACGTGATCAACTTATTATTAAATCAACTCACACGATTGAAGCCTTTCCCTAAAAAAATATATACCTTCTAACCACCATTGTTGATGAAGCTCTAGAACTGCTTGGATCGGGGGGTTTCATGGATGAATCATAATGTTTTGGAGGTTTTCAACTAGAAAAAGGTATGGTAGTACTTCATCTCCAAGTAACCTTTCACTTTGAGAGTTCTTGTCAATGTTTACAAAGAGATCTTAAGATCAATCTTCCAATACTTCAATCTAGCCATGTGTTCTTTCTCAAAACGTTTTTAATGATTAAATCATTATGAATTTGTGTTAATGTAATGGTTTGAACGTGATTTTACTCCAATTGCATGATGAACCCATGTTCTCTTCCAAAATTGATTTAGCTCTTGCATGGGCTTTGTGATCTTTACTTTTTAGCGATTGAATTATGATTATAATACATTGAATAATCCTACATATACTGTTTTTTACATGAATAATGTTGAATTGTTTTTAATGGATCCATGAGGATCAATATGTAAAGAATTGAACATGTTTAACTTAGTTTTACATGATCACTATAACATTTGCTTCTCAATGATCTAAAGTGGATTTCGATTATGTGTTCTTGCAGATTATGTTTAGGTTAATACCATGTTTTAATTTCTATATAAAACTTGTATGACAAAAGTAGAGAAGTCGCTGTCTGAACTAATCTAGGTTCTTCTAGTCTATGGAGTTGTAACTTGTGATCTTGACGTTGGGTTAGTTGTTATACGAACTTAAAATGGTTAATAGATATACATGATTCCTACAATGAAATATGAGGATGGATTATATCTAATGAATACAATATGGGTAAATTCGTGATAGTTTATATCGTATTAAACTATGTAATTTACCTTCCATGAACTCCTTATATGAAGCATGCTTCTGTCGAGCTTAATGGCAATTGTAATAGTGTCTCATCTAGACTATAATTTCATTAGATAATTCCTGGCATTTACTTATTGATAAATATGATTTATGATCAATACTTTGGTAAAATTAATAAGATGGCCTATTCTCTCTACTCTAAATAGAATTGATAGTTAAATGCCTATGATAGTATCTTTCCCTTGAAGTGATTAAGCATGTTTTCATTGTGACTAAGTGTAGAATCCGCTACTTCCTTAGATTGATATTATTCATGAAATATGATCTATATTACATATACAAAAAATTGGCTAATGGTATATGTTCTTCTACTTCCTAATACATGTGAAATGCATTGTATTATGTTATGGTATGATCTTGTAGAGACTTTTACATAATTTATTTATGATTAAAGTACATTTAGGTAGTTCCCTATATATAAATTGTTGAGGAACAAGTTTTATTGATCAGTGATGATCAAAGGGTAGAAATTTGTAAGAACGCTTATCGCTTCTACTTTCCTTATAGTAATGTTAATGAAGCTTTGTATGACATTGTGTGGTATTGTCAACTTATGGTGGATGTGTTTACATTATTGTCAATCTATATATGTTTTTAACATGGCCATGGACATAAATTGATGAATATATGAACATGTGCCTTTGATGATAATATGTGAAGAAAATGCCTACTATTCTATTATAGTTGTGAATATAGGGCGTATGGCTATTGTATAGGCATGTGTATATCCATGTTAGGTTAATGTATTGGTGATTACATTCATGAGTTAAAATGGTTAAGAATCCCTTATCTATAAACCCCCATGTGAATGCATGGATAACACAAGTTGGAGTCTTAAGTGTAATATGAAGTTAACTTGTCTCCTATGCTATTGTGGGTTGTGTGGTTTATATTTTAAAGTGTAAAGTGGTATTCGAGGGTGTCTTACTCAATGAGTTATTCATAGACTTTATGTGATCATGTTGACCAATGTACACTCTCACTCACATGCATTGTCATGGTGTCTAAATGGAATGTTTTTCTCATATTCACTAGTGTTTACTACTATTCATGTAAAGTTAATGTATGTGAAGTATGTCGTATCACATGATAGGTGTACTAGTATGGTCAAGGGTATGGGACTTTTTCTATGCAATGAGCATGTGTACCTTGATAGGATAGTTCTTGTTTTTGTTTCTATAAGTGTGAATATGTATGTATGAACATGTGTGTCTTAATGTGTTATGTGAAAGGTTTGGTCACATATATGTATACACATACACATGTATGCATACTAGGTCAAGAGAGGGGACTTTAATGGTGTATTCATGTGTACCCTAAACTAGATTATGCTTTACATATTCTATGTTTATGTGAAGGGATTCTTTACATGATTTAGGTTCATGAACTTCGTCTATGACCTATGAGTTAAGCATATTATGGGATGAATATCCTAAACCAATGTTTTATTAGAAAAAATATAATAAAGGTTTTCAATAAAAAGAAGTTAGCTTAGCACCGAGTGAACTTTAATATGAGTGTGTGTCCCTTCATATGGTAGGAAGGTAAGTGACCATAAATCTCATGAGGTGGATAACCACAATGCCTCAATGGGTATAATAGGGTTTCCATAAGTGAATAACTATAATGCCTAATCTTTACATAAAAGGGGTTTTCACATGTACCTCCAAGTTCTATAACTACGTTGCCACCATGGGATACTAGCTAGTTGATCCACCTAGGAAGCTATGTCATATTTGGTTCTATTTTTGATGGTAGACCACTTCTTTTCGGTTTGGGGTTCTATTACACCGGATTCCATGATTAGCATCACATGCTCTATGTCAGTTAAGGATATAGTTTCCCTAATGCAAAATGTACAATGGAAGTAAATGAGTAGGACCCTAAATAGAATGACATAAGGGATGTTACTTAGGATAGGTTGAAGTAATTAACCCATCTAAACATTGCACAAGTATCTCCTTAGGAAGTTATAGGAAGGTGTTCTAATGCATGTCACTATGTATGTGTTCCTTATGTATGGCATTGTAGTATTTGTCTACTTGTTATAAGGATGTTCATGATATTAATCTTTATGAATGATGTTGATTTTGTTGACTATATGATGAAGGTCTTGACTTAACTATGCCTATGTTATATTATACTTCTATGATGGTATGTGTTGTCTTGTGTAGATGATAGGTGAGGTTTTCCTTATGATCCTAAGGTGATATATTGCACAAAGTATCCCTAAAGTGTTAATTGGTAGGCAATTTATAGAAAGAGTTAACTGTTAAAAAGACTGAGCTGACTGTAAAGTCACCTCAAATGGGACTTAAATTTTATATGTGATATTCTATGATGGTTCGCACTTGATTGTGTTTATATGATGCATGAAAATGATGTAAATACTATTTTAAAATTTTTTTAAAAGGATTTACTCAAAAAGGCATGAAGTATGATTTCAAGAAAATGTCCCTTTTTAAATGAATGTTATTGCATGCTTGTCATACTTATTGTATTGTTGTACTAATGCCATGCTGCTCTACTTTTTACACAGTTTAGGTTATGGATGCTTAAAGAATGTATTGAATGGTGAAGAGGTTGATAGATGATTCCAAAGCTCAATGAAAGGAATCCTTAAGTCCAAGGATCTCCTACTTATATATTTATTGGAAAGTGTCTCAATATTTTGTAGCTATGTAATGTGTTTTTAAGGGCCGTGTCTCTAATGTGTTCTATGTTGTTGAGTATAATATGGCAAAGAGACTTAGAGTGTATATATGTATTACTACTTCTATTTTATATACATATATAAGTTAAAGTTTCTAGAATATTAGATGCTATGAAAAGTTTTAAATTTAATGCTAAACTTACTATGTCGATATGATGAAAGATAAGTATGTGCTTGTATAAGACCATGGAGAGGTCAAGTATGCCATGTTACTTCTAGGGGGTGTTCCACAGTTGTGACAAAATTGATGTAAACACCGTCACCAAGAAGGTGGGCCATACTACAAAAGAGTATTTCATAATTAAAAGCAAAACAACATAACCAACATACTCATTAATTCAATCGTCCATCACCTATAATATTTTACTCAACAATTCATCATAAATTATTACTTAGGGAAGTATCTAAATATCAATAACAGCACAAGTCAAGCAAAGCTCAAACACTGGAAAATCAAGCTCATTTAACACATTCCCTAATTCATAATTTGATAAAAATCTTTAATATAATTTCATTGAAGTTTTAGCATTAAAATCACCAACTAGAATTAGAGACACATATCTGAATAAATTACAATGTTTTCATGCAAGACCCATATTTAGAGTTAAATATAGAAGAATTTACGGTGAAAACACTATTGAAATTTATTAGAGAGGACTCCTTTAATATAAGAGAGTTCAAGTATTACTACCATACCGCAGAAAGAAGAAACCCTAATTATTTTTTATGAAGAACTCAACCACCAACAGCCCTTTCTATCTCTTCTTCACTTCTATCTTCAATGGTTACTTGAGAGGGTTTTAAAAGAGAGGGGTTTTCGGTTTTAGGAAATGGAGTCTAAATTAGATATAAAGGTTTGAAGCTCCTTAATATACATAAAAAGACCTAAAAATGACTTCCTAGGTTCATAAAGACCTGGGGTGAATTTACCTAACAACTTAAGTCATTACATGAAAAATAGGTTTTAGATAGTCTTCAAACGACGGATGCAACCAACGGACCATCTGTCCACCAACATTTCAATGATGGGGTTTCTAGGGTTTATGCATAGCTTCATTTAGGGCCTGTATAACCTACCTTGCACGTCCACACGACGGGGCATTTCGACGGTCCAATTCCTTGACAATTCTACGTCGTTTGCCCTCGTTGGTGGATTGTGCCAAAGCAGTCTTGGGTCCTTCTCTAGTGCCCCTTGTGGGTCCTAGGTAGGGTTTTACCCGGACGTTAAGCCCCTAAAAATACTCTTCTAGGTGTTAGGAAGGTTCTTCACCAATTTCAAACAAAGGAAACACGTAAAACTCAGTAAAACTAATGAATATACACAAACACATTCTAAGTCACACCTTCCGAACATTATGGACGTTCTTGGACGTTTGACCTCAAAACTTAACAGAACTTCATACAATTCCTAAGGATACTAATATTACTCCATTTAACACCAAATTAACTCAAGAAACAATCACAATTCTCTACTGACATTCGTCCTCGACTGACACTAAAACATTTAGACTATAAAGGAATCACTGACATAAAACATTATAATAATGATAAAAACATCATAGTCAACGCACCAATTAACAAGGAGAAGAATTTCATACTTTCAAACACATTAAAAAACATCCACTTCGTGAGAACTTTCAATTTTCAAAGTTAACCTTTACCCTTCACTTATGGAGGAACTACATTCTCCAACATTGAACATTCTCATACACATCAGTTTCATACAAATTGACACCTTCATCCATGAAAAATGCAATTTTCTCAAAATATGGACTTCTTTTACAGTAAACAAAAAAACTTCACAAGGTCACATTCATAAAAATTCCTTAATGCATCTTTCAGTCAACTATAACAGGATGGCATGACAATATGAGAGACAATACTATAATAACTTACTAAAAATATACTTGGTAAGTTACACTAAATGCAATATGAGAGTTGCATGCTATACTACCACTCCAATTTAGTGACTCTTGAGGATTCTCTTTGACTAAGTAGGCTACATAACATTTATTGTGCAAAACTTAGATTTAACTTGCTTCTTTAGCATTAGACTTTATTTCATCTAATTTCATATACAACGTATGATAACTCATTATATTATGCAAGACTCTTAATCATTACCAAATTACTAAGGATTAGCTCTCAAGGTTGAATAATAACAATAAGGAAAGATGAGGATATCGACTACCTTTGTACTCAATTAATTCTCCCAAATTAGGGTAAAGTCATCTTGAAGGCCTCATACTTAAAAGTACCACTATACATATCAAAAAGAAGGAACCCCAAATACCCTTAACTCATGTTCATCAAGATTCAACATCAACTCTACTAGTCAAGCATAACACTCTCCTTTTAGGATTCAAGCCTAGACAAACTTTCTTAAACATGACCTCATTCATGTCCTTGCCACTACTTAACACAATCTCATGGAACAAAACTCCTCCTTTCCTTTTACACCAATAAAGGTAGATTCGTTTTGAAAAATAAAAAATTTACTGTATAAACTCCACCATTTTTGGTAGCATAACTCCACAACTTACTCACTAGATAATAATAGCACATTTCTTCCTTCGAGTAAACATACACAAGAATCTTAACCAAATCACAAGAACAACTAGTAACATCATCCACACAAGAGGGTTGACCTCTACTTTTATAGAATCTCCACATCCTCTCAACATTCCTAAAATTCACACCTTAAAGCATTTCTACCATCATTGAACATAATCACAAGATTACTCATTTGCTCTGAAGGGATTTTTTTAATCATTATTATTCCTATCATGCTTACAACTAGGTAACCATAAAGCTTCTAATCACAATACATCCAACCTCATAAGTCCCACATAGGCATAAATGTCTTCACATCAAAATTCTCAAAACTAACCTTCACTTTTACTATTCTATCCATAAAACCATCATAAGCATAAAAAAATAACCTTTTCTTTCTCTCAAACTTAAAACCATCTCCCTTTCCAAGAAATCGCACCTAGAAAACAATCGGACAAAGGAGAAGAAGAGAGAGATCTTATGGAGTTAAGTTCTATAGCACGATACAGGAGTAATGAAGAAAGTGAAAGTCTATTGTCCTATAGTCTCTTGTCCATGGATGTGTCGCGACTAACACTAATGACCAAGACTCTACTAGACGTGGCTTGGTAGACTTTTAGACCCTAAAATATTTCCCTTAACATTATGCTACAATACCATGTCGGTCAAGACCCACAAGTACCCCCTATAAGTTAGGGAGAACCCTTGGATTAGAACAAGGAGTACTTGACCCTTTTGGGTCTTGTACAATACCTTCAATTATCCTTAATTACACAATTGTAAAGAAAATATTTTTCATAAAATACTAAAGAAGTCTCATCTTCACAAGCAATTATTATAGCAACAACATAATATCTTAGAGACACGGCCCTTTACATTGATAGAAAATACATAATAAGTCTTAATAAAAAAAACTAAGAAACATAGACTATGTCCTCGAATATATGAGGAAATATCAAATCTTGAGAGAGTAGATTCCCCAAGTTTAGCCTTTTTATCTTCTTAGTGCCTCCAAATACATACTTATAGAGTATAAAAAGTATGGAGTTAGTATATATAATGTACTATGCATAGCATATGCAAAAACATGCAAAAAGGACAGTTTAGTATAAATATATTTTCATGCCAATAAAGGAAAACATTAAAAAATATAGAAGTAAAACAACATAAGAATCATCCTTTAAAACATAGAGAAGAATTTCCATATTTTAACAAAAAGAAGCAACTTAAAGTAAGCTTTCAAAAATATTAATGTGAACTCCTTTTGGACATTAGAATGAACTAATTCTTTCCCAAAGTAGTGATTTTCAAAGGACAATCAAGGAGGAAGTGAACTCATTTCCGTAGGAGTTTCCCTAACTAATGTCATGCTAAGATTCACCAAGGTAAGACATGAAGGAAGTGCAAACATACCTCCTTCAATACACACTAATGTTATCCTCAAGACTAACACTTTTAGGGTTACTCATCTGTAGAGAACAATCCATCACTCAATGACAAGATTCTAGAAGAACACTAAAGTAACACACCAATACTTCCCTTTCAGAGTGCCTACTTAGGGAAATGAGTAGATAGTGTCCCATAACACCACCTACCTTAAGTGGTACAATCTTTTAGAAGGCTTATCACCTTGACTCCTCTTTCGGAAGGTCTACTGAGTGCAACGGATAGATAACATGCCATTCAACTACCTACCCTATGTAGTAAACTCTAATAGAAGAATTATCACTTTCATTACTTTTGTTGGAGGTTAGCTTAACTTACATAGACCATGAGAACTAGAGATGGCATCCCTATATTAACCCATATCGGATGAGGGATCCTTACATTCCTAGAGTAAGGTCATTCTGTTAGTTTTAACATTGAATTCCTAATAGCGACACCTATGCGGGCACATAGTTAAGGGATAAGGATATTTCTACTAAGTATCTCATTTTCTACTAACCAGGAGTACTCAACTCAAGAGGTACATTGGAATACAACATTTTAACTCATGAAGTGTAACCACCTCTTGTTCATATCCACTCGCTTGTAGGAATAACACCTTACAGATTCTCAACATTCACTAGTAAAGGTGAAGGATAACTTTTGGACACCACATCTCAACTCACTAAGGTTATCCATCGTCCAACTTACACTAGAAAGCTCTTGGGAATAGTTAGGTTTGTACGAAATACTTATTCTCAACTCACCAATAATTTTAACAACAAATTCCCCTTTTGACTTAACTTAGATTCATCCATTCATTCAAGTGTGAGTGTGTGTACACATGAACACACATTGCACATAAGCATTATTTCATTTACATTTGATTCTGTACATTATAAGACCTTCTTTCATCACATCAAACCCTTTAACATGCATCAAATAATCATATAAGTTATTTAGACATAATTCTTATAGCACTTTTCATAATAAGCTTCATGAAACACATCAACAAGAATAACTTCATGTAAATATTTATTCACATATTATGCCTTCATGGCATCAGTCATAAAACACAAGTGACTACACATTCATGCAATTCATGTAAACACCGCCACTAAAGGGGTGGAACGTACCACTTAAGAATCTTTCATAATTAAAAACTTAAAAACATAACCAACTTGCCCTTTAATTCAAGTTCAATCACCTATAACATTTTACTCAATAATTCATCATAAATTAGACCTTTGGGTAGAAGTTAAAGATCAATAACAACACAACTAAAGCTATGTCAAAGAGGACAAAACCAAGCTCATTTAACCCATTCCTATGAAATAATTTGATAGAAAGCTTTAACATGATTTCACTGAAGATTTAACATTAAAATAAGAAAATAATATTAGAAACATCATATTTGAATAATTTAAAATGTTTTTTTGCAAGACCCATATTTAGAGTTAAAGATAGAAGAAGTTAGGGTTGAAAACCCTTTTTTTAAAATCAATTAGAAAGTACTTCTTGAATGGAACAAGTTCAAGGATTACTACTATACATGAAATAGAAGAAAACCAAATATTTTTTCTAAAGAACGCGACCACCAGCTGCCCCTTCTATCCCTTCTTGAATTCTAGCTTCCATGATGACTTGAGAGAGTCTTTAAGAGAGAAGGGTTTTGGGTTTTAGTAAATGGAGTTTGAAATTATATATAAGGATTCGGATCTACTTAATATACCTAAAAGTAGCTAAGATCTACTTCCTAGTTTCATAAAAGACCCGGGATGAATTTGCTAAGTACCCCAAGTTATTACAGGAAAAATAACTTTAGGATAGTAATCAAACGACAAATGCAACCAACTAACCGTCTGTCCATCAACGGTCCATTGGTGGGGTTTATTAGGTTGATACATAGATTCATTTAGGTCCTGGATATCCTACCTTGCAGGTTCAAACTATGGGGCAATTTGATGGGTTGTTGGTTGGACCACTGGCGATCGTTTGCCCTCATTGGTGGACACTTCCAAAGCATTCTTGGTCCTTGTCTTGGGCCCTTTTATAGGGCCCCTTGTGGGTCCTAGGTTGGGTCGTAATCAAACGTTAAAACCTTAATCATATTCGTCTAGGTCTTCAAAACATCCCACACAAATTTCAAATAATAAAAACATGTATATTACATTAAAACTCATGAAGACACACAAGCACTTTTCAAGGAACACCCTCCGAGCGTCATGGACGTTCAAGGAATTTCGGCCTCAAAACTTTAGAGAACTTTACACACTACCTAAGGACACTAATTGTCACGACCCAAACCAGGTTGCGACTGGCACCCACACTTACCCTCCTATGTGAGCGAGCCAACCAATCTAAACCTTAACATTTCAATGTAATAACAATAGAAAATAATGCGGAAGACTTACACTCATTAATAAAACAATTCAATAACTATCAATATTCAACATCTATTATTCCCAAAACTTGGAAGTCATCATCACAAGAACATCTACTAATTCTAAGAGTTTCTAAGAAGCTAAAAATACATAAGAAGCTAGTCCGTGCCGGAAGTTCAAGGCATCAAGACATGAAAGAGAAGATCCAGTCCAAGCTAGAAGCGTTAGCTCACCCTGAAGATCTGTTGTGATGAAGACTTGCTAGAATTACTGTTGACTCGAAGACGATGGCACGTTTGCTGCACTCCACAAATAAACAAGAAGAAAACATAAAAGTAGGGGTCAGTACAAAACACGGGTACTGAGTAGATATCATCGGCCAATTCAAAATAGGGGACAGTATATATAAATATTATCGTAAATCAACTATAAAACTCAACACGTAGCCACAACAAGTATTATAATCATCAATAAGTACCATCAAGTTCATCCATGAGGGCTCAAGCCTCAACACCATACTCATTTGGGAATTATGTTCATTAGATTGAGTATATTATCATCTTTCAAGATTCATTATCTTTAATTCTCTTGTGTCGGTACGTGACACTCCGATCCCTCATATTCATTATTCCTCTTGTGTCGGTACGTGACACTCCGATCCCTCATATTCATTATTCCTCTTGTGTCGGTACGTGACACTCCGATCCCTCATATTCATTATTCCTCTTGTGTCGGTACGTGACACTCCGATCCCTCATATTCATTATTCCTCTTGTGTCGGTACGTGACACTCTGATCCCCTATATCTACGTGTCGGTTCGTGACACCCGATCCCCTAATTCTACGTGTCGGTTCGTGACACCCGATCCCCTAATTCTACGTGTCAGTTCGTGACACCCGATCCCCTAATTCTACGTGTCGGTTCGTGACACCCGATCCCCTAATTCTACGTGTCGGTTCATGACACCCGATCCACTAATATCATTCTGTAAATCATCAGGCCTTCTCTATACCAACGCATCATCAATCCCATTACTTTAATTCATCAAGCCTTCTTCTATACCAAGGCATCATTATTAATAATATATATTAAAGTTTCCTTTCAAGATTTGGGATTCAATATTTTCATCATGCTCATCTTATCACAATCACACAATTATATTCATGCAAACATACAATTAAGAATATAGTAGGGTTTACAATACTACCAATACATATCATTCTCTATTAAGAGTTTACTATGAAAGCATGAAAAACAATAACCTACCTCCACCGAAGATTAGTGATCAAGCAAGCAAATTTTTCTCCAAGCTTTGTTTCTCCCTTCTCGTTCGATTCTCTCTCTCTCTCTCTTGTTCTTTCTATTTTCTTTATTCAAACCCTCTTTCTTTTACCCTAATTAGTATATAATTAAGAATAAAAGATGGCAATAATACCCCACTAATTAACTTAGGGTTACCTCTTTTAACCCCTCAAGAATTTGAGTTATTAATATAAACCCACGAACTTTATAATTAGGGAAAGAATAGTCCCAAACGTCCCTTAAAACGTGTAAGGAAATCCGATTCTGCCTGTGATTTGTGCAACCTGTGACGGGCCGTCGTGCCTGCGACGGTCCGTCCTGCAGGTCGTCGTAGAGTTCAGAGACCCAAATTTCCACCAAGGGTCTGTGACGGTCCGTCACACCTGTGACGGTCCGTCACACCTGTGACGGTCCGTCCTGCCATTCCGTCACAAAGTTCAGAGAGTCGATTTTTAGTACCCAATTTAAGATTTTCTAAGTGTTTTGAAACGAGACCCTGCGACGGTCCGTCGTGCCCATGACGGTCCGTCGTGGGGTCCGTCGCTTCTGCCAGTTTTTCCAGAAATAAAGTCTACTGCTCAAAACGACTAAACGGGTCGTTACATTAGATACCAATTTACCCATCGTTCGTCCCCGAACGATCAAAAGAAGGAAAACAAGGGCGAAAAGGAGTACCTGAATCTTTAAACAGATGTGGGTATCTTTCTCGCATATCCGCCTCCTTCTCCCAAGTGGCTTCTTCAACCGGTTAATTCTTCCATTGCACCTTGATGGATGAAATCTCTCTTGACCTCAACTTGCGAACTTCTCTATCTAAAATAGCAACAGGCTCCTCCTCATAAGACAAGTTCTCATCAAGCAAAACTGAATCCCAACGAATAATGTGGTTTCCATCCCCATGGTATCTTTTCAACATCGACACATGGAATACCGGATGCATTCCGGACAGCCCTGGAGGCAAGGCTAACTCATAAGCCACCTCTCCTACTCGCTTAAGTACTTCAAATGGTCCAATGTACCTTGGACTTAGTTTACCCCTTTTTCCAAACCGCATCACCCCTTTCATGGGTGAAACTTTCAACAAGACTTTTTCACCTTCCATGAACTCTAAGTCTCTAACCTTTCGATCTGCATATTCTTTTTGTCTACTTTGCGCCGCTAGAAGCTTTTCTTGAATAGACCTCACTTTTTCCATCGAATCCCTCAAGAGATCAGTACCCCAAGGTCTGACCTCGAACGCATCAAACCAACCAATAGGAGACCTACATCTCCTACCATACAATGATTCAAATGGGGCCATATCAATGCTTGAGTGATAGCTATTATTGTATGAAAACTCCGCTAAGGGTAAGAAGCTATCACAATGACCACCAAACTCTATCACACACGAACGAAGCATATCCTCCAACACTTGAATCGTTCGCTCAGACTGACCATCGGTCTGGGGATGGAACGCAGTACTAAGGTCCAACCTAGTACCCAATTCTGCATGCAATGTTTTCCAAAACTTAGAAGTAAACTGCGTACCTCTATCTGATATGATGAATAGTGGAACCCCATGCAATCGCACCACTTCCGAGATGTAAAGTTTGACTAACTTTTCTGAATTGTAAGTCACCTTGACCGGAATGAAATGAGCAGATTTAGTTAACCTATCAACAATCACCAAAATGTAGTCATACTTACCCATTGTCTTCGGAAGACCAACCACAAAATCCATTGCAATTCTTTCCCGCTTCCATTCCGGGATGGGCATTCTCTAAAGTGTTCCTCCGGGCCTTTGGTGTTCATACTTTACTTGTTGACAGTTTGGACATTTGGCAATAAAATCCACAATGTCACGCTTCATTCTACTCCACCAAAAGTGTTGCTTTAGGTCACGATACATCTTGGTTGCACCCGGATGTATAGAATACCTTGAACTATGAGCCTCTATCAGAATAGTGTTGATCAAATCATCGACGCGGGGTACACATACCCTTCCCTTGATTCTCAAAACACCTTCCTCATTGATTTGTGCTTCCTTAGCCTCTCCTCGTTATACTTTATCTTGAATTCTGCGCAGTTTCTCATCATCAGACTGTCTTCCCTTAATCTTGTCAAGAAAGAAAGATCTTGCCTCCACAGAAGCCAACAATCCTCCCCTCTCATTTACTTCTAATCTCATCAAGTCATTAGCTAGAGTTTGAACCTCTCTAGCCAGTGGGCGTCTAGAAGCTTGCAAGTGAGCTAGACTTCCCATGCTTCCCGCCTTTCTACTTAAAGCATCCGCTACAATATTCGCCTTCCCCGGATGATACAAGATAGTGATATCGTAGTCCTTTAGTAACTCCATCCATCTCCTCTGTCTTAAGTTCAAATCTTTCTGAGTAAAGACATAATAATGGCTACGATGATCCGTATAGATCTCACACTTAACCCCATATAAATAGTGTCTCCATTGTTTTAATGCAAACACTACCGCGGCCAATTCCAAATCATGAGTGGGATAGTTACGTTCATGCACTTTTAATTGTCTTGAAGCATAAGCAATCACACTCTTCTCTTGCATTAGTACTGCACCCAAACCAGAATAGGATGCATCACAATAAACAATGAAGTTCTTACCCTCTACTGGCAAGGTAAGGATAGGTGCGGTAGTCAACAAAGTCTTGAGCTTATGAAAGCTTTCCTCACATTCATCCGACCATACAAATGGGACATTCTGCTTAGTCAAGTTCGTCAATTGGGAAGCAATAGAAGAGAATCCCTTGACAAATCAACGGTAGTAGCTAGCTAACCCAACAAAGCTCCTTAGTTCTGACACATTAGTGGATCTTACTCAATTCTTCACTGTCTCAATCTTAGAAGGATCCACCATCACTCCATCCTTAGAAACCACGTGCCCCAAGAAGGACACCGCATCTAGCCAAAACTCACACTTAGAAAACTTGGCATAAAGCTTTTTCTCCCTCAACATTTCCAATGCCATTCTCAAATGCTCTTCAATTTCCTTCTTGCTCTTTGAGTATACTAATATATCATCAATAAATACGATCATGAAGAGGTCCAAATATGGCTTAAAAATCCCGTTCATCAAGCTCATGAACGCAGCAGGGGCATTCGTAAGACCAAAGGACATCAGCACAAATTCGTAATGCCCATACCTCGTTCGAAAAGCAGTCTTTGGCACATCCGTTGCCCGTATTTTCAATTGATGATAACCAGATCTCAAGTCAATCTTAGAGAAGATACAAGCACCTTGTAATTGATCGAACAAATCATCAATGCGGGGAAGAGGGTACTTGTTCTTAATAGTTACTTTATTCAGTTGTCTGTAGTCTATGCACATCCGAAAACTCCCATCCTTCTTCTTTACAAACAAAACCGGAGAACCCCAAGGAGATGCACTTGGTCTAATGAAGCCTTTGTTCAATAACTCTTGAAGTTGTGCTTTTAACTCTCTTAACTCCGCGCGAGCCATTCTATAAGGGGGTATAGAAATGGGGCGAGTACCGGGTTCAAAATCAATACAGAAGTCAATATCCCTATCCGGTGGCATACCAGGAAGATCTGCAGGGAACACATCCAGAAACTCACGAACTACCGAAACCGACTCAATTGAAGGTACTTGGGTAGTGTCATCCTTGAGATGTGCCAAGAAAGCTAAACACCCTTTACTAATCATTTTCCTAGCACAAAGAAAGGAGACGATGCGGACCGGATTGGGAGTGTAGTCACCCTCCCACACTAACGGGTCTGTCCCATTCTTGGCTAACGTCACCGTTTTAGCATTACAATCCAAGATTGCAAATTGCGGAGAAATCCAAGTCATACCCAGAATTAGATCAAAATCATCAATTTCTAAGATAACCAAATCTACATAAGTGTTGCTCCACACAAAGTTCACCAAACAAGACCTATATACCTTTTCAACTACCACAGACTCACCCACTGGAGTAGAAACACGAATAGGCATATCAAGTAATTCACAGTGTAAATTTAGACCATTAGCAAATGAGGAAGGTACATAAGAAAATGTGGATCCAGGATCAAACAATACAGAAGCCATGCAATCACAAACCAGAAGATTACCTGTGATGACAGCATCAGATGCCTCCGCTTCAGACCGCCCAGGGAAAGCGTAACAATGGGCCCTATCGTTCGTCTGTCCATTGCCCCTACCATGTTGTGATGTAGTGGCCCCAATTTGCCCATTACCTCTGTCGTTTTGGTGACCACTATTACCTCGACCACCACGCCCTCAAGAAAAGCGGCCTCTACCATGACCCCTACCTCTAGCTATTGGGGGTCTGTAACTTGGTCTTGGACAATATCTCCTAATATGTCCAATCTCCCCACATCAATAACATTCTTTTGAGTCGATCATATTCCCCTCGGAGAAGTGTTGACCGGTCTGAGGTGGTCCCCCAACTACAGTCTGTAGTGAAGACTGAATTGGTCGGACTGAGTAACTTCCCGAACCCTGTCCTCTAGTGTAAGAACCATTAAACTCACCTCCCTTTCGAAGCCTTTTTGATGTCGATGTTGTGGTGAAGTCATCTGGCTTCACTTCTTCAACTTCTATCACAAAGTCTACCACCTCTTGGAAGGATTTTTCCTTTGCCGCTATCTGTAAGGCCGAAATCCGCAATTCTGACCTCAACCCCTTCACAAACCGGCGAATCCGCTCTTGAGGACTGAAACAGAGTTGAGTGGCATATCTGGATAGTGCACGAAACTTAGCCTCAAAAGCATTAACCGACATCCTTCCTTGCTCTAGGCTCAAGAACTCATCCCTTTTCCGATCCCTCAAAGTCCGGGGGATATACTTCTCCATAAACAAACTAGAGAATGAGGCCCAAGTCATAGGTGGTGCCTCTATTGGTTGACACTCGATATGTGACCGCCACCACATTTTGGCGTTCCCTCATTTTGCACTTGTTCAATTTCCCCATCCTCCCCTTCTCTTATTACTTCCTCAGTCGGTGGGGGAGTCACTGCCCTAGTATCAGATGGGCTAGGTGCTTGTCCTCTCCCTCTAGAGGACGTCCTCCCACGACCTCTTCCACGGCCCCTTGCCGCTGTTCTTCCTCGTGCCACAGCCCCAGTGGCTGGCTCAGTTATTTCCTGTCTGGCCGATGTTGGTGTTGGCGTAGTCGTTGCTCTAGTTCTAACCATCTGCGAAAGAGAGTGAAGATTGTCAGATACCAATTCGTATCGCCTAGATACCAATTGGACTCAAGTAGTAGCACGAAAGAAAGAATGAAAGAGTGAAAATTTCCTAAAGTCTTATAGCCTCTCAAAGAAAAGTAAAGGCGTCCCCCTACCGTTCCTTAAGACTCTACTAGACCTGTTCTTGTGTGATGAGACCAACGAACCTAATGCTCTGATACCAAGTTTGTCACGACCCAAACCGGGTTGCGACTAGCACCCACACTTACCCTCCTATGTGAGCGAACAAACCAATCTAAACCTTAACATTTCAATGTAATAACAACAGAAAATAATGCGGAAGACTTAAACTCATTAATAAAACAATTCAATAACTATCAATATTCAACATCTATTATTCCCAAAACCTGGAAGTCATCATCACAAGAACATCTACTAATTCTAAGAGTTTCTAAGAAGCTAAAAATACATAAGAAGCTAGTCCGTGCCGGAAGTTCAAGGCATCAAGACATGAAGGAGAAGATCCAGTCCAAGCTAGAAGCGTTAGCTCACCCTGAAGATCCGGTGTGACGAAGACTGGCTAGAATTACTGTTGAGTCGAAGATGATGGCACGTTTGCTGCACTCCACAAATAAACAAGAAGAAAACATAAAAGTAGGGGTCAGTACAAAACACGGGTACTGAGTAGATATCATCGGCCAACTCAAAATAGTGGACAATATATATCAATATTATCGTAAATCAACTATAAAACTCAACACGTAGCCACAACAAGTATTATAATCATCAATAAGTACCATCAAGTTCATCCATGAGGGCTCAAGCCTCAACACAATACTCATATGGGAATTATGTTCATTAGATTGAGTATATTATCATCTTTCAAGATTCATTATCTTTAATTCTCTTGTGTCGGTACATGACACTCCGATCCCTCATATTCATTATTCCTTTTGTGTCGGTACGTGACACTCTTATCCCTCATATTCATTATTCCTCTTGTGTCGGTACGTGACACTCCGATCCCCTATATCTACGTGTCGGTTCGTGACACCCGATCCCCTAATTCTACGTGTCAGTTCGTGACACCCAATCCCCTAATTCTACTTGTCGGTTCGTGACACCCGATCCCCTAATTCTACGTGTCGGTTCGTGACACCCGATCCCCTAATTCTACGTGTCGGTTCCTGACATCCGATCCCCTAATTCTACGTGTCGGTTTGTGACACCAGATCCTCTAATTCTACGTGTCGGTTCGTGACACCCGATCCACTAATATCATTCTGTAAATCATCAGGCCTTCTCTATACCAAGGCATCATCAATCCCATTACTTTAATTCATCAAGCCTTCTTCTATACCAATCATTATTAATAATGTATATTAAAGTTTCCTTTCAAGATTTGGGATTCAATATTTTCATCATGCTCATCTTATCACAATCACACAATCATATTCATGCAAACATACAATTAAGCATATAGCAGGGTTTACAATACTACCAATACATATCATTCTCTATTAAGAGTTTACTATGAAAGCATGAAAAACCATAACCTACCTCCACCGAAGATTAGTGATCAATCAAGCAAATTTTTCTCCAACCTTTGTTTCTCCCTTCGCGTTCGATTCTCTCTCTCTCTCTTGTTCTTTCTATTTTCTTTATTCAAACCCTCTTTCTTTTACCCTAATTAGTGTATAATTAAGAATAAAAGATGGCAATAATACCCCACTAATTAACTTAGGGTTACCTCTTTTAACCCCTCAAGAATTTGAGTTATTAATATAAACCCACGAACTTTATAATTAAGGAAAGAATAGTCCCAAACGTCCCTTAAAACGTGTAAGGAAATCCGATTCTGCCTGGGATTTGCACAACCTGTGACGGGCCGTCGTGCCTGCGACGGTCCGTCCTGCAGGTCGTCGTAGAGTTCAGAGACCCAAATTTCCACCAAGGGTCTGTGACGGTCCGTCACACCTGTGACGGTCCATCCTGCCATTCCGTCACAAAGTTCAGAGAGTCGATTTTTAGTACCCAATTTCATATTTTCTAAGTGTTTTGAAACGAGACCCTGCGACGGTCCGTCGTGCCCATGACGGTCCGTCGTGGGGTCCGTCACTTCCGCCAGTTTTTTCCAGAAATAAAGTCTGGTGCTCAAAACGACTAAACGGGTCGTTACACTAATATAAATCAATTTAAAAATTAAATTAAATTGAGAATAAATCATGAATGTCTAGTTCACCGTAGTTCATATTTAGGGTTTTATAGGATCAATTCTTTGGATGGTTTCTTTAGATACATATGTTATGAATGAAATGCATAATGATGGTACTATATAATTTTGGTATCTATGAAGTTGATTTCACATTATATATAAGTTGTTGGTCTATAATTCATGAAAAAGGTTGAATACACTTTTTATGATGTTATGTGATGTAAAGGCAATGTTTATGATATCTTTTCCAGTTACATTGTTATGTGGAGTTATGGGGCTTCACATAGACATTGCACTAGTTTCCATTAATTTATATTATAGGTAAGGTCTTTTCACGTTTGAAGAGATGTTGTTTATAACTTTATTATGATATAGCTCTTGAAAATGTAATATGCAGATGTTTGAACCCATATTCTTTTATATTTTGTACACTAAGTGTAGGTTCGGGCTATTGAATATGTTTTACTCCTTATTGAACAACTGCGATTGATAACTCCAGGTTGATGATTCATCAAGTCCGAGGATGAAGAAGCCTAAATCTACTTTCCATGTTTTCCATTTGAAGACTTTATTGTAATTTAATGAGACATTTTATAACTTTATAAGGGTTATGTCCCAACTCCTTTTCTCCTATATGATATGGATATGTGATACAATTTTAGAGTATTTTCAATATATGAGAAGTCTATTTGAACTTCAAATATAATCTATTAATTTTTCCATATTTTTATTTACCTATGAAATGCAATGATGTATGCTTGGACTTGTCTAAAGCCTCTTGGAGGATGACGACGCCGATTACATCTAGGGGGTTATCTCTAGTCGTGACAAACATTGTATTAGAATATAAGGTTTAATAACCATAGAAATCATGTCTCACAAAAACCACATCTTTGTAGAGTCTTTTTCATACTTGGGAAGCGCGCCACACCTTTTATTAAGAGGGTATATGATGCTTAGGAAATTCTCACTTGTTTGCTATTCTTAAGTCGTGCTTCAAGAGTCTTAACTCTGTATATCATTTTCTTCTAATCTTTTTCTTTTTTTTATAGACAATGAATAATAGAAGGGAAGCTGCAAGAAGAGTTGAAGAGGAGATTGCTAACGCGGGAGTTCCTCCCTAAGGTAACTAAGCTCCTACTTAACAACAAGATCTTCTAGGTGACCAAGCTCTAGTCAATCCTCCAATTTTTACAAATGGAGAGATAAGATTACTTTCATCAACTTGTTACAAGCCATGCTACTCAAGCTCAAGTTTCTACACAAGCTCAAGCTATTTAAGGTCAAGCAAACTTGGAAGTTGCATCCTGTGTAAATCAAAATTCTACTACCATGGCTTTACACTTAAGCGACTTCTCAAGGATGAACCCTCCCATGTTCTATTAGTGTAAGGTGAATGAATATCACAAGACTTACTTAATAAGGTTTATAATATTTTTATGACATGGGGTGAGTTAAAATGATAAGGCCGAGCTAGCCGCTTATTAACTGAAGGATATGCCTTAAACATGGTGCACTCAATTGAAAAAAAGTACTGCTTTGAGAGCGGGCCCATTTGTGGAGAAATCCTTTAAAAGGTATTTCATGGTTGGTTTTTCCCAAGAGAGAAAAGAGAGGGAAAAGTTGAAGAGTTCATAAACCTTAATCAAGAAAGTATGAGCATCATAGAATACTTATTGAAATTCACCAAGTTGTCCAAATATGCCCCTTTTTTGTTGTCCCATCCTAGAGATGAAATTAGTCATTTTGTGATGGGTGTGCCCGATAATGGTAATACCTCTAAAGCGACTTAGGTGTAACTAGAGCCTAACGTTTGTGTATTGATTTTTAAAGTCATATAATATTTAATAATAGTTCTTATAGGCGGCATATAATGTTTCATGATGTTTGGAGGTCAAACCTCCAAGAACGTCCATGACATTCGAAAAGTTTGCCTTGAAACAACCTTGTGTGTCTTAGTGTGTTTATTCAAGTTTTATATGTTTTTTTGAAGTGAAATTGATGTAAGTGGTTCCTAAAAGGTATATGAGTGTAATTAAGGTTGAAACGTCTGGGAAAAACTCCCCGAGGATCGATAAAAGGGTCCTACAGAAGAACGCAAGCCTCAGGATAGCAAGTTGCCCAAGGCAGCATTATTTTGCACTTAATGGGAGCCACTCCACGTCACATACTTTTTCAACCAAGAGAAAAAACATTTCTCCTCGGTGTGGTACATGGAGGACTCCACATGTTTGGGATGTAATTTAAGAAAATGATGCGGGAGTAGCTACTCATCTCGGACTTGTACTTGATTATAATTCCAGACATTTATGTTAAGTTTGAGTTGGCTAAAAGGTCCTTTAAGTTCAGGGAAATTTTTTGGGTATTTTTGGGATAGGTATTTGCGGTTATTAGACCTATTTAATGCCCAATTCACCATTCAAATAATAACACAAAGCCTTTCCATTGTTTCTTTCAAAAAAGCTCCATTAATGAAGCTTTGAAGCTCCAAGAAACAAAATTGATTTTTCCAAAATTTTCTCCATCGATTTACTGGGATATTCATCACAATTAAGGTATAGCTCTTCATCCTTGATTATTGTTCCATTCAATGAGTGAATTTCACTGATTTCAAAAATGATCCCAAAGTTTAATTGTCCAATTATTAATCTATCCATGGGTTATTGCATTAAAGGTTTTGAATCATTGAATATTTATTGAATTTTTGTTAATTATATGATTTAACTAAAAACTCTATGAACCGATGTAATTCATGTAACCCTATATTTGACTACTTATTTGGTGATTTCATTATGCCTTAACGCTATTGGATTCTTATGTAGTTTGATTACGACTATGGAATATGAATGAATCATGCTAGAATTGGTAGTTGGATGCACTAAGTTAATAAATTAATATTGTATTATCCTTGGTTCATTAAATGTTGTGATTTTATTTGATTGAATTCATGATCATGGCCATTGGTAAGGGCCTTGGTATATTGTGTTGGATGAATTAAAAATGGATTGAAGTTGTGAGGTTCAATCTATGGATGTTGACTTAACATTTTCTATATTGTGTACAATAGGTTTTAGATAATAAAGAAGTTTGGTGTGGTCCACGTATGGTGGCAGTGCTTATGTGCTATACTTATGACTACTATGGTCCTATCAACATTACTTTATGAATTGTGAATGATGTGGCCTCGTTTGCATTGCTTAGTGTATTATGGCTTTATCATGTTATAACATTTTTATGTGATTAATATGAAGTTCGAGATGACTTATGTGTTTTTGTGGAGTAAAATCATGAGTCTTTTAGTTGATGTTTTGTGTCTCAAGTAAACTATTGTGTAGTCATTATGTGGATTACTTGATGTTCGAATATGATGTGTCTTCAAATAATATATGATAGTTCTGGTCACTTATACTTATTATATTATGGAAGTGAGTAGGATGACTCATAGATGATATTTTTAATCACTATGTGCTTCTAGAATGATATTCTATATGTGAAGTATGTATTTGTCTTGTTTTGGTAGACTTATGTACCTTAATTGATACATCTACAATGTTAATATGAGTTCTTGACTTAATATTCTGAAGCTTCTTAGTCTTGTATGTGTGATTAACCCGTGAGTTGCACATTTCTAAGAAGGTCCTTATGTGGAACCCAAACCTAGTTGTAAGGTTATGATATCCTTGAAGTCGAAAGTTCTAATGTTGTTCTTATTGTGTGAATGGTAGACGTTGAGGTTGGTTGGTTGGAAAAGCATAAAATCATCCTTAGGAATATCATTGAGCTATCTTCTTAACAATTCTAAGGAGACCCTAGGGGACCACTTTGGTAAGGTGAGTCTGATTTTGTTATGAACTAGATGGAAACTCTTCATGTATTCGTGTTTGTGAATTACTTTATGAGAAAAACGACTATCACTAAGTGAGTATGGTAAGGGGAGTAGATCTAGTAAGTCACGAGGCTAGAGTACAAAGAAACCCTTCATATTCCTTATCCAGGTGCCTAGATAGGATGTGTCCAAGTTATAACATTGGCAAGTAGAACACCCTCTGTCGCAGTATGCAACAACTCCAGATTCCATGCTTAACTATCATGGTCTATGTAAATCAATGCCTATACTCATCATATGGAATAGCTATTAGTGTTGGAGAAGTTCTGTGATGTTTAGGTAGTTGTATGAGACACTATCTATACATTGCACAATAGTCTTTGAAAATGTTAGTGAGTGAGTCCCTAGGTCTTCTCCAAGACCATTACTTGAATGCCCTAATATGTGATAAATGTCTCTTAATGAACTAGGAAAGATAATGACTTAAGTTGGAAATTATATTAATGAGAAAGTACTTATGTAGAGTAGTTAAGTGTTGTGTAGTTAAGTTGTGAAGCGGGCCTAGGAATGGTCACTTCGTCTCTTACCTATATAACCCTTCAGAATAACTCTAGTTAGGATACTTGGTTGATTGAGTAGAGATTATCCAAACTTGTGTAGCCTTATGGATTATTTAGGTAATTTTGGAGAGGTCAAGCATGGACATTGTCTTCTTGATTTACTTAAGTAAGTTCTTTAAAAACCTTTGGGAGGAGAATGTCATATTATATATATGTTATTGTATAAGTGGAGAATGATCCCATCTTAGGTAGTGTAAAGGATCTGTTAAGTTTGTGTGAAGGGATTGTATAGGCGGTCGCTTCACAACTCACTCAAGTTAAATTTAGAATCACCTTTTGTAGAAGGATCTAATGTATATGTGTTTGGTGTATTATAAGTGTGTATATCTAATCATATGTGGTCTTAAGGATCATTTAGGTGTGCGTTGAGAGGGTGTATGGGCTATCTTTTATTGTCTTACATAAGTGAGTCTTGGGATAGCTTTTAGTGAGGGAATAACATGTTAATTGGGTTCACTATAACTTTTGATAGTTCAGTATAACATTTCATAAAATGTGTTTAAATTCTTATGTGTTATATAATGTGTTTCTAAGGTGTTAAATGTTGTTATTATGCCTATAATATGATATTTTTTTTATCAAAAACACAATATTTATATTGAGTGTCTATTTTTCATGATTTTATGCATTAAGCAATACTTGGGTACAAGTGCTTCTGCTAAATACATACATTTTATTATATCTAAAGGTGTAAGTGGAAGGTGAAAAGATTTGTGAAGGAAATGTTGGATTTTAGTTATCTTTCAAGAAAAGTTTGTAGTATGCCCTCACTTGACTCGAAGGCATTGTCGTTTATAGATGTCTTTATTTCAAAATATTGTAATAGACTAAGTATTTGTATATTAGTATTGTATGGGTTGTGTCCCAAGTATCTTGAGTCTAAGAATGACATATGTGAGACTAGCATTTCTATGATTTTAATATGAAATAATTTTTAAGATATTCATGTGAAAAGTTTCAATTCCGCACTACATTTCATATATCAATATGCAATGATTGATACAAAGAGTCTTGTGCAAGACCTTAAAGAGATAAAGTATGCCATGCCACGATCTAAGAATACCCTAACTTCTAGGGTATACATGTGGGTTGTGAGAAATGTTGTATCAGAGCATAGGTCATGAATGTTTTTTTAGGAATCTAAAAATCTCATAAATACACGTCTAGTAGAGTCTTGACCATCGATGTGAGGCACAACACATCTATGGGTGAGATGCTATAGGAAGATAAAATTTCACATTCTTCATCAATCATGTGTTGTTCAAATAGAATTGAGGTTTTAAGTGTTTTTTCATAATCTCTTCTCTTGTGTTTATAGGAGATTAAAACTAGAAGGATGGTTGCTAGAATGTCAGAAAAAGGAAGGTTGGATGTGCAAGTTCCTCCTCAAGTTGAGGAAGATGCTCAAGTCTCTATTGGATTTCAACGTAATGAGAATCATGTGGTTCCCCTAGAAATGCCTGAAAGAGAGATTAGAAAGGCTTTACTTACTTTAGCCAAGCCTGGACTACCCATGTGAATAGGGGTATTGAACCTAGAGTGAATGTTGTGGAGAGCACTTTAACCTCTAGATTGAGAGATTTTGTGAGGATGAATCATCCGTTATTTCTTGTCTCTAAGGTGGGAGAGGATCTCCAAGTATTTCTAGATGGTGTATACAAGGTTTTGAGTGCCATGGGGGTGACTTCTAGGGATACGGCAGAGTTAGCCTTATACAAATTGAGGGAGGTTGCTCAAGTGTGGTACACTCAATGGAAAAATAATAGTCAAGTTGAGTCGGTTAATATAGAGTGGGAAGAGTTTAAGAAGGCTGTCTTAGGGAAGTACTTTTCTCGTGTAAGAAGCGAGGTGAAAGTTGAGGAGTTTATTAATATCAATCAAGGCAATATGAGTGTTGAGGAGTATTCCTTGAAATTCACTAGGTTGTCTAGGTAAACTCCATCCTTGGTGTCTAAGTCTAGGGATGAGATCCGTAGGTTTGTGACTGGTGTTGCCGACCATGCGAAAGAAGAGTGTCGTACGACCATGTTCCATGATGATATTACTCTATCTAGGTGTATGGTGTATGCTAATCCATACAGGAATCTAATCTTAAGAGGATCACATAAAACATGAAGAGGAGTGGAACAAGTGAGCAAAACAAACCTAGGTTCAAATAGAGAGATCAAACTCAAGATGGACCTAGTGCTCCTAATGTCAAACATAAGAATGGAAATGGTTCTCAAAATGGTAAGTCTACTTCTATCACTATGGAGAATTTCTAATGTACAAGGAATTGCTTTGGTTGTGGTAAGGATGGACAAAAGATACGAGATTGTCCTACTATTGCTTCGAAATTAGGTGACGGTAAGAAAGTTACTCCAAGTGTTCCGGGTAATGATGCTCCACAAAAGATTCATTTATATGCACTCCAGGCAAGAGGATCAAAGCAGAATGAGGATGATGATGATGGTAAGTTATAGTTCCTTTATTTAGTGTTATGAATTCCTTGTAAGTGGGGAAGTATGCTGATTAGTAGAATTTTGATTGTTGTTTCATATGTCCTATTCAGTTAAAGCTTGAGAATAGAATGTCATAGTAGCATTGAAATTAGTTGATTCCTTGCATTGTGGATTTCATAAAGTTATGATTATTTTGTAAAATATGTTTTATGGTTTTATCTTTCATATTAAGTTCTTCCCATAACCAATTGCCTAAATGTAGCATTTTTAGAATTTTGAAGTATGTTCACTAGAAGGGAATTTCACTCACTATAAGATTTTTACAAAATTGCATAATTCATTATCTAGTTGAAATTTATTTTAATGTGTATCTAACAGATGTATATGTGCATTATAATGGATGTAAATGGATTTTTTTGCTATTTGGAATAAAGGATGTGAATATTATGGCATGATAAGTCGTAGATTTATTTCTAGCTTGTTGTTGTATTGTGAGTCTCTTGATTATGTGAAATTGATGTTTCTTGTAGATGTTTTTACTTTACAATGTTTTATGTAGTATGGATATGATCTTTTAGTTGTGTCTATATTCTTTGGAAGTGTTCGGCGAGTGACAAGTGTAATTCAAGGACGAATATTGTCTAAGTGAGGGAGATTGTAATACCTCTAAAATTACTTTGGTTGAACTACAACATAACGTTTGTGTATTCATATTTTAAAGTCATAAAATTGTTAATAATAGTTTTTATAGGCGGTATATAAAGTTTCATGAAGTTTTGAGGTCAAACGTCTAAGAACGTCCATGACGTTCGAAATATTTGCCTTTAAATGACTTTGTGTGTCTTAGTGTGTTTAGTCAAATTTTATATGTTCTTTTGAAGTAAAAAATTATGTGAGAGGTTCCTAAAATGTATATGAGTTTTATTGTGGTTGAAACTTTCAGGAAAAACTCATCGAGGATTGACGAACGGGTCCTAGAGGATGACCCAAGCCTTGGGCTATCAAGCAGCCCAAGGCAGCAGCATTTTGCACTTTGTGAGAGCTAGTTCGTTTAGCGGACTTTTTCCATGAATAGAAAAATTTTACTCCACGGCATGGACACATGGTGGACTCCATAAGTTTGGGATTTAATATTAGAAAATGATGAGGGAGAAGCTCCGCGTCGTGGAGTTGTTTCCCTCTGCGTCCCAATTCATCATTCAAATCATAACCCTCAAGTCCAAAACAAAACCTCTCCATTCTTTCTATCCAAAACCCTCAATTGATGATGCTTTGAAGCTCCAAGGAAGAATATTGATTTTTCCATGTTTTTCTCCATAAATTTAGTGGGATTTTCATCACAATTATGGTATGGCTCTTCAGCCTTGGATATTTATCCATTGAATGAGTCAATTTCAATGATTTCGAATGATCAAAAAGATGAATTGTCAAATTTTATTACCTATCCATGGTTTCTTGCATAAAAGATTTTGAATCATTGAATATTTATTGAATTGCTGTTAATTACATGATTTTAACTCAAAAACTCCATGAACCCATGTAATTCATGTAAACCTAGATTTGTCTATTTTATGGGTGATTTAATTATGTCTTAATGTTATTGAATACTTATATAGTCTGATAAGGGATATTGAATTATGAATGAATCATGCTATAATAGTTAGTTGTCTTCCCTAATTTCAAAAGTTCTTGTTGTATAAACCTTGATTAACTATGCATTGTGATTATTGGGTTGAATTGATGATCATGGCCATT
This sequence comes from Solanum lycopersicum, assembly GCF_036512215.1. Classification (NCBI taxonomy): domain Eukaryota; kingdom Viridiplantae; phylum Streptophyta; class Magnoliopsida; order Solanales; family Solanaceae; genus Solanum; species Solanum lycopersicum. The sequence goes on from NC_090802.1 coordinate 41,172,367, forward strand.
GGTAAGGGCCTTGCTATATTGTAATTGATGAATTGTCAGTGGATAAAAGTTATGAGATTTGATGTATAATATGTTGACCTAAATTTCTCCATATTTTGTAAAGTAGGTTTACGGCAGTAATTATGTTTGGTATGGTCCACTTATGTTGGAAGTGCTTATGTGCTCTACTTGTGAGTAATCTTGCCCTGTCATCATTACTTTATGAATTGTGAATTGTGTGTCATCGTAGGCATTATTCAAGTATTATGGATTTATAATGTTTTAACCTAATTATGTGAATAATATGAAAGTCAAGATAACTTATGTGTTTATGTGCAGTCAAATTATGATTTGTTTTAGTTGATGCTTTGTGTCTCAAGTAAATAATAGTGTAGTCATTATGTGGATTACATGATTTTCTAATAAGATTTTTCTTGATCGATTATATGATACTTTTTATCACTTAGATTTATGATATTATGGTAGCTACTAGGATGACCTATCAATGATATTTGTAATGCATATGTTCTTCTAGAATGATATTCTATATGTGAAGTATGTGTGTCTTGTTTTGGTAGACTTGTTTCCCTTACTTGATACATCTACAATGTTGATATGAGTTCTTTACTTGATATACTGAAGCTTCTCAGTCTTTGTATGTGTGATTGACATGTGACTTGAACATTCAAGTCATTCCTAAGAAGGTCCTTTATGTGGAATGTTCAACCTAGTTGTAAGGCTATGATATCCTTGAAGTCGAAATTCGTAATGCTATCACTCTTGTGTAAATAGTGGACCTTGAGGTTGGCTGGTTTGAAAAACATACAATCATTCTTAGGAATATAATTGAGCTATCTTCTTAACCATTGTAAGGCAACCCTAGGGGACCACTTTGCCGAGGTGAATGTGATTGGATTATGAACTAGTAATGGAACCTCTTTATTTAAACACAACCCAAAAGAATAGGATGGTGACACTGCCCTTACAACATAAAATAACATATAAGCTATTATATAAATTGAATAATAACTTGACGTAGGCTACCCTAGAATCATATGAGTTCCATTACATTAACATGGGAGATCTATCAATAACCTTCACTTAGCAAACATCCTCTAGACATCAACAACTATACTTTTGTGTAAAAAATATGAAAAAGAATGTTATTAGTACAAGAATACACTAAGTATGACAACCATGCAAAAACATGCATTTAAAGAGGACATTTCATTTGAAATCATGCAACATCTTTTGAGTAAACTTCATGAACATAGGCACAATAATACATTATAGGTCATATACATTATATAGACATAAATTCTACTCATAATACCACATAAACTCAATTATAATACTTTGAGGCATATTCAATATATACAATATCATTCTTTTCTATTATCTTAAATCTTTCCTTATGTGACTCACAAGTGTAGTTAGTACAATGTATCACCTTGAGATCATCTTACAATAGACTTTCATAGTCATGGTTCATAAAAATAACTGCATATATTTTGAAGTCATACGCAAATCATAAACATGAACTTCACACAAGCATGACCATCTAAGACAACCCTTTATACACACTAGTTAAATGTTGTAGTAGCATCCCATAATACTAATCCCATGAAGTGTACCTAATGAGTCAACCTAGACTAGGCATAACATACTCAACAAGCCATAACACTTTCATTTATAACTAGACATAAGGCACATACTTCATACATCATATAAGGACAATTTCCTGTACTACAACCTTAGTAGTAACAGATTTAGTTCATATCATAATAAACCACTATCATAACCCCTTCATAAGAATACTTGTAAAATGTACACATGGAGTCTCATACACCCATATATACTAAGTAAACTCATTTACAAGCCATAAGTGCAATTGATATTCATAATCATAACTCATATCTTTACTTACCAAATTAATTTAAGTTGCACTAATACAATTCATAAAAACATAACATGAGTCATACTCTCATAAATGTACTAATCTTATCCTTTCTTGAAGTTTATTGTTCAATGCATGGGTAGTGGACATAATTCTACTTGTTCTAAGTAATCTCATCAAGGTATTTTGATTAGAGTCTATAATTTTTATCTTAGGTCATTTCTTACTTTGGGATAGTTAGCCATAATCGGCATAGACGGTGTGACCTACATGGAATCTTGTCTTCTCCTCCCACACCAAAAAGATGGCTAACACCTGCATAAGATGTAACCAATCATAAATAGCTATGTAGGTAGAGACCATATGATACAATGTACGGCGGCACGTAGTTACGGAACAAGAAGATTTTTTCTAGAAACCTTGACTTACTAGCATGAAGGTTTCTGTCATGAGACAAAATCTATTTTGGGAACCCGGACTTGCTAAAAATAAAGGTTCTCTACTGGGAAGCCGGACTTATTAACGAGAAACCCCCAGTCTCATTTGTCATGTTCATTTTATGCTAGGCTTTAACTCTTATTTTTAGATATGTTTAAGCCTTAAGTTAATTCATTCATAAAGAATTCTTTAGGAGCTTGCTTCTTTTATACATCATATTGCTCAAAGGATTCTAAGACGAGAATATCTTATCATCATAGACTCTACTTCATATGATAATGTCCTTCCACATGTTCATACATTCATACATTACGGTGTGTGTGTATACAATGTGTGATCTACATTTACATAAAAACCTGCAATCACGCATCCTCATAACTTCATAAATCATATAGTTCACATGCATAGAAATAGGTAATGATGCATAGGAGAACTATCCATTACATATTCATCATGAATCTGTTCTATTTATAGTCATGCATGAAGTGTGTGTGTGTGTGTGTTTGTGCAAATTTATCAACATGATCATATAATGTCTATAACATAAACTTGAATAAGACAACTTCAAAAGATTATAAGACATGTACAACATTTGTTTAAGTCTCAAATCATACACATAGATAAAGTATTAAGGACTATAGACTACACACACTCACATTACATCATACGATAACATACCCAAATCTAGTATATAAAGCTCCTAGCATTCTTTGACCATTCATTCATATAGGGTTCATAAATGTAGAGATCATAGTTAAAAGGTATGTGTGACTCCTCTAAAATGACTTAGGTGAAACTAGAGCCAAACAATTGTGTCATGACATTTTTAAGTCTAAATTTTTTAATAATAGTGTAATTAGGGATTTTCTAGAGTTTCTGAAGTTTGGAGGTCAAACATCCAAGAACGTCTAAGACATTCGAAAGTTTTTCCTTGAAACATTCTTGTGTGTCCCAGTGTGTATTAACATGATTTATGTGTTATTTTGAGTTCAAATTAACGTGAGAGGTTCCTATAAAGTACAAGAGAGTATTTGATGTGGAATCTTCTGGGGAAAACTCCCTGAGGACCAATAAAAGGGTCCATGAGGAGTACCCAAGCCTAGGGCTAGCAACTGCCAAGACAGCTTGATTTGTCCATGATAGGAACTAGTCCGCGTGGCAATCTAGGTTCATGGAGATCCAAAAGTTGATCTGCATCGCGGATACTAGTCGTAATATACTATTCGGAATTTTTAAAAAATGATGCAGGATCAGCTTCGCATCATGAACTTCTTTCGGAATGATGATTCCGGAAGTTTAAGTTCAGATTTACTTGGTTAAAAGGTCCTATATGTTCAAAGGTATTTTGGGTAATTTGGGAATAATTATAGCCGGTTATTAGACATTTTTCAACCCAATTCACCATTCAAATAAAAATCCTCAAGTCTAAAAATAAACTTCTCCATATCTCTCTCTTCAGAGAACCTCCCTTGATGAAGCTTTGAAGATCCAAGGAAGAAGATTGATTTTTCCAATTTTTTCTCCATAAATTTAGTGGTATTTTTTATCACAATTATGTATTGTTCTTCATCCTTAGATTCACTTTCATTAAAAGAGTCAATTACAATGATTTAAAATTTGATAAAAAAGATAAATTCTTGAATTTTGTGATCTAGCCATTGGTTCTTGCAAATATTGTTTAGAATAATTTTATATTGACGTAATTGATGTTAATTAGATCATTTTAACTTTAAAAATATATGAACCCATGTAATTCATGTAACCCTAGAATTGACTACATTATGGGTGATTTATTTATGTCTTAATGCTATTGAATTTTTATGTTGTATGTTTATGGCTGTTGAATTATGATAGACTGATGCTATAATTTTTTGTTGGCTGCCGTCTTTTCAGAAATTCATATTGTTTTATCCTTGATTCATTATGTATTGTTATTATTAATTTGAAATGAAGATCATGACAATTGGTAAGGGACTTGGTATATTTTGTTGGACTAGTTTGTTATGGATTGAAGTTGTGATATTTAATCTATGATATATTGACATAACTTCCTCTATATTATGTATTATAGGTCTTATATAGTGATGATTTTTGTTATGCTCCACTTATTGTAGAAGTGCTTATGTGTGATACTTCTTACTAATGTGGCCTTGTCGGCATTACTTTATGAATTGTGAATGATGTGGCCTAGTCGACATTACTGCATGTATTATGGCTTTATCATGTTATCACTTGACTAAGTGGTTATTATGAATGTCTTGATGACCTACGTATTTATGTGGAGTCAAAGCATGAGTTGTTGTAGTTGATGATATGTGTGTCTAGAAGACTGTGGTATAGTCATTATGTGGATTAATTGATATTGAAGTATGATGGTTTTTTTATAGATTATATGATACTTGTGATACTTAGATTGATGATACTATAGTAGTAAATAGGATAACCTATGTATGATATTGGTTTTATGTATGTGCTTCTTGAATGATATGCTATATGTAATATGGTGAAGTAGGAGTGTATCTTATTTCAGTAGAATTGTTTTCATTACTTGAATCATGTAGAATGAGAATATGAGTTCTTGACTTAGTATGCTAAAGCTTTGTATTTTTTTATGTGTTATTGACATGTGACCATGAACATTATTAAGAAAGTCTTTTATGTGAAACATTCAATCTAGTTGGAATGGTATGATATCTTTGAAGTTGAAAACTGTAATGGTATCCTTGTTGTGTGAATGGTGGACTTATGGTTGATTGACTGGAACGATATAAAATCATCCTTAGGAAAATCATTGAGCAATCCTCTTAACCATTGTACGGAAATCACTTTTATAAGGTGTTATGATTTGGTTGCGAACTCTATATGGAACCTCTTCATGTACTCCATTATGTGAATCACTCTATGAGAAAAAAAGCTAGTACCGAGTGATTATAGTCAGAATATTTTAAATATGACAATAGAGAACAAAGATACCCTTCATATTCCCTAACCATGTGCCACATGGGTTGTATCCTAGTTCTATGATTGGAAAGTAGAACATCCTTTATCGGAGTAGGGGTGAATACGGATTCCATGCTTAGCTACCATGGTCTACATCGGTTATTGCCTATTCTCATCATATGGGATACCTATTAGTGTTTGACATGTTCTATGATGTTTAGGTTGTTGTATGTGATGCTTAACTAGACATTGCATGATTAGGCTTTCTAGATGTTTGTGAGTGAGTTCTAGGTATTCTCCAAGGCCATTATTTCAATGTCCTTCTACATTGAATGTCGCTTAAGTGAACTAATGAAGATAATGAATTAAATTATAAAATATGTTAAATGAATCAGTACTTAACTACAGTACTTTAAGGGTTTCTTAGTTAAGGTATTAAGAGGGCATAGGAATGGTCACTTCATGTATTACCTAGGGAAGTTTAAAGAATGACACTAGATAGGAAAAGTAAATTAATAAAGTAGGCATTATTTAAATTTAGAGAGTCTTAATGGGTTATTTATGTAATATTGGAGAGGGTGTATGGGAGTTCTTTCTTAAATTACTTAAGTAAGTCTTTTTTTGACCTATGGGAGGAGAATTTCCTATTACATATATGCTATTATGTGTGTTAAGAATGATCTTATCTTAGTTAGGCTAAAGGATCTCTTAAATGTGTGTGAAAGGATTATATGGGCGGTTACTTCATACCTCACTCAGGTGAACGTTAGATTCACCTTTAATAGAAGGAGCTCATGTTTTTGTGTTTTGTAGGTGTTAATGATTCTATATTGTGATGTATGAAATATTGGTAAAGTTACAGTGAAATCAATGTAAGGTCACTGTGAGTTCACTCAAACCTTACTATAATGTACATATAAATTGAGTATAATTTGTAATGTGTCCTAAAAGTGATGTTTGATGCCTATATCAATTACTATAATTTCAAGATGGGTTTTAATCAAAGAGAGAATATTTCTCATTGTTGACCTTTTCTCATGTTTTATGCATTGAGTCATACTTAGTACATGTGTTTGTAAAAATTGCATGCATTTTTTTTATATCTAATTGTGTAGGTGGAAGGTGCGAAGCGTCTTGAAATTTTTTTTGAAAACTAGCATTCTTTCAAAAATTTTGAAGTATGTCTGCACTTGACTCGAGGGCCTAACAGAATAAGTATTTCTGTATTTGTATTGTATGGGCCGTGTCCCAAGTATTCCTGAGTCTAAGTTTGGCATATGTTGAGACTGAGTGTTTTGTACGATTTTTACTATAAAAGATGTTTTAAGATATTTCGTGTAAAAAGTATTAATTCTGCACTATATTTCATACTTGTTAAATGAATGATGTAAAATGGCCTATACAAGACCTCTAAGAGGTCAAGTACACGAGTCGTACTCCGAGAGTGCCATATCTTCTAGGGTGTGCTCTCGAGATGTGACCATATTCATCCTCATTAGCCACATTTGACAACTCTTAAGGCTAGCATGATCATCACATATACTCAACATTATTCACACACAAAAATCATAAAACAAGTGTGGAAGACTATTCATATACTTCACCTAACATCAATTCACATACAACATGATACTAGAATCAAGGCTAAATCCTTAAGCTTCCTAAACGTGGAAATCATCATATAAATTCATATTATATATAATTCCTTCAAGGTCATGATTATCACACATAAGCATATAGAAGAATGTAAACACTGCCACCATAAGTGGACCATACCAAAAAATGCCCTTCAAGTCCAATTCAATAAACATTGTAAGGTAAATAAGAAGAAATAGGTCAAATTACCAAATCTCCGAGCTAATGATCATCTTAATAAATTATCAACAATTTATAATTAATTGATATAGAGAACACTGGGATAAATAAATGTAGTATAATCTAATAACAATTGGATAATTAACTAGTAAAGATCACAAGACCCATAACATAAAATCATTTGAGAGGATAAAGAGATCATGGATTCTTCATTGGAGAATTCGGAAGAGTAGACAGTTTTGGGGTTTTTTATTTGCGTAATGGGTGTTGGGTTTTTACTTGGGAAAGAGGTTAAATAGATCATAAAAATAGTTTATAACCGAAACTCACAGTTACCAAAACACCCAATACTTATTAGGACTTTTAGACATGTCAAACATGACTTTAAAACGAAGCAACCGAATCCGGGAAGTGTCTCCGCCTCGCAGAGGCAGCTCCTAATTTTGATTTCTATAATTTGAGGAATTTATCCTAGTGTAGCTTGTGTGACGCACAGGCAGAGACAGGTTCCAGTTGCGCGACCCGAGGCTTGCTTTACTTCTTGGTTCTTAATGCTGCCATTTGGCAGCTTACTTGTCGAATGTTTTGGTCCTGCTCGGAGCCCTTAAGGTGGTCCTCGCGGAAAAAGACCCAGACGTTTTGACACTTAACATTTATTTAAGATACTAGGGTAAAATCCACTGTTTTTCTACTCCAAAAAATACATAAAAACAAAGCGACCATACAAGCACACACTAGTACGTTTAAAGACTATTTTTCGAATGTCTTTGACGTTCTTTGACATTTGTCCTCCAAACCACTTCAAAACAACTATACATGTCGTAAAACACTTTATTTACTAGTTAATGGCATTTTTACACACATGTGAGTCTCTAGACACCTAATCTCGTTTTGAGGGCCTTGAAAATATCCCCCACTTGGGAACATTTTGTAACAATCGTAAAAATGTATACGATAACTAATGCTCAATGTGTCTAGAATGCCTACTATTAGACTGGGTTCACACTGATTGATAAAGGTAGATATAGGATCTAAACCGTTGAAATAGACAAGCTAACTAACTTGCGGAGTTAGTTGATCTACGAAAGATTGGGTCCAATCCTGTAGGGCTCCTGAATATGAAGATTTGCCCCGATGAGTCTTTACCGGACATAAAAGGGGAGATCTTAAGTTTGAAGGGTCTAGCGGTAAAATGGTCTTTTTCTAGGCTAAGGGTTGTATTCTACTTACCCTTATTACGTAATTAATAATTAATTAATATGGTGGAGGGCATTTTGGTAGAGAGGGACGAAATTGCCAATGAAGTAAAATCTTGCCCCACCCGGATTCGAAACTAGTTGGGACCAATGATTTAATTTCTTTTAATTAATTTGGTAGATTGATTTAACAAATTAATAATATGGCTGATTTAAGAAAATATGAAAATCAAACTTTAATTTATTGATTATTAATTAGAAATTAATTTAACTATGTGTTGCCAACAAGTCCTAATTCTAAGGTGACACTACCTCACACTTCTCTCTTTCACGATTATACATCTACCTTTCACAGCTGTTTTCACATTTTCTCTGTTAAAAAAATCAGCAACGAAAATCAGAATAACAACAAAAGTTCTTCACACTTGAAGAACATATAAAAATGCAAACGAAAGAAAACAACTCATCAAAGTAAAGCTAAATCTGACATTTTCGAGGGGTAAAGTGGGAGGTTCTGTGTTGGAAATTGGGTTGGTGGTGATTCTGGGCAGCAACATTGAGTGTTGAACAACACCAAGAACGGATATGGGTTTTCTCTCTTGAAATCCTTTCTCAAAGAGAAATATCATTTTACAAAATTCAACGTATGAAACTAGGGTTGTCCCCTTTTTTGTCGAATTCCTTGTCCCTAGTCTCCATCCGGTTTCAATCTAAATTAGGTTAGAAATCATTTTGTTGGTATGGTTGCTGGTAGATAAGTGTGAAATATGATGTTCTCTGTGATTTTGTGTTCGGAAATAACAAGCATGTTCAATGATTTCAACCGAAAATGATGGGGTGCAATGTGTAAAATGTTTTCTGTTGTTCTCCGTTTTGAAGCCTTAAAATGGCTTGTTTAATGATTGGAATTAAGGTACATAAGATGTTTTAATTTGTTATATTTAAATTAAGTGTAAGGTGGCTGATCTTAAGTGGAAAAATATAAGCTAAAACAACAACGAATCTACACTTAAAAGACCGTTTGACAAATTGTGAAAATTACACAAAACGAACATATGAATGTTGTTCAATCAAGGCTAGAATATTTAGTCAAATTTCAAACACTTGATGATGGAGTCTTAGCTAGAACACTTGAGGTTTGCGGAGTTTAAAATAAATTTAAAAAATGTGAGGTCAATGGGGATTTAACCCAAGCGTTCACTACATGAAAGGTGGAAAAAATTAGAGGTGTGGAATTCAAGTCCACAACCTGTCGGCCAAACAAGAGAGTAAAGAGAAATTTTAAAATAAAAAAAATAATGAGAGGAGTGGGATTCGAACCCACCACCTCTTGGCAGAATTAGAAGGTAAGGAGAAAAGGGAAATTAAAATAAGGATAGGATGTGGGGATTCGAACCCACAACCTCTTGAATGGATGAGAGAGTTAGTAGAAAAATAAAGGAGAGAATAAAATGTGGAGGGTGGGGATTGAACCCACAACCTCTTGAATGGATGAGAAAGTTAGGAGAAAATAAAGGAGAAAATAAATGTGGAGAGTGGGGATTGAACCCAGGACCTCATGGATGGGTGAGAAAGTTAAGTGATAAATTAAAAGAAAAATAATGAGCTTGTGGGGGATTGAACCCACAACCTCCTTTCCTTAAAATGAAAAAGGGGAGGAGAACAGGAAAGAAATATTATTGGGTTGATGGGAATCTAACTAGGGTCTCCCAAATCTGAAAAATACAATCATCAACTTTAAATAAGATTAAGTATTGTTCAAGGGAATCAAAATCGGTTTGCCTTTCCCGATTCCGTATTGACACATAAGTCATACGTAAGCAAGTATTTAATGAATGCTGCCTCTAAAGATCAAAATAAATATCTTTGAATATCTAGAAGATGCATAAGTCTTGTACCACATAATCTTGGGTAAACATGAATCACTTAGGCAAACTATTAATGAAGCTTCGTGGCTTGTATATGTTGACTCATATGTCTAACATATGTTTAAAAGTAAGTGAACCGAATATATATGTAATGAAATGATGTAAGCCTAGAAGGGTTAATTAAGAGTGTGAAACACACTACATGGCCATGTGCATTGGCATATGATGAAATGAATATTCATACAAAAAAGGTGAGAATTATGAAGAGAAAATGTTCTTAAGCTAATTAATGTAGTGACAACATGATAAGAGGCTAATGTGAAAGATGAGATCAATATCAAATGAGACTAAGTAAATGTTACCAAAACGTACTCACCTATGAGAGTGTAAAGTTAATTAAGAGACCAGCCTCTATGAACACTCTAATGAATGTATTGAAGTTAATTCATACTTAATACTAATGATGATATGAGAAATCATCTAATGAGCTATGATGTCCTCACGCTAGAAGCCAACTTCCATGATGTATGAGTTGAATGTAATGGAACTTTATACTGAGCACCGATAGGCTAGCTATGAGTGGTGAAGACTTCTTTCAGGAAGGGCACAAGTTCACGTAATTTTGTCATTAGATAAGACACTTTAATATCCTAGTCTTCTAACCTATACTGTCAATATAAGGTATGACTGGTGATTGCACTTGTATATGAAAGAATGAAAAATAAAGTACGTATGAATGAATAAAGTAGACTCTGTGTTTTCTAAAGAAGTTCCCTAGTTGAGGTCCCATACGCAGAGCCCTCATTTTGTGAAGTCGTAATGTCAAGTCCATGATCCCAAGGTTTTATGACATATGAAAGAATGATATGAACTATGTGATATGATATGTGAAATATGTTATGTGTTGTTTTCAGAATGATAAGTTTGATGTTGCATGATACACTCATGGAATGACTTTCAAATCCAAATTGTGTATGTCCATTGTCTTTCCTGATAAAATTTAGCAAGTCCACTGACTTGACATTCCATAAATCATGTTGTTAGGAAAGAGATATTCTTTCTCATGCACGTCCTTTGTGTGTGCTTGCATATACCCATAATTAGTACAATTTTGTAATAATTCCATACAAATATCTAGTTTTAGTGCAGGCAGAGGTGGAAGTTAGGTCTAACAGTATGACGTTACAGCTATCCAGACGTGGAGCTTTCATCCAGACTTGGTAGTCCTTCATGCTTTTGAGGTTGTCTAGTGTTATTATCTAGATTAGATGTAGGCTTTAGATAGTGGAGCATGTTCCACTAGTGTTTCATTTCCCATTTCATTTCAGACATTGTATTGGTGTCGTTCTGGCAAGTAAACATTTAATGCAACTATGAACTACTTCTTTCATTTGATGATCTTAATGTTAGATGGTTGATTGTGAACATTTATGACTTTAAGTAGAATATCTTATACGAATGTTAAATAACAAAAAGTTCGAATTTTTCGCAAAACAAAATAAACCTAAATGAAGTAAAGATGATGTATCTAGGCTTGTTTGACACTTCTAAGAGGTCAAAAACGCTGGTCTTGGCTGGGGTCTAGCCAGCCGTAACATATTCATCCTCGAATGAAACTTGGAACTTTTAAAACACTCTCAAGGAATCAATAGACTACAGAGAACTTCACAACATATAACATGTTAACAAATAAGAGTCAATGCACCAATCTTACAAGGAACACAAACTTCATAGTATCATGCAACTAAAGTAATAATAATCAAATATGGATTACACTTACAATTTCTTTCCATGGTCACATATTTTTTCATACTCATTGAAATTTATATGAACTACCTTCTCCAAAACTTTATACATGATCATTATCTCATGGTAAACTTAGTCATATAATGGATTTCTCGTGCACACATAGGCTAAATCCACACTCCAACTAACTTGAGTTTAAGCAATGCACTTAGTTGCACAAAAACCATGATTCATGTAGGTTAACTACAATCTTATAGCTTAGACATAATACCATAAAGGTCACATATAATTTAACCATGTTAAAAAGGTCAATTTATTTTAACGAGTATTTCTTTACTCCAAACAAAAGCATGCTTAACTCTTTTACTTATGGACTGAGAAAATCGCAACTCATACCACACAAATCACAATAATTGGTAGTCATTTCATTCAATTTCAATTTCTAGCATGACACTATCATTCTTTAACATGCATCATTTAGGAATGTTGCTATAATTTTTAGGAACGCATTGATGACTTGGCTTGACATATCATCACTTCTCAGGAGTGGGACTATAACAACACTTCCTAATTAATAAAAGCTACAAATTTTTCAAGGGAATACACATTTTTCATTTAAGTAAAGCTAAACACTTCTTTTGTCATGACATGGATTCTGGAATCCGAATCGCAATCGGGATCGTTGACCTCTCAGAGGTTGTAGACAAGCCTCTTCTTGCATTCATCATATTCATACGGTTAATTTTAAAAAATTTAAACTTTTTAGATAAGTATGAAGTTTACATAGTCTTCATATAGTTAATACTTAATTGCATCATATACTAAGCTCAACGTAAATGAAAAACCCATCTAACACAAGTGTCAATTCGAAATAGAAAATGAATATATCATAAATAGTTTGTCAAACTCGGTCTTATTACAAATCTTATAATTGAAAATACAAAGAAACTCTAGGGACAAAAACGACTAGATATGTCTAAAACTAAGGCTAGACTAAAACTGTAGTTTCCTCGAAATAAAGAGGACCTACATTATAGTTTGGAGAATGCTTATGTCCGAACCGCTGCAAGAGACTTCAATTTTTTCTCTTACATGAACCTATAAAATAGTAATGTTGTATGGAATTAGTACACACTTCTACTATGTATAGGGATATGCATTAACAAATAACGGAAATGCATGAACAAGATGGTTCTTCCTAATCAACATGCTTTCTTGAAAGATCAAGTCACTTGACTTGCCGAATTCGTAATGGGGAGGTCATTCCATGAATTTGTCAAACATAATACATAGGTTCACATAACATATATTTCATATTTCATATATAATACATTTCATAATTAAGAAAACATGGAATCATAGACGTAGCATTAAGACATCTCAACATATGGGACTTCAACCCGAAGGTCTCCTTTAGTAAACAAAGAGTCTTCTTCATTCGTTCATCCGTACTTCACATAATTAATTTCACTCGTTCATAGGATGTTATAATTAGCAGATATACCTAGGATGAAGTTTAAGACTCTCATCCGGATCATGAAGTGCAATGACCAAAAACGACCTAATGTCATTATTTGAATCTGGTTTCACCTCAAGATTGTCTTACACCAAAACCTTCAGTATCTCTCATTTCATTATCTTTAATACTTTGAGGAACTTCAAACTTAATCGACATATATCATGTGAGAATCATGAAATACGGTGTCTCCCCCACACCGAAAAGAGGTGGAGTCATTGGCCAAAGTTAAACAAAAAACATGCAAGGGGGTTCGAACCAAGCTAGTTCCCTATGTTTGAAACATAGTTCAAAGACTAGGAAGTTTAGGGAGACCCACACCCGCCATGGTGTACATTCTCATCTCATGATATTTATGTGAACCTCCGCCCTTCCCTAAAGAAGGCATCACCACCCATAGCTAGCCTATCAGTGCTTAGTTTAAAGTTCCTATTTACATTTAACTCATACATTATCGAAGCTTCATTCATAGCATAAGGTTGTCATAGCTCATTAGATGATTTCTCATCTCTTCTTTACGTACTAAGTGTGAATTTTCCTTACACATACATATAGAATGTGATTGAGACTTGTCTCTTAATATTCAACACTCTCTTAGGTGAGTACTTTTACTAACCTTTACTTAGGATTTATTGAGACTTGTCTCACAATTCATCTTCACCTCTTATCATGTTTTAACCATTTTCATTTGCATCATAGTTTAATAGAATCACCTCAGCTCACTGCGTGAGTGTTCATTTCTTCATCATGCCATTAACATACATCATATGTTATGCATATGGCCTTTAGTGTAGTTTACACTCATGGTTGTACCCCATTCGGCTTACATCATATCTAGGGCTTAGTTTCATGATTAATGTGGTCTTATATTTTCTTTCTATTCGAAACTAGGAACTTTAATCACTCCCAACCCGTGTCTCTCTTACTTGTGGCTTAGGTTAACTCACATTGCAACATACGGTGGACGTATGCTTCCACACGCACAAGCCAAGAGGCTTTACTCGTATTTGTCTAAGTTTTTCATGATCATCTTAGTGCATATTCTGCAAGACTTATACATCTTGTATATTAAGCCAAGGAACCCGAGTTCGATCCGTAGTTTATACATTTTATTTAATTATATGTAAGGCTTATGTGCCTCACTTTTTTGGTCAAGGGGATTCTTTTTCAAATCCCTTCGGCAGCATATATTTTTAATTATATATTAAACTTATGCTGCTCACACGTTTCGCCTTGAGGTCAGGTTAGATTCCCATCCTACACACAACATTATTTCCTTTTGATTTACTGAAGACCTCTAGATCTAGTGTTAGAACTTTGAGGTCTCAGGTTTGACTCCTAGGTGTAGCATTTTATATATTTAACTTTTTCCGAGTATTCTCTAATTCGAATTAGTTCCTTCGGTTATTTTTTTTTACATTTTACTCTATATAATTTTGTTTAGATTTTCATATGAACTTTAACTGATACTTTAGCCTAAACTTATGGCCGTATATCCATACCATTTTTTGTGCATTGATGTACATGACCGAGAATCATAAATTCATTTTAATTCGGCAATTAGTATTTTCTTTTAAATCATCAATTTCATTTAATTTTCATGGACATTACGGTTTCATCATCATATATATATAACACGACAATTACATAGAATATAATTCACCACGTTCTTGAAAATGATCCTTAGAATCAGACACACATAAAATGATCATATACTGTCCGAAAACATCACATTGCACAAAATCGCAAACATTCCTAAGATTTTTAACCAGCAAACATACCAACGCATGCATCAACTTTTCAGAGGATCTAATGACATGGGCATTCGATGGGGCAACCTTATTACTTCTATTGGAGTACGTACTGAACCTTAATAAGCTCTTGATAAAGGTACCAAGAGATAAGAAAACCCATAAATTTTTCAAATTTGACAACCAGCTACAACCACACGTCCTAACCCACGTACAATCCTCTATTCCGAGGCTTGATTCTGGTTCACAAGTGAAGTTCTCTATGTGATTTTTTTAAGAACTTAGGCGTACAATTTTTCTTTTCATTTTTTATTGATGAAGTCGAGAACCCTGTAGAACTTTAGGTTTATTTTTCTTTTTTTGAATTACAAAGTAAAGCTGAAAAATGTTTTATGAAGAGATAATAAACTAAGAGTGCACAATGAGCACACTCCTAGTGGGAGTCATGCACCTCTTTCCCTGGGGGTTTGTTGTGGACTTATTCATCTCAATTTAAATGAAAAAATAATATTATAATCCACATCTTAAGTTACTATAATGCCCCTCCTTTTTTTTGTCTATTTTAAATCACATAAATCACAAACTTAGTGCTTCTAACTCGGCTCAAACCTGAGTATGGCGATCCAGTTAAACACGGATTTGACCAACGATCTTTGACCCATTTTGACTAATTAAAAAAATTATTTAATAAATTAAATATTAGAATATTGTAATTACCATGCTTCCCCTAGGTCAAAATTAACATTTAACCCCTAACACTCTTAAGACGTAGGAGTAACCCTCGATGTCCGGTTAAGACTCACACGGGTGAATCCTAGTTTTCGGGGCCCTACCATGGCGGGAAGTAACCCTACCTAGCTGAAACAACTCACCAAGTTGGTTGGCTTTGATGGTTCATAGGTCTAGTGTTCTGGTTCCACGTGCATCCAACCGTGTGAACCCGTCTAACCTATGCATTCTAGGTGCACATAGGTCTTAGTTATCAAAGTCGTTTTTGTGTTGTTAAATATTTATTGGACCTAAACACCCTCATATTTAACACTATTATCAAGCGTGTTCATATAGCCATCTCATGAAGTTAAATGCACATTAAGCATATAAAGAGGCACAACAACATGAGAAACATTAAATTTGATCAAAATTTCTATTTCATGCATTAATGACCTTTCATAACATGCATAACATAGTGTCATTTAATACAAGCATAACATAAGGAGAACATGCAAATCATACTTAGATGAAGTACTCCCTTCATAATAGTTTACTTAAGATCTCTTTGGTTCAAGCTTGAGTATGAATAGAAGGAAAAGATAGGGATATATACCACCTTACTAGTCATATCATCATCTCTCACTTAGGGTAAACCAACTTAGAGAAACTTAAATCATTCAAGTGTTCTTGGACTGACCAATCCTTCTAGTCATGTACAACATCACCCTCTTGGGATCAAGTTTAAACAAATTTTATTAACATTACCGCCTTCCATTTCACAAGAAGGAATAACTGCCCCCTTAGTTAATCACTCAATCTC
Organism: Solanum lycopersicum; assembly: GCF_036512215.1. Lineage (NCBI taxonomy): Eukaryota > Viridiplantae > Streptophyta > Magnoliopsida > Solanales > Solanaceae > Solanum > Solanum lycopersicum. Next base: position 41,189,044 of record NC_090802.1, read on the forward strand.
CACTAGGTGTTGAATTAAACAGATGATAAATGAGTAGCTAACTTAATCCACTCCATAATAATCACTCAAAGGGATTCATGACATAGGTTAATTCAAGGGAACTCAACATAGGACCATTAAGGTCATTCATAACCTTACCATCTATGCATATTATCCCTTATTTGGGGTAAGCCTAATAAAATATTTATCACATCGTGCCCTCAGATATAAATGTCAAAGCAAGTAAAGAAAAAAACTACATACTCTTCTCATATGAAGGTCTGATATCCTTGAGGGTGCCCACTCCTAACCTCATCTCAAGGAGATTACTAACTGAACCATCGAGAGGTTTCCCTCAAGTACCATTTATCTTCTATGTTAATCATATAAAGAAATTCATAACAATGAACTTTATTCATATTAGACAACCACATTAGGCCTTAACTAACCCATGAATGAAGAAACTACACTACACCATTTTCGGCCTACAGCAACACCACGTAAGTGTAGCCTAAACTAGCAAAAAGTGTGTTCTTTGATAAAAGGCTACACTTTTGGACATTCAACAACACTTTTTAGGGGCTGCCCAAAATAAGCGTAACCTTTGACATTAGGCAACACTTTTTAAATGTTTCCATCTTTGGCAATACTTATAAAGTGTTGCCAAATAGGTATAAGGGCACGCTTTGAAGACGTGCATTAGCAACACCTATTTTTTGTTAGACTACACATAAAAGCGTTGCCTTTTCAGATTTATTGGTCACACTTAAAAAGTGTTACCTTTTATTGGTCATCTATTTCAACACTTTCAAAGTGTAACTTTTTATCTACCTAGAGCAAAACATATGAAGTGTAACTTTAACATTTATAAGCCTACACGTAGCACAAATATATAATATATTTACATACATACAAGTGACCTAAAACACAAAATGAACTAATTAATAATTAAATTGAACTTCGAGAAATATTTCATGTACAACCAAAAGATAGTATGTATTGTGTACACACCCATACTTATACATCAAATATTCAAAATGTGTACACCATAAATCAAATATGTAATTAAACTTTTACAATAGTTCAAAAACTCTTCATCATCCACATCAAATTTGATCACCTCCATTTCCCTACACAAATAAGATATTGCAATAGGGTTCAAACTTCATAAGAAACAATATAAAATATTTGGTGTTAAACAATAACCATGATGCACGCAAACAACGTAAACTGCCTGAATATCAATTCCTCTAGCAAACAAATCTGTTCCATCAAGAAAGAACACAAAATTAAGAAATTTAACAATTAATCAATTTGAAATTTCAGTTATCGAAAAGCGTGACGGACCGTCGTAGCCATGATAGTCTGTCCTGCATGGTCGTCATAAAGATCACAGAAGTAGCAGAAGAAATTTGTTCAGTTGTAACGGAAAGCGTGACGGACCTTCGTAGCCATAACGGTCCATCCTGCATGTTCGTCCTGAAGATCAGTGAAGTAGCAGAAGAAACTTGCAAGTATCACAGTTCATGGGTATTACAAATAATAACATGATAATTGTTCAAGGAAAGATCAAGTATAACAGTTCCACAAACTTTTGGGACACTAAAGGAAATCATAAAGTATCAAAAAAATGAGTTTACAATTAATAATGATGGAGTTGGATAATAATTCGATTAAATCCCATCACATACAAACACAATATAAAAGATCTAGTAACAGAGATTTGAAGACATAATCTCGGATTAACAGCAAAAACATACATTAGGTCAACTTATCAAGAAAAATACAGATTATGTAGATGTAAGAAGAATAACAAAGTAGAACGTCTGCGTAATTCTAATTAAAATAAAAATGTAATAACACTTACTGGAACATGATAGCCACATCAAAGTAATCTTCTATCCAAAGTGGCATGAAACAAGTAATACTAAGTGCCGAGAAGATGATATAAGTTGAACATGCTCTAAAATTACAAGGTACTTTATGTAGAATGGTTCAAATATAAGTAGATTTTCATAGATAAGGTTATTCTCAATGCCAATACCATGGCCCGTCATGACCACAACGGCCTCTCATGACTACGACGGCCCGATCCGAGGTCCACGATGGCCCGTCGCGAGGTCCACGATGGCTCGTCGTAACCATGACGTCCCGTCGCGAGGTCCTTCAACCCAAGACGTGTTTTGAAAGATTTCCTATAAACAAATTTTTGAAGCATTTTCTTTCAATTTTAAAAAGGAAATCTGATGGAATAACTGTTTACCCAGAAATCTTTGAAGAAAATCGTCTTCTTTAGCTCCCCAATCATGAACAACGAAGCTGAGAGGAAATCGTCTTCTTCCGTTCATGTTCAGATAAATCGCAGTGCTCTTCGATTCTTCTTCAGCTCTCCAATTTTTTTCTTCGAGCCTTCTTCAGCTATACAATTTTCTTAAGCTTAATAATGTTTTTTTTAAGCTTCAGTTCTTCAATCTTCAGCTCTTCTCTTCAGTTTTCAACGTCCTCTCTTCGATCTCCATTATTTACTCTTCGATTTTAAGTTTTGGAGAAGAAAAATTGTGTGCTTTTTTATATAGGGTTACTTTACTTGTGTGCTCTTCAACGTCATTAATGCATGCAAAAACATACATCTAATGAGGACATTTCATTGAAATCATGTAACTTGTATTTTGAGTAAACTTCATGAACATAGGCACAATAGCACATTATAGTTCATATACATTATATAGACATGTATACTTCTCAGAATAACACATAAAGAATTACAATACTTTGAGTAATATTCAATACATACAATATCTTCTTTTTCTTTTATCATACTTCTTTCCTTAACTAACTCCCAAGTGAACTTAATGCAACGTAACACCTTAGGATCATCTTACAATAGATACATCATAAAATAGCCACATATATTCACAAGTCAAAATCACGTCATAAACATAATCTTCACACAAGAATCACAATCTATGAAAACCCTTTAGACACACTAGTGCAATGTTATAGTAGGCTTTAAATTTAAGACAAGCGTATGTTCAGGAAGAGGTTTTTAGATTATCTTCCGTCAAATACCTCCAAGGCTCGCATTGGTAGGGTGTCTAATACTGAACCTAAACAGGGGAGAAATGTTGATCCACCAAGAAAAAGATCAACTTGTTGTAAATGTGGTAAGACACATGTGGGTAAATTCCTTGTTGGAAAAAATAGTTAATATGATTGTGGCAAAGATGGCCATAGGTGAAAGATTTTCCTAATATAAAGAGTCAATGAAAGGGTAATAGTCAAACTCAATCATGCGTTCCAAGCGCTGAAGCTCCAACAAGGAACCGATTTTATGCACTCAAGAATAGGGGTGGACACGAGAGCTCTCCTAGTGTTGTGACAGGTATGTTACAAATTTTATCTGTAAATGGTTATCCTTTGATTGATCCAGGTTCTACCCTTTCTTCTGTTACACCTTTTGTAGCTGGGAATTTTGATATATTTCTTGACGTTTTGATTGAACCCTTTTCGGTTTGTACCCCAATAGGTGACTCTGTGGTTTCAAAGAGAATCTATAGGGGGTGTCCTATAATTCTGCCCAATAGAGTTACTCTTCCTGATTTGGTAGAACTTGATATTTTTTATTTTAATATCATCTTTAGTATTGATTGGCTCTGTTCTTTTTTTCCTTCCATAGATTATCGAACGAGGAAGTGAAGTTTCAATTCCCAAATGAACAAATTTTTGAGTGGAAAGGGGGAAATTGTATGCCAAGGGGTAAAATCATTCCTTTCCTGAATTCTTATAAGATTATAGACAAAGGTTATCTATACCATGTAGTAAGGGTTAAAAATATATAATATGAAATTCCTTCTATTGAGTCAGTCCCTTTGTAAGGGAAATCCCTGAGGTTTTTCCTAATGACCACCCAGGAGTTCCTCCCGAGGAAATTGACTTTGACATTGATTTGTTACCCGATATGAACCCATTTTAGTTCCTCCATATCGGATGGCTCTGGCCGAATTAAAAGAGTTATAACTCTAAATCAAGGATTTACTAGACAAGGGTTTCATTCAACCTAGTATTTCTACATGAGGTGCTCCGATCTTGTTTTTGAAAATGAATGATGGGTCCCAAAGAATGTGAATTGATTACCGCCAACTTAATAAGGTTACCATAGAGAACAAGTATCCTTTCCATTGAATTGATGATATATTTTATCAACTCCAAGGTTCTAGCTACTTTTACAAGACAGACTTAAGGTCAGGATATGACCAATTTAGGGTGAGAGGTGAAGATGTTCCCAAAATAGTTTTCCTAACTAGATATGGTCACTATAAATTTCCAGTTATGTCTTTCTGGTAAACAAATGCCCAGTCAGTGATTAAGGACCTATGGATAGAGATTTTTAGGAATACCTTGACTAATTTGTGATTGTGTTTATAGATGATATTTTGATATACTCCTAGAATGAAAATGATCATGAGTCATTAGAGGTTGGCTTTGCAATTCCTCAAAGAACACAAACTTTATGCAAATTTAGCAAGTGTGAGTTTGGTTGAGGTTAGTGGCTTTTCTTCTCCATGTTTCATCTGGTGAGGGTACAGAGGTTGATTCAAAGAAGACGGATGCAGTTAGAAATTTCCCTAGACTTTTGACTCCCACCGAGATAAGGAATTTCTTGAGTCTAGCCGGGTACTATAGAAGGTTTTTTGATGGATTTTTGTTCATTGCTTCTCCTTTGATAGCTTTGACCTAACAGAAGGTGAAGTTTTAGAGGTTCTAAACTTGTGAAAGATAAGCTTACCTCCACTCAAGTGTTGACCATACCATAGGGTAATGAAAGCTTTGTAGCGTATTGTGATGCTTTCCGAGTGGTCTTAGTATGTATCCTCACGCAACATGTCAAGGTGATAGCTTATGCTTCTAGGCAACTCATAGTTCATGAGAAGAATTATCCGAATCATGACCTTCAGTTAGAAGCTGTAGTTTATTCCTTAAAAATATTGAGACATTACTTGCATTATGTGCATATTCATGTCTTTACTGACCATAAAAGTCTTCACTATTTTCTTACACAAAAGGAGTTGAATCTCCGAATGACAAGATTGTTAGAACTTTTAAATGATTACGACATGAGTGTCCTTTAAAACCTCGACATGGACAATGTGGTTGCTTATGATTTTAGTAATATGACTATGGGTAGTTTGTCTCATGTGGAATAAGAGAAGAAAGAACTTGCGAAAGATGTTCATATGTTGGCTCGTTTATGTGTGCGTTAAACATTCTCCAAATGGTGGTTTCATGTTCCTTCATAACTGCGATTCATTATTAGTTGTTGATGTTGAATCTAAGAAAAAATATTGATCCTCTATAGATGGATTTGAACTAATCGGTACTTGGTAAGCTTAATGAGTTATTGGTGTTCATAGGTACAAAGAAAGATTATGTGTACCGCATATTGAGAATTTGAGAAATTGATTTTTGTAAAAACACATGGTAACCACTATTCTATTCATCCGGGTGCCACAAAATGTATTATGACCTTATGGAAGTCTAAAGGTTGGATTGTTTAAAAAGGGACATAATCGAGTTTGTTGCTAAGTATTAAAATCACTATCAAGTCAAAGTTGAATATCTAAAACCAGGTGGTTTAACCCAAGTCATGGATTTTCTTACATAGATGTGGGAAGCAATTAACATGGACTTTTTTGTCGAGTTACCTCGAACCAGGAGGCAAAATTATTCCATACGGGTTATTACGGATAGGTTTACCAAATATGCCACTTTTTTGTTGTGAATTCTACTTATAGTGCCGAAGATTATGCAATAATCTACATAAGCGAGATTGTGAGTCTTCACGGGATTCCTTTGACCAACATTTCGAATAGAGAAGCACAATTCACTTCTTGTTTTATAAAAGCTTTTTGAAAGTGTTTAGGTACTCAAGTGAACTTAGCACCGCTTTTCATCCTCAAACAGATGGGAAAGCGGAACATATCATTAAGACCCTTGAAGACATGTAAAGAGCCTGTGTAGTTGATTTCAAAAGAATTTGAGAGGATCATCTACCATTGATTGAGTTCCACTACAAGAATAGTTACTATTCGAGCATCTCCATGTCACCTTTTGAATCTCTTTATGGTATAAGATGTAGGTCTCCAGTTGGATTTTTTGAGGTGGTGAGTCCTCAATACTTAGTCCTGAGATTTTTTATGAGGCTATAGAGAAAGTTTGAATTATACGAGATAGATAAGACAACCTACAGACGTAAAAAGTCTTATGCTGACAATAAAATAAGAGATCTTGAGTTTGAAAAAGGTGATCATGTATATTTGAAGATTTCACCTATGAAAGGGGTGATGTGTTTTTTGTAAGAAGGGGAAGTTAAGTCCCTTATATTTTGGTCCTTATCAGGTTCTACAATGGGTTGGAAAAGTTTCCTATGAGCTTAAATTACCTAATGAACTATCTTCGGTTAATCTGGTGTTTCATGTTTCCATGTTCAAGAAATGCATAGGCGACCTAGTGTCTATTATTCCTATGATGGTATAGGGGTGGATGAGAACGTCTCCTATGAAGAAGTTCCGGTTGTGATCTAAGATCATCAATTCAAGAAGTTGAGGAACAAAGAGGTTGCCTCCGTAAATGTCATATGGAGCAACCATCTTTTTGAAGGTGCAACATGGGAGGCCGAAGTAGATATGAAGTCCACTATCCTCCTCTTTTTTATTCTTAAGGTTAGAGATTCCTCTTAATAAGACAAATACTAAATAATAAGAAAATGCCTTCATAAATCTATTCTTGCAATTATATGAATTGTGTATGCATGTGTAATCTTTAGATTTTTTTTGTTTTGTTGTTGTCTTTAAAAAAACATAGCATGGTCACTATTTGATGTATTTTGAGCTCACGTTGATGTTAAGGAGCTAGATCCTATTATGTGTTATGAAATGTTGACCTATTACATTTTGTGCATCATGAATTGAGTTTCTATGTTTAATGTTAATATACATTGTTATTTGTTGAGCTTCTAGTATTCGTTCTACCCTTACTCTCCAAAAGATTTTATTTTTATTAGGGAACGAGATAATGTAAAACTCCAAAATTTCGATGAGTTAGAGTAGAGCTTAACCCATTAAATGTTGATTAAAATAAGATTTCTAGACCTATATTAATGTATTAAACCCATTTAGAAAAGTTTATAGCCAAAATAATAATGAAAGACATTGACGTTCATAAACTAGCTAAGTTTAATTAGTTGACATCCCCATGTATGGTAAAGGTATGGGAGCATGAAAGGAAACCCAAAACTTGTAAAATGACTTTATAACGGTAAAATGTAGAACAAAGGGTCAAAAATTCATGTAATCACACCACAAGGAGCACCTGAGGGGTCCTTGAGGATGACCCAACATGGGGAGGCAGGCTGCATTTCATCGGGTTGCTGTGTCTCGTGCAGCCCAAATGCAGCTTGAAAAAGATGCCTCACAATGCGTTCACAGAACGAGGTCCACTTTCTCAAGTAAGATTTAAAAAAAATAAAAGAAATCAGCCTCGCGACGCAGATCCATTTCGCAGATTCGTCCGTGTCGTTTGTAAGTCAATTTAACTTCACAAATAGACCCATTTAAGTGAGGGTTCTTTTGGATATTGTAGGGAATGATTATATTGTAGTTTTAGGTAAGTTTTAGATGACTTCCACTCAATAAAAATCAGATTACACGAACTACTCTATTCTCTTTTAAGAACTCTTTATATTCAAACCCCATTGAAGAACAAGAAAAGCTTAAGGAAGAAGACGAATATTTCACACTTTTCATTTGAAATTAGTGTAATATTCTTCAATAAGGTATGAATTTTTTACCCTTGGTATTCCTTTACCCAAAAGGTCCTTTCAATGACGATTTTCAAGAATTCAAATCCTAGGGTTTTTACTCTACAAAAGGTTTTTCTACCAAACATTAGATTTTTGACTAATGATGAATAACAATGATTTTATATAGATAATTAAGGATGCATTGTTGAAAAATTTATATGGTGGTGTTGGATTTAGTCTAAATAATGTTCTATTTCTAAATAATGATTCCGATTATGTTGTGTCTACTACTTAATGTCATGTAAGCGTTTGAATTGGAACTATGATTATGATCTGTCAATCTTAAAAATTAAGGTTTTGATTAAAGGAAATTATCATCCTAAATCTTGATAGCTTATGATCATTTTTATACAAGCATTTAATCTCCTATGACCTATGTTAAGATTATCAATAAATGATGACTTAAAGCTTATTCTCAAAAGGAATTAAGCATAACACCAATGAACTATATATGAGATGTGTCCCTTCCTTAGTTTGAAGGTAGGTTGAAATTGACTCTTATGTTGCAGAGGCTGCAATGTAATTTTGAACTATGGGTCTATAATATATCTAAAGTTGTTGAACTATGTTGCCTCCATAGGAATACTGGCTATTGGATCCACCTAGAATGCTATGTTCATGTTTATGTTGTCTTTGATGGCAGACCACCTTTTTTGGTGTAGGATTTCGTGAATTCGGATTCTATGTTTAGCTCATATGGTCTATGTCGGTTAAGGCGATTGTTCCCTTAAGAAAAATGAAATACAAGTAAATAAAGATTGAATAGGATGACATTAGGAGTCTACTTAGTATAGGTAGGGGTATGGGACTCTATCTTTACATTGCACAAGTGAACTCTAAGAGAAGTCCTAGGATATTGTTGTCATGTAATATCAATATATGAAATGTATAATGCCTATGATATATGATGTTGCTCTTATAAGATGTTGACTACATTAATGAATATTAAATGGTCTATGTCGCTATATGTGATGATGAATACTTACGTTATAATATGTATGAAGCACAGCTTTAAATGTAGTCTCCTATCTTAGTTACTTGATTGTGTGGGGTTATGGGGCTACACATGATCGTTGCACTTGTATGCTTTGGATGGGATCATTGGTATATGTCTTGTATGTTATGTTATATGGTCTAACGAACATGAAATGTTAAGAAGACTTTATGACGCTATGTCTTTTCTTATGACTGTGATTTATGTTATTGTGATCCTTATCTTTTATATGCTTTTGTTGTATGTAGATTAAAGGTTATAAAATGACTTAGCATGCTTTCTAAAGAAATGATCCTCTCTCAATCATGTCCTTAAACGTTATGTGCATATACCGATACTTAGTACATGTGGTGTACTAACCCTTACTTTATATTAATACAAATCTAGGATCCGACCATTGAAGATTACGAAGGTTGATTGAAGATGCTTTGAACTCTTCCTCTAAGTATTGGTAGGTCCTCATGTTCGGGGATTCTATCTTTTAGTTATTCGAGCTTATGAAGACTAATGTAGTTTAATGCGACACTCTTTATTTACTTTTATCATTTGGATTCTATTGTAGTAAGTTGATATGTCATATTAATTTTTTATTGGCTTAGTCCAAGACTCGTTATCTTCAGATGGTTTTATGTGAGACATCTTTTAGATTTTCACATAGTTTTTTCATATAACTATGAAAAAAGCCTAAGTAAGATTCTATTGGAGAGTTTTAAGTATACCTCACTTAGTATAAGTAAAAGTTTGAATTTTTCTGCATTTTTAACTAATGACATGTTATGACTAATGCTAAGAGCTTGTCTGAGTCCTCTGAAAGAATAACGACGCCAGTCACAACTAGGAGGTGCTCTCCAGGTATGACATTATTTAAGGTCAAGGGATAGCTTATTAGGACCACATCAAAACTAACGAAGGGTACTTATCCTTAGAGGTCACATTGTAAAACCACATCTCAATGAATGGATATCCGACGTCCAGCCTATATTAGAGCGCTCTTGCTAATAGTGATGTTGCTACTAAACACTTCATCTCAACTCACAAAGAGTGTTCACCCCAAAACTCTCCTTTTAATCAACATTTTTTAGTTTAATTCACTAATTCATTCTAAGTATGAGTGAGTGTCTACATGTGAGCACACCTTTCACATAATCACCATTTTCATTAACATTGACTTCTAAACATACTTACACCTTTAACATGTGAGCACACCTTTCACATAATCACCATTTTCATTAACATTGACTTCTAAACATACTTACACCTTCATTCATCATATTACATACATTCATATGCTTCACATAATTATTTAGTTCATTCATACATAATCTCTAGAAAACATCACATAACAAGCTCCATAAATAAGTTTAATATGAAAAACATCATTATCATCTTATTGCACATAATATGCCTTCATGGCTTTATTATCAATACACATGTAAATTTACGTTCATAAATTCATGTAAACACTTCCACCAAAGGTGGACAATACCACTCAAGAGCATTTCATAAGAAGATCTAAACAATGTATCCAACTTACCATTCTTCCTATCTTCCCAACCCTATTCAGAATTTATCAAAAAATTCATCATAAAATATCTCTTAGGGCAGTAGCTAAACTACATTATAACCATCAACAAACCATAACACTAACATTTACTAATCATAATCATTAAACCCATTTCTTAAGCTAAAGGTTGATAAAAATCATAAACATGTTTTCACTGGGTTTTGACATTAAAATCATCATTTAATACTATGAACACCTCATTTTAACCATTAAAACATTATCATACAAAGACACATGCTTAGAGTAAAGGAATAAAGAGGTTTGAAGTTTTAAACCCTTATAGAAATATTTTTGAAGCGGCTCCTTGAATGAACGAAGGTTCAAGGATTATTAGAATACCTAAATGAGAAGAAAACCCATGAATTTTTTGGTTAATAAACGTCCACAACCAGCTTCTCCAAGACCTTCCTTGATTCCAAGCTTCCATTTGGTTTCGGGAGAGTGTTTCTTAAGAGAGGGGTTTTGGGTTTTAGGATATGAATTCTATAATTAGGTCTTACTATTTGAACAAAATTAATATACCTAAATTCCCTTAAAATTTCATCCATGGTTCATAAAATACTTGGGGTGAATTTACCAAACACCCAAGCAAAGGCAGAAAAGTTACAGCTTTTTGGCAGGCCAAACCACATACTTCACAGATGGGTAGTTCCCCAATCCACGCCCCTTTGTTGGGGTTCGTTGATTGTGAGGAGTCTCTACTATGTGATTGATTTGATAGCCTTACATTACAAGTCAGATACTAAGCTCGACGGGCCGTTGGTTAACCAACGGTCCGTCCCTTGTGGCCGTCGTTGGTTAATGCTTGGCAGCATCCTTTCAAATTGATGGGGTCCTCTACTTGGTCCCCTTGTGGGTCCTAGATGGGTTCGTACCTTGATGTTAAAGCGGATATAGATACACAAGATTTTTCTAAGACACACCTTCCGAATGTGATGGACGTTCTTGGACGTTTGACCTCAAAACGTCACCAAACATCACAAAGTATACAAAAACATCATTTTAGGGTGTTAAATTAGGACTTAGAAAGGATCCTCAAGCATTAAACTAACCTAAAAACTTATAAATCCCAAATCCCAAATAACTTCAACTTCTCTCTAGTTTCTCTCACTACTCCAACGACCCCCATTGAAGAGCAAGGTCACGTTTCTCTACGGATTCAAGTTTAAGACTTTCCTTCATCATTATTCAAGGATTTTCAAGGTTTTTAGGTTATTCACTCCTGAGATTCTATTCTCCACAAGTCTCTTTAACGATTTGATTTTAATGTTCATCAAAAAAAATTCATCCATTTTCATGGGTATACTTTTAAAGTTGAATTGTTTTGTCTTGAGTCTATTACCTATTGTGATTTATGTATATTTATGTGTGGAAATATCCCTTAAAGCTTTTCCCTAAATCTCTGTAGAGGCCCATCGATACTCTGTTTCTCCTAACACTAACTTGTGATTTAGGTTAGTTAATAATTGAGGGATATGTATTTGGATGTTTTCTTGTATTTTTTACAATTGTATTATGATGGTGAGTGAATTTTTGGTTAAACATCATTGAATTGAGAGTGATGTTTTTGATGATATTCTTGGATGCCATTGCTAAGACTTTCAAGATCACGAATACTCTATTATATTAGTGTTCATCTATTCTTCTTAATAATGTTGTTCAATTGGAGTATAAATGATGAATTATGAATGTATGATTAGGCTATGTACATGATGAATGTAAGATGATGATAGATGTATGATTATGAGGGATTGAAAGTGATGCTCTTGTACTTCATATTATTATGATTATGATGTAATGTTCTCCCTTAAAATTGGGTAGTAATGAAAGAAAATTCTCATTCTACAACAAAGGAGCTATGATAATGTTATAAAAGAGGTCAGTCTTCTAATACCTATGATATAAACTACTATTAACAAATACTCTAAGACACTTAAAAGGGAGAGTATTTAGCTTAGCACCAAGTGAACTTGGCATTGAGAGGTAACCCTCATAATGAGGAAGGTAGGTTCATCAAATGTCTCATTAGATGGAACCTACCAAGAAAACTTGCGTAAAGAAAATTTCTAGTAACAATATCCTAGTTCGTTTACTATGTACCCCCATAGGAAGACTATCTAATGGATACATGTACAAAGTATTATTATGTATATGTACTACCTTTGCTAGTAGGTTTCCCCCTTTTAGATGTAAAGGGGTAACACCGGAATCCATGTTTAGCTCACATGGTATATTATGATTTCTGGAGATGTTTCTATAATGTAAAATTAATGAATGAAAGTAAAAACATGCATAATAAGTAGGATGACTTGAGAGGTGCACTAGTGTAGGTAAGGGAATTGGACTTTAACCATCCATTTCACATGTGGATCTTGAGTGAATAATTCCTACAATAGTTTCTTTATATACATATGTTATAAATGAAATACATAATATTGATTCTATATAATGTTGTTTACATGTAATGTGACATTCACTTGATATACATGTTGTTTGTATAAATTGGCATGTATGAGATTGCATACACTTGTTATACTGCTAATTGATGCAAAGGAAATTCTTGTGGTCTCTTTGGTAGTTTACTTAGTTTATGTGGGGTTATGGGGCTTCACATAAACATTACACTAGTTGACTTGAAATCGTATTAGAGGACAAGACATGTAATGTATTGATGAAATGTACTCTAAACATGAAATGTAGATTATGTCATATTTATGACCTACTCATGAATATGAATATAAATATAGTCCATTCTTGTTAAATTAGGGACTTGTATATGCTCTTGAAATGTGCAGAAAGTCTTCTATGTTAATTTAGAAGGCTTTCAAACCAAATTTCCTTTTTATCATGTTCATAAATGTATTAGTTTCATATGTCTCCATATGCATGTGGTTTGTAATAACCCATGTTCTCACTATTTCTACAATAATATAGGTTTGGGCCATTGATGAGATTCATGGCAAAAGTTCAAGGTGCTTGGATAGATTCCAAAGTTAGTGAGTCGTCAAGTCCGACGACGAAGCCTATTATTCTACACCATGTTATTTGATTAGTCTAAAGATATTTTTTTATTTCCTATCTTGTTCATACATTTGTATTCTCCTATGAAACATATTGTAATATTGTAAGGGCTATGTCACAAATCTTGGAATCTTATGTTTGATGGTGTTGGTGTTAGATAATGGTAGACTATATTCGATATATGAAAAGTCTATGTGAAATTCAATGTAAAGCTATTAATTTTTTGTATTTCAGTTTACCTATGAAATGTGTGATATATGCTAGGGCCTATTTTGGTTCTCTTTTAGGATGAAGACGTCTTTTACGACTAGGGGGTGCTCCTCGGTCGTGAAATACTTAGCATCAGAGTATGAGGTTAACTAATCATAGGAATGATGTCTCACTAAAATACTTCTATGTAAAGTTTTGTTCATAGTTATGAATCTTGCCACACTTATGAATGAGAAGCTATGTAATACTTATGAAATTCTTACTTATTTTGGTATTCTTCATTCATGCCTCAAGAGTCATAACTCTATGTGTCCTTTCATTCTATTCAATTTCTTATGGTTATAGGTTATGACTATTAGAAGGGTAGTGTAAGAATCCCGTAATTCATTACTTAGTCTAGAGACTCACATGATGATCCAAGCCTTAAAACAATGTTTGGAAGCCTAATAAATATATTTAAACTAACTAGGAAGTTTTAGAGTCAAAACATCAAGAAACGTCCACGACGTCTGGTGAGATTGTAACTTGTTATAGTCTAGTGCAAGTGATGATAGTACGGTTTCAAGAAAATGTCTTAAGGGTTGTTACTCAGAATGTGATGGTAGGAAGCATAGATTCCTAAGAAGTTGTTTAATGAAGCAAGTCCAAGGGAGATGTGCCAACCTTCAAGGGAAAGACTAAGAAAAATGGCCAAGGCTAACCAAGAAGGGAGACTACTTCCTCAACCTTAACGATCATAATCATGGCTCGTGGTTAAAACCAAAGCAAAGTGGGAAGCTGATAAATATGACTTGCTCATGTGGAAAGGTGACATGAAGGGTTTGATACTGTCCAAGGCACCACGAGCCACTTTATGACTCCTAATGAACTTAACGAAAAGAGGAAAGGAGTCGTTACCATACCTAAGACGTTTTACAAAAAAAGGGATGTTTTGGAAGAGGCTATTGCCTACGAGCACCACGATCCACTTAACGCGTCGTGGTGCATGTTCACGAATGTGAGGGGGTTGTCGTGAAGTCCACTTGTGAGAAAACATGTTGTTGCTCTTTTAGGGAACAATTGCCTGACCCTTCACGACCACCACCACGCTCCATCAAGCACTTCACGGACCGTGAAGTGGGGCGCGAAGATGACGGGGGATTCACAAATTAAGTTAAGTTTGACTTTACTTTTGGAAGTCCTACTTAATGAGGGGTAGTTTGGGTATTTGGGGGTTAACTACATATTGATTTTAGCTCAATTATCACCAATTTTTTACTTCAAAACTCAAACACAAATTGAAACAAAATTTCTCCTACTTATATCTACATTCTCACTACACCCCGTCCTTCATTGAAGAAACCAAGAATCTTGAAGAAGAAGACAAAGCTTCAAAGCTATGGATTATTTCACTCTTGGGATTCCTTTCCCCAAAAGGTCAATTCAAAATTTGTTTTTATATAACCAAAAATCAAGGGCTTGTCTATACAAATGGGTTGTTTTTTAAACTTGAAATTAATTATTGATTATGACAAATTATGATTATATATGACTAATTAATTATGTATTGTTGAGTAATTTATGTTGTTTAATTTAAATTTAGTTTGATCTATGTTCCCTCCCCAATTACCCCAAATTCATGGATATGCTTGTGAATTAATGAGGAGTAATGGGTGTCTTGGTTGTTATAATTTAGTTGACTATGCTGTATCACTCATCTATTGTCATGTAATACTTGTATTGAATCTACATTTTTGGTGAATTCAAAACTGAACCATTTTGCCTAACCCTAGATATGAAATTAACTTGTAGATTATTAAGGTTGTTTGAATTGTTTATGTTATTGTATATTCACTATATTATGATGCTGATGAGTGGTTCCTTGGAAATTTGTGACGAATTGAGGGTAAAATGTTTTATGTGATACTTGGAGGTTATTGGTAAGAATTTAAACACTATGAATTTTATGCTTCAACAGTGATGGTGTATTCAAGATGATGATAAGCAATTGAAGTATGATTATGTAGTTACATTAGGAAGCTAATGATATGATGATAATGATTTTATATTATGAATGTGTTGAATTGTAAGATCATGTGAAAGGTATAATGATACAAGTTTGAATAAGAATATCTTGTGTGCCTTATAATTATTATGATATGATAATCTCACTAATGATGTGTTGTGGTTAAAGGAAGTGGCCATCCTATACCTAATGAGGTCATTATTATTTAATACAAAGGGTTAATCTCTTATGGCCTTAACTAAGTTTTTATGATTCAGAATGACTTAAAGGCTTTTCAAAAAGAGACTTTATAATAGAACCTAACGAACAAGATATAAGAGGTGTCCCTTCCCAATGTTGGAAGGTAGTGTCACAACGGTTTTCATGACAAGTAGATTACAATGGAGTTGTGAATTAAGAAGGTCTCTAGTATGTCTCCTAGTTCCTGAACAATGTTGCCTCCACAGAAATACTAGGTTGTGGATCCACCTAGAATTTTATATTCATTGTTTGGTTCTACGTTGGCATATAAAGCACCTTCTTTTGGCGGAGTATTTCATGACACCAGATTCCATTTTTAACTCAAATGGTCTATTTTACTTTAAGCTTATTGTTCACAAATGTAAAATGAATGAATGAAGTAATGAAGATAAACACTAAAAAGGGTGACATGACGGGCTCTTTTTAGTGTAGGTATGTGTATGGGACTCTACAGATACATTGCACTAGTTTGCCTCGAGGGGGTCCTAGTAGGTTATTCTTATGTATGATGTGCATATGATATCATGATATGTATATTTTGTTGGTCCTATTTTATCTCTCTTATATGATGCTCATTACATTCAAGAATATCATATTAGTCTTAATTGCAATATGTAAGATGATATAAAGTAATGTTAAGAAAGATTCTAAGAAACTTTAAACAGGGAATATTTTTCTTAGCACCGACTGAACATGACAATGATAGGTATCCCTTCAAATTAGGAAGGTAAGTTCATGAAATGTCTCATGATATTCAAGTTACAAGGCAAATTTTCATAAAGAGAGTTTCTAATAACAATCTCCTAGTTCCTTTACTATGTGTCTTAGGAAGGCTAAATAGTGGATCCACATACACGCTATTATGATGTATACGTCCTACTTTGTGAAGTGGGCTTTCCCCCTTTGCTGTGAAGAGAAAACACCGGATTCCATGTTTAGCTCACATGGTCTATTGTTAGTTATGACGATGTTACCCGAAAGTAAAATGAATGAATGAAAGTAAAAAGTTGCATAATAACTAGGATGACTTTAGAGGGTCACTAGTGTAGGTAAGGGAATGTGACTTTACCTATGCATTGCACGTGTGAATCTTGAGGGAATATTTCCTACAGTAGTTCCTTTATATACCTATATTATGAATAAAATGCATACTATTGAATCTATATAATGTTTTTCTTATATAATGTGACATTCACTTGATATACATGTTGTTTGTCTAAATTGACATATATGAGATTGCATAAACTTGTTATAATGTTAATTGATGCAAAGACATTGCTTGTGGTCTCTTTGCTAGTTTAATTAGTTTTTGTTGGGTTATGGGGCTTCACAAAAACATTGCACGAGCTGACTTGAATTGGGATTACAGGAAAGGTCTTGTAATGTATAGATGAAATATACTCTAAACGTTAAATGTTGATTATTATTTTATAATGATATAGTCCTGAATATGAAAATAGATACAGTTCATTGTTTTTATATTAAGGACTTGTATACGTTCTTAGAATGTGCATAAAGGCTTTTAAGTTAACTTAGCATGTTTTTAAACCAGATGTTCTTTTTAGGATGTTTCTAAATGTTTGATTTGCATATTTCTTCATACTTAGTGCATGTGTTTTGTATTTACAAATATACTCTCCATTTCTACAATAGCGTAGGTTCGGTTCATTGAAGAGTTCCAAGGCCAAAGTTCAAGAAGCTTGGATAGATTCTCAAGTTGGTGAGCCCTCAAGTTCAAGGACGAAGCCTATTATTCTAGTCCATGTTATTTGTTTAGTCTAAAAACATTATTCTATTTCCTATCTTGTAAATACTGTTGTATTTTTTTTATTAGACATAATGTAACATCCTAAGGGCTATGTCCCAAATTTTGTACTCTTATGTTAGATGGTGATTTTGTGTGATGATGGTAGACTATTTTTGATATATAAAATGTCAATGCGAACTTCCATGCAAACTTTTTATTTTTCTGTACTTTTATTTTTATATGAAATGCGATGACGTACACTAGGGTTTTTTTAGGCTTCTTTGACGAAGAAAACGATGGTTGCGACTAGGGGATGCTCCCTGGCCGTAACAATCTTGGCATCAGAGCATGAGATTAAATAATTATAGGAATGATGTCTCACTAAACAACGTCTATGTAGAGTCTTGTTCAAAATTGTGAATCGCGCCACACTTATGAATGAGAGGTTATGTGATACTTAGGAAATTCTCACTTATTTTTGGTATTCTTAAATTGTGCCTAAAGCATCTTAGCTCTATGTGTCCTTGTATTCTAATCCTTTTCTTGTGGTTATAGGCTACGACTATTAGAACGATAGTGTAACACTCCAAAAGTTTAATTCTTAGTCTGGAGCCTCACGTGATGAACCCAACCTTAAAACAATGTTTCTAAGTCCAAATAAATAAATTAAAACTATCTAGGAAGTGTTAGAGTCAAAACAAGGAGAAACGACCATGACGTCCGGTGAGATAGTAACTTGAACTAGTGTAGTGCAGGTAGTGCTAGTATGGTATCAAGAAGGTTTCTAAAGATTTTCTCTTGGTAAGGGTATGCAAGTATACATATGTTCCTAAGTAGTGATTTAATGAAGCAATACAAAGGGAGGATTGCAAACCTTCAAGGGAAAGACTATGCCAAAAGTCAAGGCTGCCCAAGAAGGGACATTACTGCCTCGACCTTCACGTGCATGACCACGGATCGTGGTCACAACCACAGACAAGTGGGGATCTTATGAAGATTCCTTGACCATGGGGAAAGATGACATGAAGGGTTACCTACTCTCCAAGGAACCACGAGCCACTTCATGACTCGCGGTGCACTTACTGGAAGGAGGAAGGCAGTTTTTAACATGCCTTAGACATTTGGAAAAAAACGGGGAGTTTTCGAAGAGGCTACTGCTAAAGAGCACTACTACCCACTTACCGGGTCACGGTGCATGTTCATTGAAGGGAGGGGGTTGTTGTGAAGTCCACCTTTTTAAAAAATTGAGGTGGCTCATTTGGGGATCCACTATTATAAGACCCCGAAAATGAGATAAGGTGTCGATAGCCTTAAATGTTTTTATTCAATTATTAATGTCCTAAATATGATTAGAATATTGTATATAGGTAGTAGCCAAAATACTAAAGGTATTGGAAGTTGAACGTCAAGGGACGACTAAGACATTCGACGACTAAGTCACCTCAATGACTAATACGTGGTTCTATGTTTTTATGGGTATTTAATGATTTTATAAGGTTATAAAATGTCTTATTATATTTTTTAGAGTTAGTGTACAATGTTTGAAGTGATTTGGAAGTTGAAAGTCCATGGACGACAAAGACGTTCGACGAGTAGTCACTTATGTGCCTCATGTGTCTATGCATGCTTAAATTTATAAGAAATGATCGTCCAAGGAGTTAGAAAGATAGCCCCTAAGATCTTCATCATATGTCATGTTGGAGACAATGTTGTTTGTATGTGTTGTAGGTGTTGTTTTAAATGAAATTTATGTGGAATGTATAAGTTTTTAAGAATCATAATCACGTTGGAAACGTCCAGGTATGAATTCTGAAGGGTCCCACAAGAGGCCTTAAAAGAAGGACACAAACCTGCCTAAGACACTCCCTGGGCAACATCCATTGATGGACCCAATGAAGGATCATTATTGCACCAAAAAGCCCGTAGAGAAGGTCTTGTTGATATGTACTTTACTTGGACTTGTGTCAAACAAATATTTGGCTAAGTACCCAACTGCGGAGGCCAAGCACGGCCAGTCAAGGCCTCGACGCCCCGTCACTCCCATCGTCGCAGGTGGGCTGCAAAGGGTGAATGAGAAATTTACCCCACATTCTAACCTGATTATGAATATTTTAATTTAGATATTTTTGGGTGTATATAATTCATTAAAAGCGTGATCACCCCATTATAGAATCCTCTCACAAGATTGAAACCTTTCCCCCAAAAAATACTCTCTCTAGAAACCACCATTGTTGGTGAAGCTCAAGAAAAGATTCAAGAGGGGTTTTCCATGAATGAATCACCAAGATTAAGAGGTTTTCAACTATATCAAGGTATGGTTATGTTCATATCTAGTGATCTTTTCTTCTATAGAGAGTCATTCTAAAAGATTTCAAAAGAGAAAAATATGACCAAACACTTTCTTCTTCAATCTTCGATCGGTTCTTCCCTAAACAGATTTCAAAGGTATAATATGAATATATTTATGATTATAGTATTATCTAGAATTTGTTTTAAATCAAATTCATGATGAACCCATGCTCTATAACAAAAATGATTTAGCGTTGCATGGGCCTTATGATCTTTATTTGTTATTGATTGATTTATGATTCTATTACATTGAAACGATTTTATATGTTGTTGTTTAATTGATTATGATCAGTCCATGAAAATAAATGTATGAAGATTTGAACATGAATAGCCTATGTTTCGACATGATGCCTTGAAGTCGATTGTGAGATCGGTTGTGTAGAGTTTTGATTATGTATGAACTATTTTAGATACTATTTTAGGGTGATATAATGGATAAATTTGTAGGTATAAATCCTTAATTATAAAATTAATAAAGTCTTGCATTAATTGACCTAGATTCCTTTAGGCTATGAAGTCAAAAAGCTAAGTGTGTGATAGATCTCGAATTGTGACTAGATGAAGCATGATTTCGTCTTGATTTCTTAAGTAATTAGATACAACCTTAGACTCATAATATGTATCAAATATGATCTATGTCAATTAAGGAAAAATTAACTAATGATCTATGTTATTCTACTTTCCTAATGTTCTAATGGGTTGTATTGTGTTATAGAATAATCTTGTAGCGACTTGAACATGGTTTCTTAAATTTTTAAAGTACGTTTATCTACTTCCATATATTTGTCTTATTTATGAATAAGGTGTATTAATCAATGATGATCAAAGGGTGAGAAATTGGTATGAATGCTTATTCCTTCTACTCTTCTATATCTCTATTTCTCTATACTAATGTTGATAAAACTTTTTATGGCCTTGTGTGGTATGGTCCACTTATGGTGGCGGTTTTTACTTATTGTAATTATATATGTGTTGACCATGTCTTTGAAGGCTAATTGAAGAATATATGATTTAGTGATTTTATGATCATGTTATGATATAATTGTGCCTATCTTCCTATCTAGTTGTGATCTAGGTTGTGTGGCTATTGTATGAACATGCATATATTCATGTTAGGGTATTGTATAGTTTCTGTCATTGATGTGTTAAAATGGTTAGTATACCCTACCCATGTATCCCTTATATGAAATTTTAAATAGCTAAAGTTAGGACCGTGGTTATAATGTTTATATTGTCTTGCCTCCTCTGCTATTATGTTTTTTGTGTATGTTCTTTCAAGTATAATGTGGTCTAAGATAGTGTCTTCCTAATGGAGTAATTGATATACATTATGTGATCATGTTGACCAATGTACACATACTCTCACTTACATGCATGTTACAAGTAGTATAGGTTATGGTATCTAAATGAAAGGTTGTTCTCATATTCACTAATGTCTATTACTATTCATGTAAAGTATATGCATATGAAGAATGTTATTCATTCCTTGCTAGGATTACTTGATAAGTGTATTAGTATGGGCAAGGGTATGTGACCTTGTCTATATATTGCACATGTGTATCTTGGTAGGATAGTTCCTATGTTTGGTTTCTATGTATATGAAAGATGAATATATGAATTTGTTATGAATGTGATGCGTATGAAAGGATGAAGTATGAATGTGCATAGTGTATTATTGGGTAGATATAAAAGCATTACTTATAAAGTTATGCCTATAGACTCATCCATTGATATATGAACGTGTGTGACTTAATGTGTTACATGAAAGGTTTGATCACATATATGTATACACACACACATTTATGAAGATATAGTAAAGAGAGGGGACTTGAATGGTGTATTCATGTGTACCCTAAACTAGATGATTCTTTACATATGCTATGTTTATGTTAATGGATTCTTTACATGATTTAGGTTGATGAACTTCAATCTATGACCTATGATTACGCATATGAGGCGATTAATCTCCTAAACCTATAATAATATAGTAAAAATATAATAAAGGTTTTCGATTAAGGGAACATAGCTTAGGACCGAATGAAGTTGAATATGAGTGTGTGTCCCTTCCCATGGTAGGAATGTAGGTCACCATAAATCCCATGAGGATGATGACCACAATGCCTCTATGGGAATAAATAGGGTTTCCATAAGTGAATGACTAAAATGCATAATCTTGGCATAAAGAGGGTTTTCACATGTACCTCCAAGTTTCATAACTACCTTTATACTATCAAGTGGATTCCACCTAGAAATCTATGTCTCATTTTGTTCTACTTTGGCCAGTAGACCACCCTTTATCGGTGTAGGGTTCCATGACATTGGATTCCATGTTTAGCATCACATGGTCTATGTCGGTTAAGGCTATAGTTTCCCTAATGTAAAATAAACTATGAAAGTTAAATGACTAGGACCCTAAATAGAATGACTTAAGAGAGGTTACATTGGACAAGTGGAAATAACAAACCCATCTAGACATTACACAAGTAGCTACTTAGGAAGTTCTAGGAAGATGTTCTAATGCACTATGTATGTGATCATTATGCATGAAATTGTAGTATTTTCTACTTGTTATCAAGATGTTCCATGATATGAGTCTTTATGAATGATGTTTATATTCTTGACTATATGGTAAAGGTCTTGACATAAGTATGTCTATGTGATATTATACTTCTAAGATGGTATGTGCTTTTCTATTATGTTTTGCTTTTGATTGAGTTTCTATGAAGTATGAAAAAGATATATATGCTATTGATATAGGTTTTATGATGATTTAATTAAAATAGCATGAGGTATGATTTCAAAGAAAATGTTCCTTTTAAATGCATGGTTGCCATACTTAGTACATTCTTGTGCTAATACCATTCTTCTCTACTTTTTACAGAAATTGTAAGATATGGATGCATAAAGTATGTCTTGAAGGATGAAGATGTTGATAAGTGATTCCCAAGCTCAAATAAAGGAATCCTTAAGTCCAAGGATGTCCTAATGTGTACTTATCGTAAAGTCTATTAAATATTGTATACTTTTCATTATGCCTTAAGGGTTGTGTCCCTAACGTATTATAATGTTATTGAGTCTAGGATGGTAAAGAGACTTAGAGTCTATATATGTATTATGACTTATATTCTCTATGTATATGAAGTAAAGTTTGTACCATATGAGGTGTTATGACAAATTTTTAGTTTTCCAGTAAATTTACTATGTCGATATGATGAATGATAACAATGAGCTTTTTTAAGAACTACGAGAGGTTAAGTACGCCATGTTACTTATAGGGTGTGCTCCCCGGTCGTGACAAACATGGTATGAGAGCATGAGGTTTTGTGTTTAGGGTCCAAGAAGTCTCATATTTCTATGTCTAGTAGAGTCTTGTATCTTTGGTGGTGAGTTGAGACACATCAAATGGTACGAGAGGCTATAGGACAATAGAGTTTTCCTTCTTCATCATTCTCATGTCATGCCATAGAACTTAACCCTATAAGATATCTCTCTTATGTTTTCTTATCCGGTGGTCATTTAGATGTGATTTCTTGGATGAGATTGCTCTATGCTTGAGGAGAAAATGTGAGATTAAAATTCTTATCTTTGTTTTATGGTTTGAATGAGTATGTGTGAAGTTTACACTTGTACTTATTTGATGATGCATAAACTAACTAAGGTGACTTGAAAGGTTAACTAGACTTAGGTAGGGGTATGGATTCTATCTATGTCTTGCTCTAGTTTGCCTTGATATTGTCCTTAGGAGGTTAATAATATGTATGTGTATGATGATAAATGTAAATGTACTTATGTGATGTTCTCTATGCTTATAAACATATAAATAGGCTAGTGTGCTAAAGATATGGACTTATTAAGGATGAATGTTATAGATGAGTTGAGTATGATGCTTATTATAGTTCCTATTGGGTTACTTGATTAAATAGGGTTATGGGACTTTTCTTGATCATTGCATATGTTAACTCTATGGAATTAGGATTGGTTATATTACTTTATTATGTATGAAATATCTCTTATTTTATGATATGATGCCAATTATGACAATATATGAAATCTATGTGAAATAACAAGATATGTCAAATAATGCATGTCATGATATAATTAAAGCATGCTAGAAGTTATAGTGGTTAAAGTGAATTATCTTAGATTCTTGTATTCAAATATGGTTTTGTATTATGGTAGCCAAATACTAGGGTTTGAACATGGAATGTTTAATACCTATCTTTGGAAGAATTCTCATTATAAAAACTAGGCAACTTATTGTGACATGTTTGAATAACAAACTAAGTTGTCCTTTGATTGAATGTTGTTGAAATATGTGTAGAATTGATGTATATGAAAACGATAATGAATGTAAAAAAGAGTTTCGCTATTTGGAAATAAAGAATGAGTGTTTTATAACATGATGAGTCATAGAGTTATTTGTAAACTTCTTATTGTGTTATGAATCTCTTTTTTGTTTTCCTCAAATGATGTATGACCTTATTGTCGATTGCATTATATGAAGACCTTATGTGAATTGAATAGTATGATCAAAATTGATTGTTTAAGATTATTTGCTTAAAATGATAAGTTTTAGATTGCCTTAGTGTTGCTAAATTGAATTAATGTAAAGTTCCCTCTAAAGTAGTAATCTCTGTAAGTGATGAAAATAAAGGTTGTGTAGTTAAGATTCTCTATAGATTTGGTTAAGTTTATTTGAATGTGGTTTACCTTACATGGGGGATGGTGTTTGAGTAGTGAGGTTGTAGAAATTATCTACATTGTCCTTCTATTCTTACTTGAATTGGAAAATAATGAATTCTTTGTAAGTTTGTTCATGAATAT
The DNA here is from genome assembly GCF_036512215.1 of Solanum lycopersicum. Taxonomy (NCBI): domain Eukaryota; kingdom Viridiplantae; phylum Streptophyta; class Magnoliopsida; order Solanales; family Solanaceae; genus Solanum; species Solanum lycopersicum. Next base: position 41,213,835 of record NC_090802.1, read on the forward strand.
AGTCTTTCATGAAGTGTAAATTGCATGACCTTTATATGATTGGTATGAATTGATTGACATCATCTTGGAGGCATGGTGAATTTTCCAAGGAGCATGAAAGGAAACTTTTGATGAAGTCCGTGTTTTCTCATATTGACTTGCATTTTAATGTGCTACTTGTTCATTTAACTTCATGAGATTAGACAAGGAACTTGGTAATAGTAATTTGTGAGTTAAATTTTTTAGCCTTAAAATGAAAAGTCGAGTCTCTTTAAAATGACTTATGTTGACTCTCCTTAAAAAAATATGACTTTTATGATTTGAAATGCATAATCGTAGGATCTTTCTTGAGAGGTGAAAGCATGTTTAGCTAGTGTCCATCTGTGTGCCTATAATTTGTGTTATTTTTCAAAAATGAGGCTTACTATAAGGGTGAGTATCATGTTAAGAAAAGAAGTTTGTGGAATGGATTCCTATTTTGTTGTGATGTACTTGGGGTGAGTTGCCATTTGGACTTCACTAAGAAGAAAAATATATGCATGTCTTGTCTAGAAAGTTGAGATTTCTCATTTTTAAGAGGAAATTGACCTTGTACTTTCTAAGGTTTAAAACTCATTATACATGTAAGTGTGTTAAGTAATAGGATATTACTCCGTGGACACCACTAAGCATGGTATGATTGAGTATGACCTGTATGACACTAGGTGTAACTAATGAAGATCTTGGTTGATTCAATTAACTCGAGTGTATGTTCATAGAAGTATTAGTGCTTAAGTAACATTGAGTAAGGGTTGTGATCTTCCTATGAGTAGCTTTTTAAGATTTTCTTGTAATGAATTATGATGTTATCATAATGTTAGATTAGGAGAAGGATATTCTCCTATGAACATGAAAAGGACCTTCGTGTTTGATGCATTAAAGAGTGACTGAGTAATGGTTTTGCTTGCTTGTGTTCATTGAGTGCTAAAACGATTTGATGATAATTTAAATTTTATGAACTGCTGTTATATGTATTGAAGTACTTTTTGTGATTAAAGATCCCTAAGTGTCATTAGAGTATGAATGTTCCCAAGCGGGGGATATTTTAAGACACGAAAAAATGAGATAAGGTGTCTAGATCCTAACATGTTTTTCTTGAAGTTCTAATTTCGTAAATATTCTTAAAATATATTATATAGGCAGTAGCTAAAATATTGGAGTTATTGGAAGTCGAAAGTTAAATGACGACTAAGAAGTTCGATGACGAAGTCACCTAGATGCCTAATACGTTGTTCTATGTGTTTATGGTTGTTTCGTGATGTTATAAGGTTCTAAAATGTATTCTTGTGTTAATCCCATTCTTCTCTACCTTTTACACAAAGTGTAGGCTATGGATTCTTAATGGATGTCTTGAACGGCGAAGAGCTTGATAGGTGATTCACAATCTTAACGAAAGAAATCCTTAAGTCCAAGGGTATACTAATGTGTACTTATCGAAAAGTCTATTAACTATATTATTGTTTATATTATGTCTTAAGAACTGTGTCCCAAACGTCTTTTAATGTTGTTGAGTCTAATATTGGAAAGAGACTTAGAGTCTATATATGTATTATGGATTATATTCTATATGTATATGGAGTAAAGTTTCTAGCATATGAGGTGATACGAAAAGTTTTACTTTTTCCGTTAAATTTACCTTGTCGATGCGACGAATGATAAATATGGGCTTGTATAAGACCTCCGACAGGTCAAGTACCCCATGTAACTTCTAGGAGGTGCATCCCAGTCATGACAACTTCCTCGCCCTTTAGGAACACAACCACGCTTCATCAAGAACTTCATGGAATGTTAAGTGGGGAGTGAAGGTGATTAGGTCTTCACATATTAAGTTAACTTGGACTTCACTTTTGAAGTCCAACTATTTAGGGGTAGTTTTGGTATTTGGGGGTTGAATATATATAGATTTTAGCTCAATTATCACCTATTTCAATTTCAAAAATCAAGTACAAATTGAAACCCAATTTTTGCCAGTTCTCTCTATATTCTATCTCCACCTGCTACTCCATTCCTTTCCCCAAAAGGTACATTAAAAGTTAGTTTCTAAATAACAGAAAATCAAGGGAACTTCTTTACATATGGGTTTTCTTCTAAACTTGATACTGATAATTGATTTTAATGAATTTTAAATATTTGATGTTTGTTTATTAAAATTTAGTGTGATACATTTTCCCTACCCAAATTCCCCAAATTCATGTATTTGCTTATGAATTGATGGGGAGTGATGGGCATGTTGGTGGTTATACTTGAGTTGACTATGCTATATAACTCACCTGTTGTCATGTAATGTTGGGATTGTATCTACTTTTTGTATAAATTCATGATTGAAACCTTTTCCCTAACCCTAGCTATGAACTGAACTTTTAGATGATTAGGATTGTTGAAATTGTTTATGTTATTGTATCATTCACTATATTATTATGTTGATGACTTGTTCATTGGATAATTGTAATGAATCGAGGGTAAGATCTTTAAGGTGATTCTTAGAGGCTATTGCAAAGACCTTTATGACTATGGATTTTTACTTCAATAATGACGATGTATTCTTGATGATGTGCAATTGAAATATGATTATGTGTTTAGATTAGAAAGATGATGATATAATGATTATGATGCTATGTTATGAATAAGTTGAATTGTGAGATCAAGTTAACGGTATAATTTAGATATGATGATATCACTAATAATGGGTTGTGATGAAAGGAATTTCTTATCCTCACATAATGTGCTAATGATTATGATATACAAGGATTAGTTTGCTATGGTCTAAAATACGTTTTGATTATTCAGAATAACTTGAAGGCTTTTCAAAGAAAGACTTTAGTTTAGCTCTTAACTAACAAAATATGAGAGGTACCATTCTCAATGTGGGAAGGTAGGTTCAGAATGTTTCTCATGAGATGGATATTACAAAGGAATTGTGCCTAAAGAGGGTGTCTAGTATGCCTCCTAGTTCCTTAATTATGTTGCCTCCATAGGAATACTAGTTAGTGGATCAACATAGAATGCTATTTTATGGTTTGGTTCTACCTTGGAATGTAGGGCACCTTCTTTTGGTGTAGGGTTTCATAACACAGGATTCGATGTTTAACTCACATGGTTTATTGGTTTTTAAGGTGACTTTTCCCGATAGTAAATTAAATTAGTGAAGTAATGAAGATGAATACTAACTATGGTGACATAAGGTTTTATTATTAATGTAGGTACGGATATGGAACTCTACCTACATATTGCACAAGTTGGCCTTGAGGGGAGTTCCAGGAAGCTGTTCTTATGTGTTATGAAATTATCATATCATGATATGTATATATGTTGGTCCTATGTTGTGTCTCTTATATGATATTTGTTACATTTATGAACATTATATTGGTCTTAATAAAAATATTTGATGATGACTACACTTTATGACTATGTTGTATTAATCAAGGCATTACTTATGATATATTTTCTTGCTTACATTATTTTGTGGGGCTGTGTGGCTTCACATGATCATTTACTTGTAGGCTTTGGATGGGATTGTTTGTAAGGGTATTGTATGTTGATGCTATTGTGATCCTTGTCTTGTATATGCTCTCTTCTGTGTGCATAATGGTTTTAAAAATGACTTAGTATATTTCTAAATAATTGGTTCTTTTCATGCATATCTTCAAATGGTTTATGTTCATATAACCAAACTTAGTACAACTTATTGTAATAACCCATATTCATTACATATCTACTAATATGTAGGTTCGGGCCTTTGATGTGATTAAGGCCATTTGCTAGAAAACACGGACAACTTTCCTAAGTTATTGTTGAATCCTTAATGTTTGATAAAGGTACCATCTATCTAGCCTAGTAGTGTTGTTATCTCTAAAAAACAGTTGATCCTCTCTTTATCGTTTGAGACTATTGATGTAATTTTATAATGGAATATTGTACTTTTAATGCCTATGTCAAAATGTTGTACTCCTTTTAGATGGTTTTTATGTGAAACAAGATATTAAACTCTTATATGATGTGTTTATGCTAAATAAGAACTCTATGTATACTTTCTTAATGAGGAGTCTATGTAAACTCCATATGATATATCTAAGAACTGTAAGTACACATCAATATGTAACGGTATTACATTTTTTGCATTTTGACCTATTACATGTAATGATGATGCTAAGGACTAGTTTAAGTCTTTTTCTAGCACAAAGACGTCGGTTATATCTAGGGGATGCTCCCCAATCGTAATAAACTTGATATAAGAGCATGATGTTAAGTAACCTTAGGATTGATGTGTAACTAAACCACGTCTATATAGAGCCTTGTTCATAATTTTGAAGCTTACCACACTTATGAACGAGAGGCTATGGAATGCTTAGGAATTCTCCGTTTTTCTGGTACTCTTGAAAGTCGTGCCTCATGAGTGGTAATTCTATGTGTCCTTTTTCTTCTTACTCTTTTTTTATGGTATAGGTTATTAATACTCAAAGGGAATCATCAAGAAGAGTCGAAGAAGATATCGATAGTATAGGAGATCCTCCCCGAGACAACCGAGCTCCTTCACAAGGCAATCAAGATCCTCCTTAAGAATAAATTCCTTTGGGTGGCGTGCTCTAGTTATTCCTCTATCTATGACAGATGGAGAGATAAGGTCTACTTTTGAAAGTTCATCTCAATCTATGACTACTCAAGCCCAATTCATAGCTACTAAATCTCAAGCCATGATGGATTAAGTAAATCCAGAAGTTGGACCCCGTGTGAAAAAAATTTCTCGTACCATGGCTTCGTGCTTTAGGGACTTCCCTAGGATGACTCCTCAAATTTTCTTTAGATCTAACATGTATGAAGACCCCCAAGACTTACTTGATGATATCTCTAGGTTCTTTTATGTTATGGGGTTTATTTCAAATGAAAACAAGCTAGCCGCCTATCAACTCAAGGATGTGGCTCATACTTGATGTACTTAATGGACGAATAATAGGGCTTTGAGAGAGGACCCCTTTAGTTGTAAGGTACTTAGAAGAGCTTTTCTTGATAGGTTCTTGCCAAGGGAGAAAAGGAAGGCAAAACTTGAAGAGTTCATCAACCTTCGTAAAGGAGGTATGCGTGTACTACATGTCATATCCGGGCTTACCCCCTACACGTAACTGCCATGGTTGTCCTTTTTGAGGACACTAGCCTCTTAGTTTACATCATTACATTCATAAGCAAAATTTAGCGGAAAATGTTAAACTTTTGATTACTTCTACTTGAAGGTTTACATAAACCTCTACATACATAAAATATATATATGTATCGATTATACATTGACCGTTCGTATAGGAAGGTTACATAGTCTTCTAGTTTAATTGAACATAAGTATATATATATATATAAGCTAGAAAATAGTCATTAAAGATTGTCTCATCTCAAAAGAATCTACCACGCTTAAAAAGTTGGGCATAGCCCATTCATCAATGTAAAGATAGCCGCATATAGGATTGATACAATTCCTACTCAAATGAAAGAAAATAGAATGTAAGAGTGTTAATACGATATCAACAACATTAGATCGATATTGGAATCACCCTCAGACAATGAGGACCAACCTTATTTGGATGATCAAAGATCCAAGCCTTCTTCAAGTCGCCTTTCAAAACTATTCAATGACCGGAACCCAAAATATTGGGGGAAAAGGAAGTGATGGGGTTAGTACGCCACTTAAACTAAGTATGAGACCATATGCACACATACTTTGAAATCATGCCAAGGAAGAGGGACTTTATCAAAATATGCTAGTTTATTCTTTGAAAAGTCTTATGCAGAATAAAGGAAATCATACAAATAAAAAAGGCATATTCATCAAGTCAAAGCAAATAATATACTTATCGACATGCCTTAACCTATAATCCAATATAACCCTTCTATGAAGTAATTACATCACAAGCCTGGATAAGATTTCATCATATCATAATAGAGCAACACTAATACCCATGAATCTTCATAAGGCAACAATTGCAAGAACCAAGCAATGCCCCATAACCTTACTCAATAAAGTGACCCAATAATATTCATGACTAATATTCAACTTCACATTACATAACCTTTTACGCCTATACAACATCATAGTCTTAACAAAATAGACCAGTTACACATTCATAAGAGTATCAATCACTACATAGTATTATTTACATGTAAAATCATCATGCTATTATCGTTTGCATTCATTATCATATACATATATAATATAAACCTTCTAAAGCTTCCATCAAGGCAAACTACTACAAGGAATAGATAGAGTCCCATATCTCATCCTAGTCTAAGTCAAACCTCCCAACCCCCTTTATTATTTTATATTTATTTATCCATTTTAATTTAGGGAACATTTTCAATAACCGACATAGACCATATGAGAAAATGTGGAATATGTTTTGTAAAATGTTTCACCGATGGAAGGTGGTCTACCGGCCAAACTAAAATAAAAAAAAATAGATTTCTAGGTAGATCCACTAGCTAGTATTCCTATGGGGGAAACATAGTTCAAGAACTAAAATACATGTATTCTCCCTCTACATACTACTTGGAAATCGGGGCCTCCTCTCAGGAGAATCTTTTAGATGAGTATCCATCTATGGAGAGTCAACACCACATGTTGAACTATAGCGTGAATGTTTCTCTATGGGAAGTCATCCCCTCCCATTTTAGAGTTCACTCGGTGCTAAGCTAAATCTCTTTATTAAAATTTCTTTAATATCGTTATGAATCTCCATAGCTTATTTTAGTTTATAGGGTCTAACACTTGTATAACATCATCATCATACCTTAATAAGAATTGCATGAGTACAACTCCTCTAGTTAGAATTCATGTCGGTAAGGTTAGAATATTAGAATTTCTTATCATGGTAAGTCACATTGGTAAATCATCACCATCCTTTAACATTTACATGTTAATTAACCTCAAAATCATAATTTAGACTCTAACACCCCATAACAAATTAAGGTTAACTAGAGACTCATGAGTGTTTATTCAGTTGATTTTGTTTTAAAATAAGTTATTTTAGTGTTCTTAGTAAGTGCATGAATTTGGTTTATGTTATGAAGTCAATCATCTAAGAATATCCATGACGTTCCGAAGATATGAATTAAAACTTGTTCTTCTATCTTGTTGTGTTTGAGTGAGTTTTACATATTTGTTTTCGTTGAAACTGATATTGAATTATCCTAAGACATATATGACTTAGTTTAGGGGTTTAAGGTCAGGAAACAAACCCACCTAGTACCGACAAGGATCCCTATGTGAAGGGCCCAAGACATGAACAAAACTGCCTAGAACACTACTCAATCAACGAGGCAGTCTACTGGGCGTAGGCCCATCGACGCCCCGTCTACTGGGTGTGTTGTTCCTTACCTAGTGGTAAGTCAAGCCCCTCCCTTGGTGCAGCCTCTGAATAAATTGATTTCCAGCAGGACAGGTCGTCGGCTCATCGACGCCCAACATTTTGGGTCGTCGATTCGCTATTTTGCAAAAGCTGCTGATGTTTCTGCCAACTTGTGGTGTTTTGTCTAAATTAGACCCAAGACATTTGTAAGGTCTTATTCCTAAAATATTAGTGGTTTAACTTCTTTTCAAGGAATGGTATCCATACTTTAACCCTCTTCCATTTAAGGAGTCATTTCCAAAAGATTTCAAATATGGTTTTCAAACACTATTTGCTTCTATTTTATATTTTAAGCACTAGTCTTCTTGTAAAAGGGTTATAATGCTTTAACTTTGTTTATTATTTTATAAATTGATGAGTTTTATATTAAAAACGTAATAAACTCAGGTATATGAATATTTAAAACTTTTAGCTTAAGAAATGGGCTAAATGAGCATGTTTGTGTAAGGTATGAACTTCTTTTTTCTTATGTTGTAAATTTTGTTTAGTTTCTTCTGTAAGGGCCCTTGAATGATTAAATATTGAGAAATTTGTTATAGTGGATGATGGCTTGGTTAAATTGTTATTTTGCTATATTGTAAAATTGTTGTTATAAATTGCTCTTGAGTTGTATGGTACACCTTCTAGGTGGCGGTGTTTACTTGATGAACCTGATATTACTTAGTATGTTTTGTGAGTAAAGGTTTGAAAGCCTAGTATGTGAAATGATGTGATATTGAAGATATGTCTTGCCTTGTATTTTGTGAAGTTAAATTGCATGTTTGTCTTGGTTTATGCCAAGTAAAGTATATGACTTTGTGAAGTATGTAATGTGTGTAAATCGATGAATGTAGGTCTAAAGTATGTGTAGAATTTAATTCTAATGAAATGATGCTTATATGAGAGATTTTCTCACAAGAACACACACACCTAAATGAATGTATGAAGTTAAATTGAGTAAATAGAGGAGTTTAGAGGCTAACATTGTTCGTGACCTGAGATGAAGTGTTTAGAAGCAATCTTACTACATACTATGAGCTTTCTAAAATAGGTCAGAGGATAAATTCCCTTCGTAAGTAGAGATATTGTGCTTACTAGCTATCCTTAACCTATAGTTTAAAGTGTTTAGGATCTGTGAGGGTTATGCCTAGCACCTAGTGAATATGAAGAATACGTGGTTACACTTACTGAGTTGAGAAGTTCTACTCTAATGTACCTCTTTATATGAGTACTCCTCATGATTAGAGAATGATTTATTTAGTATAAATCTCCTTATCCCTTAACTATGCACCCGTAGATATGTAGCTATTGGGAAAGCCATGTAAAAGATAAAAGAATGAACTTACTCTAGGCAAGTGAGGATCCCTCATCCGATAGGGGTTAATGTCGAGATTCCATGTCTATATCTCATGGTCTATGTCAGTTAAGCTAACGCTCCAGAAAAAAGAATTGATTGAACTAAGTCTTCTAAAAGAACGTGCTACTTACGGTAGGTGGTGGTACGGGACTTTATCTACTCATTAAACTACATAGGACCTTTTGAAATGGAAGACTTGGTGCCAAACCTTCTAAGAGAATGTGCTACTTAGGGTACGTGGTGGTATGGGATGTTATGCACTCATTGCATTAAGTAGGCATTACAAAAAGGAAGAATTTTGTGGTTTGTTGAGAGTTCTTTCAAAGTCTTGTGCTTGAGTGAGGGGCTTGTTCTCCCAAGGTGAATAAGCTTAAATGGGTAGTCTTTAGGAATTGTTAGGTGTGTATTAAAGAAGGCATATGCATACTTTGATTATGTCATACCGTAGTTAGTCTCAGGATAATCCCAAGGTAGGGAAACTCTTATGAAAATGAGTTCACTTTCTCTTCGCTTGGACTTTTATGTTCACTCATTTAGAATAGGATAATTCATTGTTAATGCTTTAAATGATTAATTGTGATGGCTCCAAATAGTTGACTGTAATGGAATTTTCAATTCATTGTATGTTTTGGGAATTACTGTAAAATGTCCTTTTGGTAAAAAATTTTGGAAATTCTTTCTCTAAGTGTTAAATGATGATTCTTATGATGTTTTGCTTTTATATTCTTGATTGTTTTATATTAATGGCATGAAATATTATTTACTAAAATGTCCCTTTTTCATGTTTTTGCATATCTCAGACATACTTCATTTTTTTTGTACTAACCACATACGTTTCTTTACTATCTAAGTATAGGTTCGATGCAAGGTTGAAGTGTAGAAGGCAATTCTTTGGAAGGTTCCTCTGAATACAAAGTGTTTCCTCATATATTAGAGGGTGTAATTTATATCTTCTTATTTTCTTTATGTTAAGACTTATTAAGTTTTTCTTTCAAATGTAAAAGTTCGTGTCCCTATGTTTATTATGTTGTGTCTTTAAGTTTGTCTTGTGATGATGATATTTTTTAATTATTAATGATGAATTCCTTTTCATATTATTTGTCGTGAAAAGTTTTAATTCAGAACTACTTTTCATGTCTTATGTAATGAACGATAGTTAAAGGGCTTGTACAAGACCAAAAAGGGCCAGGTACATTCGTTCACGAAATAAGGGTTCTCCCTAACTTCTAGAGTGTACTTTCAGGACGTGACAAAGACATTTCAATTCATAATAAGACAACCCTATCAATAGTAATACAAGTCAAACTCCAACACAACTTCAAGACTTAAACACAACTAACCATAATTTGAAGTAAAGTATGGATACCATAAGACTTACCAAGTCTCCTTCGTAGTTCATCATCAATGTCTTATCATAAAATCTCATTAAACCCAATCATAGATTTCAATCATCATAAATCAATAATCAACATGATAAAAAGACTAGATGAAACACTATATCAAAATTCCATACTAGATTATAGCTTAACACAAGATTCTTAAGTCAATTCATTTCCATACCTAGATCATCTACTAATGACAAGCATGAAAGGAAAAAATTCACGCTAATTTGTTAATGAATAATACAACAATATCTTCTAATAGTAGTTCAATGAATAACCAAGTTAATTGAACCAAATAAAATCTAATTTACATTAAAATCAAACATAGGGTTAACAGTTGAAGGTCATCTTCTACAACAAAGACCAAACCATAAAAATATGGCATATATGAATTAAAATAAATACAATTATATACATATTATCCCAAAAAAATCATTGAAAAATCAATTCACAACATAAATTTAGTATTGGATGAACACCCAATTAACAACTCCTCTTTAGAAATCAATTTTGAAGGAACCCTTTGCGGATGGAGGTCCAAAAGGTTAATTAGATATCATAGATTGTTAATTGAAGAAGAATCAATGGATAAATATTCCCTTCAAATCCCCCAAATATCTCCCCAAGATATTTTTCAATGGTGTGTTCAAACGGAGAGTGAAAGAAGAGAGAAGGAAGAGAGTTTATTTTGAGAGTAGTAATTAATCTAATGGGGTTACGACCTTTATATAGTGGGTTAATTAACATAATTAGGATTCCCTAATACCCAAAATAACTACCAAAACCCTTAATTAATTAGCAAAGACTTAACTTAAAATGTGCAGGAAAATTGTATTACCATTGACAACACTACGATCAAAGACCGTGGGTTAGTCGACGGACCAGTCCTCCTTCGTGCTTCACATTCCTGGTTCTTTTCAGAGACTTTTGATAGGGAGGGCTCTAAAAAGTTGGATAAATTTTGGACGGTGGTTGGCATTGACACCCCGTATATAAACACATGCCTCGTCGATTGCCCTTTCGTAACTGCACACTTCCTAGTCAGTGTTTGACTCCACTTTAGAGGGTCCTCCTCAAGGGCCCCTGGATTGTCCTTGGGGAGTCTTACGTGAACAATTTGACCATGAATTATATGAAACACATTTTATACACCCTTATACCAATTTTCACCCTTTTCCGACTCCTAAAACTAGTTAAATAGGCTTAGCCACATTAGAACCTGCTAGAACTAGTTCCCGAAAGTCATGAACATTCTTGGATGTTTTTTTTATGGAATTCATAAACATTAAAGTAGACCTTTAAATAGTGTCATACCTTATGAAACCTTTTTTAGGTCTTAAGACACGTCTTGGATTTTCAAAATGTGACATCATCCCCCCCTTAAAACATTCTTCACCTTATGACACTAAAAATCTTTAGGATGCAGGAATAGACTCAATACTAGCATCCCAACAAACAAAAATACATAGGAAAATTAATCATATCACTTAGAAAAGGTGATTCAAAACATAAATTACCACAAATAAGGCTCAACATTACATTATGAGGAATATCATTCTCAAAACAATAACATGACCTCCACATGCTTTACATGAGTCGACTAAGATAAACTTTAGATTACCAACATGTTACATATCATTTTATAAAGAATTATCATAACAAAATGAACAAGATAACTCAAACAAGCCAAAGAGAAAAATTTCAAGTCCAAATGCACAAGTCTACCGTAATCACTGTAAAGCTATTCAAAAATGCATATTTTGCATGACTTCACCAAAAACCAAAGCAACCTAAAAATTTTGTCATTATTTTTAGTAGTAGTAAGAACTACTAACCTTTGTTATCAAATATATGAGGGTTACGGGACTTCATGTCGGCCTCGGCCTCCCATGTTGCACCCTCAACTAGATGATTCTTCCTTAACACCCTAATGGAAGTCACCTCTTTATTCCTTAATTTCTTGACTTGCCTATCAAGAATTTGAAAAGGAACTTCCTCATAAGAGAGGTTATCCTTCACACCAAGACCATCAATCAGAAGAATAAATTAATGATCATTGATACACTTCTTAAGCATTGAAAAATTGAGAATTGGATGAACCGAAGCCAATTCACTAGGTAGTTTCAATTCATAGGCAACATTACAAACCCTTTGAAAAATTTCATAGAGATCCACATAAAGAGGACTGAACTTCCATTTCGTTCAAAATCTAACCACCCCATTCATAGGTGAAATTTTCAAATATACCTTATCATCTTCTTCTAACTCCGAATCCCTTCTCCGATGATCACATAAGACTTTTGCCGACTATAAGCCATTTGCAACCGATTCCATATGATATGACATTTCTATAAGGTCTTTTAATCTAATGAGGACCAAAAAGCGAAGGCTCACCCACTTCAAATCATTCAATAGGAGACCTATACCTCCTACCATACAAGGCTCCATAGGGACCCATGGAGATGGATGAATAAAACTATTATTATAAGCAAAGTCCACCAAATGCAAATGCTTATCCCCATTTCCCTTAAAGTAAATAATATAAACCCGAAGTATATCCTCAAGGGTTTGAATAGTACACTCTGCTTGACCATCCGTTTTGGGATGAAATGTGGTACTCAACTTCACCTTAGTACCAACCACTTCTTGGAATGATCTCAATAACCTAGGTGTAAATTGTGCATCCTAATCTGATATGATGGATAATGTAATACCATGGTGACATACAATCTCATCAATGAAGATCCTGGTATAATCTTCCGCCTAATAAGTAGACTTGACAGGAATAAAGTGAGTGGAATTGGTCAACCTATCCACAATCACTTATATAAAGTCATATTGATTTTGAGTCCGAGGTAAACCTACTACCAAATACATATTGATGTCTTGCAACTTCCAAGTAGGAACTTTGATTTCTTGAAGTCATCCAACCGACTTTTTATGTTCTGCTTTCTCTTTTTGGCAACTTGGAAATTTAGCAATAAACTCCGCTATGTCCTTTTTCATACCTTCCCACCAATATATTTCCCTAAGATCATGGTACATTTTTTATGACCAGGATTAATGGAGTAGCGGGACCCATGGGCTTCCTCAAATGTCCGATTCCTCAACAGATCTAGAAAATTTCACTCCGCACCTTTGTCCAGCTATGTGTGTTGCTATACTTACCCTTCCCTTTACCTCATATTAATCATTGTATTTGGTATTTGTCTAAGTTATTACCTCGTACCAATTGACACTAGCCTATTAGATATTGTACACTAAATCTATGTTTATAATTCTTTTCCTATTATCTACCTCCTTGGTCTGGCACGTAGCATTAAGGTGAGTTCTAATGTTGGCCATCTGTTAAAAAGTCTTCTAAACAAAAGAATTATCAATACATGCAAGACACTATTCTAGAAACGCTATTTTACTTAGATATTACATCATTATTCACCCATGGTTCCCACAACCCTACTTATGGAAGTTAGTTACCCATGGTCATAATCACACTATTCATATATTTAATATAAGAATTCATGAACTTACTTTGATGAGAAGAATAAAATCCAGGAATTCACTTGATTGATCAACAAAAGCACCAACAATCAATTCCACAAAAAGTATAACAATTACAGAAATTAATCCTTCAATACTTGATCAAGAGAACTAAAGATTATCCAAAAGTTTAACTATCAAAAAGTCTCCTATCAAAAAGTCTAACCCCAAAAACGATGTTTTTTGAACTATTTATAATAAAAACAATAACCTAATAAGAGAAGGATTCTAATTACTTAAAATCTGTCAAAATACATCTGGTTAGACGGACCTCGTCACAGACCTTCGTAGTCACGACGAGCCGTCATGGCCTCCGTCGTCCCATACTTCATAAATTTTTCTGCTGCAGTCTTCATTACCATCAACGGACAGGTATGATGGACCGTTCCAGAAATGACGGTCCGTCGAGGGTTTGCGTTCCATAATACTTTAACTTCTTGGAATTTGGGTATTGGGACTACTCTCTGATCATCACGACGAACCAGCAGGACGGACCGTCGTGGCTATGACTGTCCGTCGTGGATTTTTGTAATCCCACACAAGGTCAGACTTCCCCATATTCCATCAGCATCTTCATTAAGATGCAACCTACGTACCGTCAAAAGCTCGATGGACCGTTGTGGGCTCCGTAGGTGGTCTCTTCTACATTTATCGCTCAAAATCAATTCAAAAAGGATTTTGGACACACACTAAACTTAAGGAAAAAGCATTAAAAATACCGTGAAACTACGGTACATCAACACCCTCAACATAGATTCTTTGTTTGTCCTCAAGCGACACACTATGACTCACTACAAAATCTTTGTACAATAGTATCAATATTTTAACTTTTGCAATCATTTGGCTATAAATCCCGATCATTCTCATAATGTTTATTCATGTTATAAATATTAGGCTTGAATTATATGTAACCTAACCATTACACAAACTCATCACGCACTGACACCTATCCTCTTAAATTTCTCACCGAGGTGCTAATATTTCCGATATTGCAACTAGTGTCCTCACCTCAAAATTACATCCTCATTTTTCATACTATGAATTCAGTTTGAGTGTAAGAATTACTTTTTAACACTCACTCTCAAGACAAATTCCCAACTCATTCATACATATTGACATCAGCTTGCCCTTATTTTCATTGCTCTATGTTCGCCATACAACTCCTAAGATTACGATAGGACTTTCTTAGCATGTAACATAGGCTCAGTGTCATGTAGGGAATATTTAGGTATTCTTTAGTGACTTTTTTCCCTCCTTGACATATCCGCTAAATGTACCACTTTTTATCATTTTATTTTTCCCAATATCTAATATTCTTTCACATTGGTATTTTCCTTCTTTCTTCATTTGTATAAGTGACTCTTTTCTTTTCTTTCTTGTTTTTATTAAATTTTTTTATTTCACTTTTCTTTCAACTGGTTCCTGAGCACTTTTGTTCTTTCTCTCTCTTTGTTCTTTCCAACCTACCTTCTAGAGCATTCCTCATAATATATACCCTCTACTCATGGATTTTCCATGAGTAAAATTACACAATACCCAAAGTTGGGTCAGGGCCATGAAAAGGTTATTTGCTGCATTAGCCACCCTAAACTTATGCTTTTGGCATAAGCTGAGGTGCACATGTCAAAGGAGAAACCAGGGACAACACAATATTCTTAGGAAAGATATGTTGGGGTGAAAAAGAAAGGTCTACTTTAAGCTCAACTCATTTGGATCAAAGAAGGATTAATTTCATTCATTTTTTTAGGCTAAAAATTTGGCTATATTGAACAAGGACCTATGATTCTTTCCTAGACAATGAACAAGGGCCTATAATTCTTTCCTAGACAATGAACAACGGCCTATGATTCTTTCCTAATTGTCTATTACAACTTACTTTTAGGAGGACTAACAACGCAAGTTCTATCTTAGTACAAATAGTGGACTATTCAAATTTTCATCACACTCATTTGAAATCTCATTATTCTACAAGATTATCAGACACCTTGTTCGAGTCTTAGACTTAGGGTCAAGCAGTGATGTATCTCTATGTCATGTTTAGAGCCACACATTTATCAATTACTATGCCTAGTCATGCATCATTTTTGTTACATCAGAACATCATTTTTATCTTAGCCATCATGCTTCAGAGTTATACTGTGTATATAAGATATAGACATGCTGATTCAACAATAAATATAATTAGTCTCTTGGGGAAAAAAAACACAGGCAAGAAAACCCCAAAAGAGGATCGAGAATCGGGCTACTCAAACTTCACCCTAGCACTCACATTCTATTTACCCCACCCCCAACAAAAAGATATGCAATTTTCCCCATTGCATAAAAAAGATGAAATATGAGAGTGGTAGGTAAAGTAAATATGGGGCGCGAAGAGACGTCGTTCAGCAAGCTAGTATGTCTGGTTCCCTAGAACCCATTACCTATGGAGTCAGGACACCCTCAGTAGTGTCCTCATCAGCAACATCACTGTCAGTAGTGCCTCCCGGTGTCTCCACATCTCTGGAGCTAGATGCCCCAGCAGCTGACTCTACATCCCTGATCTAACCCGCCTCCTCATCAGCAATCAAGGCTCTCTTCG
Source organism: Solanum lycopersicum (assembly GCF_036512215.1). NCBI lineage: Eukaryota > Viridiplantae > Streptophyta > Magnoliopsida > Solanales > Solanaceae > Solanum > Solanum lycopersicum. Next base: position 41,230,077 of record NC_090802.1, read on the forward strand.
TAGCCTCCATCTCACGACGCTCCTTCTTTTTTGATCTAGCCTCATTCTACTCTTGACCCCTACGCCTATTGGCATGCTTTCGAGGGGGAGGTGGTGGAATCTCAGAAGTGGCGAATAAAGCCGCCAACACTGTGTCCTCAGCAGGCTCTGCAGAAAGGGCCTCAGACTCAGGCACCCTAGCTTGTAGGATCCTATCAATATCTGCTCGCAGACTCCCATGTAACTATATTATCTGCAGCTGTGAGGGAAGGCAATGGCAGATAATAAACCATAAAAACTTAGCCGTGAAGGTCATGTTAGCCTTCCTGATGGCTCCATTTGTCTCCGTTACCCAGTCGGCACCCTTTTAATCAATAGATAAGTGTAGGGCCATCCACCACTTGGTGGTCCCTTTCAGCGACGGTTGAGGCAAGAATTGGCCATCTTTAACAATTTGCCACCGGTAGTTGAACTCGATGGTGAGAGGGGTCCTGGTAGCAACAACATCCTCATCGCACAGATATCGGTGGATGACTGGCAGGGAGATTTCAAATTGTATTGCGTACTCTGACATGCTCAAGTGGTCCCTATTTGGCGGGGGTAGCCCATCTATCGATCTTTGATCAGAGAGTAGCCATATAAGAGGCTCAAAACTCTCGGACCAACTCCTCACTGTACCGGCCCAAGGAACGAGATGTCCACTTTAGCTTGTGTGTGATAAAGAGATTGTGGATATCAGGCATCATGGGGAGACTTCCCGTAAGGACCTGCCTCTCCAGTGTAAGTGTCCGCGTCGTGACTCCTTTATCATTTAGAAACTTGGCATCTGAATACATATGGTATTGCGCGTCAACACACTATCGGTTAGTCTTGTCGGCAACCAGGGTTAGAGCACCACTCGTTGAGCATGGGGTAGAATTAGGAATGTCAGCCTCATAAGACGAGGCAGATTGTGCAGCCGTGGTGGGTGCAGGGAATTCTGCGGACTTGGAGGCTTCATCCGACCACGAAACCCCTAAGGAACCTGATGCTCCTTCAACTTGTGTAGCTTACTCAGAAGGTGTGCCAGTCACTGTGCAATCCTCATCATACTGGGAGGCAATGACTACGCCGGACGCCATTTTTTTCTGCGTAGCAGTTGTTGCACATGAAGCTCGTGCTAGAGTTGTAGTGCCTGGGGGAACGTACTCAAAATCATGCTTATCATCAGAGCCTATAACAAGTCGAGCAGACGGGGAGACAAGAGTTTTAAAGCCCACGTGCGTAAACTCAATCTTCTTTACGTTCCATTAGAGATACTACCTGTAAAGAATCAATATTAGTAAGAGAAGGAGCAAACAAGACAAGAAAAAATGACAGAAAATAAACATAAGAGGAAAGTTGTAATGACATCTCTATAGTAAAAGTGAAATACGACGAACCAGGTGACGACTCGTCGTGAGGATGATGGACCGTTATGAGGTCCGTCATGTCTTACTTCAACTATGTTTATGTGGAGACTCCTGAAGGAAAGTCTCTTTCCGTCGTGGGGAACTTAGAAAAAGTATGCAGACCCTTAGGATAGTGGTCTCTGATAATCCTGACGGTTGTGTAGGACAGACCGTCGAGGATATGACGCTCTGTCGTAGATTTCCATTAGTGGTCACTTAGAAAAAAATAAAGACCCTTAATACAAGGTTCTCTCACAATCATGACGGTTGTGTAGGACGTTCCGTCATGGTAATGACGGTCCGTTATCGATGTCCGTCAGAGGACATTTAGAAAAAGTTGGAAGCCCTTAGGACTAGGGTATCTTACCGTCATGACAATTTTGCAAGACGGACCGTCGAGCGTACGACGCTCCGTCGTAGATGTTCGTCAGTGGACACTTGGAAAAAAGGAGATCTTTAGGACAAGGGTCTCTTACAACCATGACGGTTGTGTAAGATGGACCGTCGAGGGTACGACCCTCCCTCGTAGATGTCCGTCAGTGGACACTTGGAAATAAATGGAGAACCTTAGAACAAGGGTCTCTTACAACCATGACGGTTGTGCAGAATGGACTATCGTGATAATGACGGTCCGTCATAGATTTTCGTTAGAGGACACTTAAGAAAAAGTTGGATACCCTTAGGAAAAGTGACTCTGAAAACGAAGAAGGTTTTGTAGGACGGACTTGTGTACACTTAGAGAAAACGAATAGTGGGGTGTTGGAACAGATCCTATAACGGTCCATCGTGGGTACAAGGGTCCATCATCGGGGTCTCATTCTGTCATTCAGTGACAGAATTGAGGATTCCGTGATCACTCTTGTGACACAAAAGGAATACTCAATATTAACCTAGATGTTTCTACCCCTAAATACCTAGCAAACTAGCAATGCTAAAGCACAAATTTCTAGAGTTTTAACAAGGAAATTCGAGAACTCTCAACCTAGGTCAGACAAAATAGGATCAAAGAATGAGGACCCACAAAAAAGAAATAGGCTAATAGTAATTCAAAAACAAAAATCTAATGTAAATGGGTAGAGATGAGAGACACATACCTGAGAAGAGGAGAAAAACTAGCAAGTGATGCACTTTGTTATTAAGAGCAGAACCACAGCAGCAGACTCCGACCAGTAGAAAGAAGATTTCTAGAATTGGGGATTTGGGGAAGTTATCTCTTTAAAGAGAAGAGAGGTTAAAAGTTAGAATTTTGACCGGGAGGGAATGGGAGAAAGTGGGAAGGAAGCGGTAGAAATGAAGGGGTGGTGGGTTTTAAAGGGTAAAATTTTGAAAAAGTTCCAGCTTAGTCTGGTCGGGTTGCTGGTTAATGATGCAATGATTCCACAACGACGGTCCATCGTATATGCGACTTTCCGTCATGGGTTCTGTTGTGGGTGACCTAATTTTGAAAATAAATGAAAAATGTAGCTGGCATGACGGATTCATGCGACGGACCGTCGCAAGCATGATGGTTCGTTGATGTATACATCAGTGAATGTTTCAGAGTGATTTTCTGTAGAATTTCATGGTGATGTGCTACCTTCAAATTTAAAACCAATTAGTAGAAAATGCTACCATTACAAGAAAGAGAACTATAAGTATTGGGTTGCCTCCCAACCAGCACCTGATTTAACATCGCGACACGAGTGAAAGCACTTGATTACTCAAACTTCATCAATATAGTATGCCTCGATAACTTAAAACCCAATTCAGCATGCCAGATGTAGATTTTTATTCGTTGTCTATTTACCCTAAACCGCACACCCTCCCTAGTTTCCAACTCAACTGCTCCATGAGAGAATTAGTTGGGTGACCAAGTATGGGCCAGTCCATTTGGACTTGAGCTTTCCCGGAAATAGGCGCAACCTTTAATTGAATAAAAGCACCAAATCCCCAACTATAAAATCTCGTTTTTCAATGTTTAGGTTATGGTAATTCTTCATATTTTCTTTGTAGAGGGGTGAACTTTCAGGCAAAACTCATCGAGTTTATTTCAACCCAGTTAACTGTTGTTTTGCAGCTTCGTTCCAATCTATTTTAAACTTCTGCATAGCCCACACGGCTTTATTCTCTAATTCAAACGGAAGATGACAAGCTTTCCCATATACAAGTTTGTATGGGGACATCCTATGGTAGTGTTACAGGTTGTCCGCTAGGCCCAAAGAGCATCATCAAGCCTCCTTAACCATCCCGTTCTACTAACGTTTACTATTTTTTACAATATCTGTTTGATCTGCCTATTCGACACTTCAAGTTGCTCACTAGTTTGAGGATGGTAAGGAATGTCCACATTATGGCGAACCCTATATTTTTCCAATAATCCCTTAAACAATTTGTGGCAAAAGTGGGATCCCCCATCACTAATTGCCCTTGGAGTACCAAATCGAGAAAATATATTCTTTTTCAAGAACACAGTGACACTCTTCCCTTTAGATACATAAACAACCGCTACTAAAATATACATCATTCCATGAGAACTCACACCCATAAATTGAATACCCCAAACATCAAATAACACAATCACAAGAATGGGGTTTAGAGGGAGCTCTTGCTTTGTTTAAATGCCGCCATCTCTTTGGTATCTATCATATGAGAATCTTGATGAGGAGTTGGCCAATAGTAACAACATTGTAATATCATATGAGCGGTTCAGATACTACTACGATGTCCACCAACGGGTGAGGAATGGCATGCCTCTAAAACACTCAACATCTCATATTCTGGCACAGAACACCGAATAAGCCCCTAGGCAAAGATCCTATATAAGTATGATTCACCCCAAAAGAACTTCTTCACACAATACATGAACTTTTTTCTTTGATGAAAGGACAAGTCTGATAGATTAGTATCACTAGCCAGATAGTTCGCGAAATTTGCTAACCATGGAATAAAGTCTTCTAAGGAAGCCAATACATGCTCATCGGGGAAAGTATCATCAATATCAAGCTTATCCCTAACTCTCTCATAGCTTCATATTCTAGATGGGACAAGTGATCGGGAACTTGTTTTTCGGTCCCTTATCTATACCTAACTTCAAAGTCAAATTCTTGTAGCAGCAATACCAAAAGAATCAACCTCTGTTTTGCATCCATCTTTGCCAACAAATATCTCTATGCTGAATGGTCAATATGCACAATAACTCTAGTACCTAGCAAATAGTTGCGAAATTTTTCAAAAGCAAATACTACTTTAAGGAGTTCTTGCTCAGTCACTGTGTAGTTTATCTAGGATTCTTTTAGGGCTTTACTATCATAGTAAATGGGGTGAAGGATTTTGTTCCTTGTTTGTCCCAATACTGCACTAAGAGCAACCCCACAAGCATCGAACATAACCTCAAATGGAATGTTTTAATTCGTATAAATAATGATAGGTGCAGACACCAATTTTTCTTTTAGATCGCCGAATGCTTTAAGTCAAGATTAATCAAATTAAAATTTACAATATTTATCCAGCAGTTTGCACAACGGATGTGCAATTTTTGAAAAATCTTTGATGAATCTCTGGTAAAAACTTGCATGCCCAAGAAAGCTTCTCCTACCTTTTACAGAGATAGGCAGGGGAAGTCTCTCTATTACCTCGACTTTAGCACGATCAACCTCTATGCCCTTTTCTGAAATTCGATGACCAAAAACAATACTTTCTTTCTGCATGAAGTGGCATTTTTCCTAATTTAGTACTAAATTGCAGTCTTCACATATGTTAAGGACCTCAGATACACTGTTCAAACACCGCTCAAATGATTCACCAACAACTGAAAAATCATCCATTAAAACTTTAATAGTATCTTCCACCACGTTGGAGAATATCAATATTATACATCTCTGAAATGTGGCGGGTGCATTTCACAACCCAAACGACACTCTCTTGAACGCAAAGATCCCATATGGACAAGAAATACTGGTTTTCTCTTGATCTTCTTGTGCAATAGAAATCTGAGTATACCCCGAGTATCCATCAAGAAAAAAGTACTACCCTTATTCGGCAAGTCTATCCAATATTTGATCCATGAAGGGCATAGGGAAATGGTCTTTTTCGGTCGATGCATTTAATGTACGGTAATTCACACACACCCTCCACCAGTAACCGTTCTTATTGGCATAAGTTCATTTTTCTCATTGCGAACCACAGTCATTCCCCCTTTCTTTGGTACACACTGAATAGGGCATACCCAAATACTATCGGCGATCGGATAGATTACTCCGGCATCAAACACTTTAATGATTTCCTTCTTCACAACCTCTTGTATAGGTGTATTTAAGCGTCTCTGGTGCTCCATACTTTGTTCATGATCGGGCATGAGTTGGATTTTATGAGAACAAATAGCAGGATGGAGCCTAATAATGTCTGCAATAGTCCACCCAATATCTCTTTTGAACCTTTTTAGCACTTTCACCAAACTCTTAACTTGTTCTTCATTCAAATCTGATGAAATGATACCGGCAAAGTGTCACCATTTCATAAGTATTCATACCTGAGATGAGGTGGGAGAGCTTTTAGTTCTAACTTTACAGGCTCTTCTATGGATGGTTTCGCGGGTAGAGACTCGCGATTCTTTATGTTCATCTCATATTTCTTCGATTTAAACACAACATCACCTATATCAAGTGCCTCGACTAATGACCCATACACTTCAATGCAATCATTATCAAAATTTATTATCACTGCCACTAATGCTTCTACACCTAGATGTTCTTCTATATGTGTCTTAGATGACTCACCAACTTTGTAGGATATAGAAGATATCAATTGGCGCTCACCACTCTGCCTCATGGACCTACAAATGTTGAAGGTCACTTCTTCATTGTTCAACCAAAATTTCATCTGCCCCTTTTCCATACCAAACTAAGGCTCTACCTGTAGTAAGGAATAGCCTCCCAAGAATAATGGGCACTTCAAAATCGAGTTCACAATCAAGAATAACAAAATCTGCCAGAAATATGAACCACTCAACTTTTACTAGAACATGGTGGAGTATCCCTATAGGCCATTTTATCTTTCGATCAGCTATCAGTAGTCGCATTGTAGTGGGCTTTGGATCACCTAAACCCAACTTCTTGTAAATCGAGAGGGCCATGAGATTTATGCTTGCCCCCAGATAACATAATGCTTTCGCAAAATGTAATAACTTGATTGTACAAGGAATAGTGAACGCACCCGAATCTTCTTTTTTTTGGACCAAAGATCTTGTAGAAATAGCACTACAATACTCCATTCTATCATCATCCACAAAAGTGACTTATCTTCTCTTTGTAACAAGATCTTTCATAAACATGGCATGACTGCGTATTTCTTCTAAAGCTTATACCAAAGGGACATTGATAGAAATATTCTTCAACATTTTTATAAAACGCCGATATTTACCATCCTCGGTATTTTTCACTAATCTCTGAGGAAATGGGGGTGGTGGTCTGGGCATGGGAGTTACCTTTTTAGGAACTTCAGCATATTTTCCAATGTTATATTCTACTTCACCATAAACCTCTACCACTTTTATCATTATCTTTTATCACCTTTTTCTCATTAGACGCATAGGTGTGTCAATGGTTTGCTTACCACCACGAGTAGTGATTGCCATACAGTGTCCATTATTTTTATGATTTTGGACAGTGTTGCTAGGAAGAGTGCCCGGTTGCCGTGTGTTCACAGTCGCAGATAATTGGGTCATTTGTTACTCAAGATGCTTAATCGATATTGCATGTGGATCGACTTTCTGCCCAATACCCGCTAAATCACTCCTCAACTCTTTAGTGTGCTCATCTATAGCATCGAACCTCCTCATTATTTTGTGCAACATATCCTCAACTCGTGCCATTCTACCTCCACTATCACTAGGTGTAACTTCACGATTTTAGAGGAGGAACATAGGGCCCATTCCTATCATTTTTGTTACCATAGTTACCCATGTTGATGTTGTTGTCGCGGTTATAATTTCCATCTCCGACCTTGGTTTCCTTGACCGTGGACACAATTCTCCTAATTTTAGCCTGGGGCACTCGGTCAAACACCCCCTTCTGCTCATTTACCGCATAGGAATCCTCTTCATAATAACATTCGTCATTTGGTTGTGGTTGTTTAAACAAGTAGTTAACTACATTTTTGTTTTTTGCACCCCAAGTGACATGTTTTAATACCAACCCAAGCTCAGTTCTCATCTGAGCCATTTCTTCACGAATCTCATCTGTGGCTGGATTGTGTGTGAATTGCAATGCTAAGGTATTTCTTCCAGTATCTGACTTCCTAGTACTCCAAGCTTTATTATTCCAAGAGATTTTCTCTATCTTTTCGGCAATCTCGGCATAAGGACCCTCCCCATAAGAACCACCCGCTATAGTATCCAATACCGATTTATTATTATCATCCTATCTGCGATAGAAATATTCCTTTAGTGACTCATAATCTTTGTGGTGATTGGGGACACTTGTCAAAAATAAAGTGAATCCATCCCAAGAACTTCTAACTGACTCTCCTGGTAGTGCCACAAAGTTGTTCACTCTGTCTTTGTGATTTAGTTTCTTGGAGACCGGGTAGTAAAGTTCTAAGAAAACATTCCTTAGTTGGTTCCAAGTTAAAATTGAGTTATAAGGGAGCTCACTGAACCAAATAGCAGCCTTTCCGGTAAGTGAGAAAGTAAATACTCTTAGCCGTGTTACATCCAAATCCAAATCAGGCCTCCTTACACAACTTTTACAAACTTTTCTTACCTTAGGTATATAGGCATATGGGTCCTTATAAGGTAGACTTGAAAAAAAACCTCTAGCAGTGAGCATTTGCATTAGACTACTACCACAAAGGTGTGGCCTTGTGGCAGAGGGGGCAACACAAGTGGCCCATCAGAGTCTGCAATATTATCATAGCCTATGTAGTATTATTGAGGACGTGGAGCGGGATTTTGTCCCCTTTGTTGATTTTCAACGAGATCATATGACCATGAACATCAATTGGATCTTGGATGTTGTGGTTTAGATCATCATCATTAATACCCATGTTTCGATTAATATTGCGTAATGTACACTCTAATTCGCGATTCTAGGGAAACAAGGGTTCTCTTCCTCTCTGTGTGTTTGGCATACAAGGAAGTTAGTTCGGCAAGTATAAAAAGAACAATAGAAATGTAAAATTGAGAAAATTTTGATTAAACTTTAGTAAAAAGTTTAAGTTTATCTTAAAGCTACTTTCCCCGGAAGAAGGTGCCTTAAATTGATATGCTCCAACTTAATTCTCAAATAAGAAGTAAAACGTTCGTATCACGTAAATAACCCAACTAATGAGGTTGGGATCGTTCCCACGAGAAAAATAGTTCAGACTTGACGTTATTCTACTATTACTATTATTTATTCAATTATTTTCCTAGAAAAAAAAATAAGGTGGGGGTTATTTGTAAATTAATGATAATAATTATTTAAATTTAAGTAATGAACTAAATAGGTTCAAATTGTAAAGCTTAATTAATTAATAAAAGTAACTACGGCTTAAGTGTTCCCCACAGGTTCCTAACTTCATAATTCTAACTATAACAATTCTTTCCTAGTATCTTATAAAGTTATAAGTTATGTATCTCTACATACTTGGTCCGACATGTGGAAAATTTCACTCCGAACCTTTATTCGGCTACGTGTGTTTCTATACTAACCTTACCTTTACGTCATATTATTCATTGTACACTAAATCTATGTTGATAATTCTTTTCTTATTACCTACCTCCTTGGTCTGGCAAGTAGCATTAAGGCGAGTTCTAACGTTGTCCATCCATTAAAAAGACTTCTAAATGAATGAATTATCAACACATGCAGGACACTATTCTAGAATTGCTATTTTAGTTAGTTGTACCTAATTATTTACCCATGGTTCCCACAACCCTCGTTATGGATTTTTGTTACCCATGGTCATAATCACACTATTCATATATTTAATATAAGAATTCATGAACTTACATTGATGAGGAACAATAAAATTCAGAAATTCACTTGATTAATCAACAAAAGAACCAACAATAAATTCAAGAAAAAGTAAAACAATTGCTGAAATTAATCCTTCAAAACTTGAACAAGAGAACTAAAGATTATCCATAAGTTTAATTATCAAAAATTCTCTTATCAAAAAGACTACTATCGAAAAGTCTAACCCCAAAAACTACATTTTTTTAACTATTTATAATAAAAACAATAAGCTAATAAAAGAAGGATTCTAATAATTGAAAATCTGTGAAAAACTCGTCTGGGTCGACGGACCTCGTGACGGACCGTCGTAGTCACGATAGGCCATCATGGCCTCCGTCGTCCCATTCATCACAAATTGTTCTGTTGTTGTCTTCATTACCCTCAACGGACAGGTATGATGGACCTTTCCAAGCATGCTGGTCCATCGAGGGTCTCCGTTCCATAGTAGTTTAACTTCTTGGAATTTGGGTATTGGGACTACTCTCTGATTATCACGACGAACCAGCAGGACGAACCGTCGTGGCTATGATGGTCCATCTTGGACTTCTTTAATCCCACACTAGGTAAGACTTCCCCATCTTCCTTCAGTAGATACACTACGATGCCACCTACGGACCATGACAAGCTTGACAGACCGTTGTGGGCTACGTTAATGGCCTATTCTGTATTTCTCGCTCAATAACATTCGCGTTCATATTTGGACAGATTTCCTTCAAATAAGGAGAAACTTACATAAAAATCAATACAAAAAAGGCTTTTGGACACACATTAAACTTAACGAAAAAGCATTAAAAATATCGTGAAACAACCGTACATCAACCTACCACTTGGATGATAGAATATCGAAGTCTTCCTTCAAATCATGTCAAATCAACTTCAACGATCGGAACATAAAATTTTTGGAAAAAATTAAGAAAATGGGGTTAGTACCCCACATTTACTGAGTATGAGATATTATGCATATACACAAGCAAAACATGCTAAAAAGGGACTTTTTATTAAATTATGCTAATTTAACCCTTTTTGGGCTTAATGCAAAGTCATGTAAATCATATTAATCAACAAAACATATTTACTATCCCAACAAGTAACAATTATCCAAACACCCTCAAAATGGCAAGTTACTACAAGCCTAACATAAAGGAATAATATCACAAAAATTAATAAGATTTAAGAGTATCATAATAAGCAAGACACTACTCACAACTTCTTTTGAAGTCAACAAGTGCAATGACCAAGCAAAGCCCCATAATCTTACTCAATCAAGTATCGTCAACAAGAAAATATAACTACTGTCAACTTTATATTTAATGGCATTCAGTCTTACATTTCATATTATATTATCATTACAACCTAAAGCTTATTTATAAATGAACTAATCAAAATATACTATCACTAATATGACATGATCATTATACATATATATACAGCATATATTATTATAATATAAGCGTATAAGAACGTTCTCCAAAGACTCACTTAAAAACTAACTAGTGCATTGTCTAGACAGAGTCCCATTCCCCTACCTAGACAAAGCTAGACCCATTATGTTATCCAAGTTAGAGTTCAATTCCTTTAATTTGTTTTAACATTTGGGAACATCTTGCCCTAACAAACATAGACCACATGAACTATTGTGGAATCTAGTGTTATAAAACCCTAAAATGAAAGAAGGCGGAATACTTGCCAAGGTAGTACCAAAACAAAAAACATGGCAACTATGTCGATCCACTAGATAGTATTCCTATGGTTCAATAGTTCAAAAAATAAGAGATATAGTTGGGATCCTCTTTATGTGCCATGCATTATGATCTCCAATATCAAGAGTAATGTAGTGCCCTACCTTCCGTTCGTGGCAAGGGACATTCCTCTATCTAATTCACCCGGTGCTAAGCTAGAGATCCTTTTTGAAATGTCTTTAATCCTTTAATTATCAATCATATAATAATTTAGGCCATAGGGTCTACCCCCATTATAATCATCATAATTAATAGCTCAATAACAATTGTGAGAATTTAAGTCTTTTAATCAAAATTCATATAAAGGAGGTTAAAACTTTAGCATTTCATAACATTTTAAGGCAAATTGATAATTTTCACCATCCATATAGCACATACACCTTTATAAACCATAATACATAGTCAAGACATATCAATTCTACATTATACCTCCCTATAATCTTAATATAAGACATACTTCAATGTAATATCATAGATTAACCACAATTAATAACAACTGGAAATAAAGATAAAGATTCTAAGATTTACCAAGTATTTGTCATAGTCTAATATCAAGGTCTTACCATAAACCCCTAGCTCAATTAAACTTGGGAAGTAACATTATAACACAACGATAATCAATAGAATAATAAAGCCAATTGCATCTCTATAACACACTTAATGTTTAGATCACAACTTGAGGCAAGATACATAGTCTAATTTAACATTACAATTCATCTTAATTCAACAATAATAGAACCATAGGATAGTAATCTAATTAACAACCAACTCAATTGTGTATTCAAGATACAACATAGGCTAAGATCACTAACTAGGGTTAGGGATAGAGGATTATGTTCATAAATTTGACCAGACCGTCAATAATTAACATAAACAAGTTAAATTAGATGTAAATCTACTTAAACCCTAAGAATCCACTAACAACACCATAACTTCAATTTTTGAATGAAACCTTTAAGAAAATACAACTTTTTGAAATCCATTTTTTAGGAACCCTTTGAGGAAAGGATCTCAAAGGTGAAATAAGACAGAAGGAAGATAGTTTATTTTGAGAGTTGGCTTTAGGTTAATAATGGTTAAGGGTATTTATAATAGTCTTAATTAAGTTAATTAGTTTCGCTTTAACCACTATCTAACCCCTAAACCATTTAATTATGTTAAATGAAATCATTAAAATCCATCAATAAAATTTGACAATCATCCATGAGACCCCGTCGACAGTCTAGTTGTGGGTTGACGGACTGAACCCCCTCCGTCATACACTTCCGTCGTCTTTATCAGAGAGTTTGCATGCGAGCCTTCCTCCAAAAATAATTTCTGAGTATGGCATGACGGTGGCCTCGATGCCCTATCGGGACTATGACGCCTTGGTGTCCCATTCTGTCGAGTGTAACAGGAGCTAGATAAACAAGGTCATTCACAATCTTTCTAAGTGAGGAAGCACGGTGGCCTTTGAGGCATCGTCAGGCAAAATACGGACCATCGTCTGCCCCATCGATGCACACTGTTAGTCAATGTTGTGTGAAACTGCAGAGGTTCTCCTTGAGGTCACTTTGTTTGTCCTTAGAGAGTCGTACCCAGAAGTTCCAAATCATGAAACTACTCAAACATCCATTAGCTACCTTTCCACCTATTGTCGTACATATTCGACTCTAAAAGTTAGTAAAAAGGCTAAGGACACTAACATCTCTTAAAACCAAATTCCCGTACATTTTGGTTCTTAAACCTTATAAATGACCTATATTCATTAACAATGGACTTAGAAACAGTTTTTATACTTTTTGACACATATGTTAGGACCTTCCACGAGTCTTGGATTTTCAATGTTATACATTATCCCTCCCCCTCCTACCCCTTAGGAACATTCGTTCCCAAATGACACTAAAACTCTCCTATAGGAAGGAGTACACCCAAGACTAGTAGCCAAACCAATCAACAATATCAATTTAACAAAAATCATATCACCTCAACAAAGGAAATATCAAAACTCATATTACCACTCCAATGGCTCAAAAAACCTTATCATGGGGCATTTCTTTTGCACAACATATATGAGCTCAACATACATCATATGAGTAAATTCGTACAAATTTCAATATAACACCCTATCATTTCATGAATATTAACCATATCAAAATGCACAACATAACTCAAACCAAGAAAAACCAAAATTTCAAGTTTTTGAACAGAAATACTACAATGACTTCACTGAAAGACTTATTGTAAGGTTTTCCAAATTGTCATTTTAGCAACATTGCACCAAAAAATCAAGAACACAAATATTTTTCGTAATTATATATTTAAAAAGAAATCCTAACCTTCATTTTAAAAAAGATGAGGATAACGGGATTTCATATCCTCCTCGGCCTACAATGTAGCACCCTCAACTAATTGATTTTTACATAACATTTTTATGAAAACTACCTCTTTATTCCTCAACTCCTTGACTTGCCTATAAAGAATTTGAACGGAGACTCCTTATAAATAGACGTTTCATTAGGAAGTTTTAGATCATAGGCAACTTGCAAACCCATTGAGAGATTTCATAGGAAGCAACATACCAAGGACTCAATTTCCCTTTCATGCCAAACCTTACAACCCCTTTCATTGGTGAAATAATTAAATACACATTATCACCTTCTTTAAACTCCAAATCCCTTCTCCTATTATAGGCATAAGTCTTTTGCCGACCATAAGCCTTTTTCAACTGGTTTCTTATGATATGAATCTTTTCCAAAGTCTTATAAATCAAGTTAGGACAAAGAATCGATGACTCAACAACTTCAGACAACCTTATAGGAGACCTACACCTCCTACAAAACAAGGCTTCATAGGGAGCCATGGAATGGATGTATGAAATTTATTGTTATAAACAAACTCCACCAAAGGCAAGTTCTTATCTCAATTTCCTTTAAAATCAATAATGGAAACTCTGAGCATGTTCTCAAGGGTTTGAATAGTGCGTTCCACTTGACCATCCGGTTGAGGATGAAAAGCGGTACTCAATTTTACCCTAGTTCACAAACCTTCTTGGAATGACCTCCAAAATATAGATGTGAATTGTGCACCCCGATCCGAAATGATGGAAAACAGAATACCATGACAACACACAATCTCATCTATATAGATCTTTTCAAAGTATTCCGCCTAATATGTGGACTTGACGGGAATAAAATAAGCAGACTTAGTCAATGTATCCACCCCCTCAGGAGAAATAATCATTCAACTCTCTAAGAACCAACTCTCTCAACTCCATCAAGGCTATGTCAAGGTGTTGTTTGGACTTCACCTCATCTGGAGCACTCTCCAACCTCACCCCAACGCAGCCGACCTATGAAATTTCCTGGATAGGTCATTTTGGCTTCATGAAGATGGGATACACTACCCATAGTCATCCGATTTAGGGCATCCGCAACTACATTAACATTGTTGTGGTGATAAATGACACTCAAATCATAATCTTTCAGCAACTTGAGCCACCTTCTCTATCTAAGATTTAACTCCATTTGGGTAAATACATATTAGAGACTCTTATGATCAGTAAAAACATCCAAATTAATTCCATACAAATAATACCTCAAAATTTTCAAAGCAAAGACCACATCATCTAATTTGAAGTCATGAGTGGGGTAATTCTTCTAATGTACTGTTAGTTGACTTGAGGCATAATCTATCCCCTTACCGTTTTGCATAAGCACACACACCAAACCCACTCAGAATGCATTACAATACACCACAAAACCCTTTGTAGCCTCCGATAAGGTTAACATCGGAGCGAAAGTAAGGTTATCTTTCAATGATTGGAAGCTCTTCTCACATGCCTGCGACCACTAAAACTTTATACTCTTTTGGGTCGAAGTAGTCAAAGGAGACGCAATGGACGCGAAACCATCCACGGACCTCTGATAGTATCCTGCTAAACCCAAGAAACTCCTAATGTCAATTGGAGTCAATAGTCTAGGTCAATTTTTCACCGCTTCAATTTTCCTTAGGTCTACTCTAAATCCTTCACTAGAAATGATGTGCCCAAGAAATGTAACTGATCTCAACAAAAATTCACACTTACTATATTTGGCATACAATTGATATTATTTAATGGTTTGCAACACTACCATCAAACGGCACATATGATCATCTTCATTCTTTGAATATATGAAGATATCATAAATAAAGACAATGAAAAACGAATCTAGGGAATTTAAAAAAACTCTATTCATCAGGTCCATAAATACTGCCGGAGCATGAATGAGATCGAAGACATGACCAATAACTCATATTGCCCATACCTAGTCCAAAAGGCCATCTTGGCACATCCTCCCCTCTCACCCTGAGTTGATTATACCCCGACCTCAAGTTTATCTTTGGAAAGTAACTCGACCCTTAGAGTTGGTCAAATAAGTCATCAATCCAAGGGAGAGAGTATTTATTCTTAGTGGTGATCTTGTTGAGTTGGCGGTAGTCAATACACATTCTCAAAGACCCATCCTTCTTTTTGAGAAATAACATCGGAGCACCCCATGGAGATATACTAGGTTTTATAAAACCTTTGTTAAGCAAAATCCTTGAGTTGAGCCTTCAAATATTTCAATTCGGCCAAAGCCATCTATTATGGAGGGATTGAAATGGGTTTTATTTTCGGTAACAAATCAATACAAAAATAAATTTCTCATTCGGGAGGAATACTGAGAAGGTCATTATTAAAAACATCTGGAAATTCACTCACTATGAGGACCGACTCAATAGGAGGAATTTTGGAATCCAAATCTTGGACTTTTACTATATGATAGAGACAACCCTTTGAGATCATTTTACATTCGTTTAGACAAGATATGGTACAACCTCTAGGAATAGAATTTCCCCCCTTCCACTCAATAACAGGTTCATTTGGGAAGTTAAACCTCACCACTTTCGTCCTACATACAATGGATGCAAAACCTGCATGCAACCAATCCATACCCAATAAAATATAAAAATCAAGCTTATCAACTTCTACTAGATCAACATAAAAAACTATATTGGGCAATGAAATAGGAAAATTTCAATAGAATCTTTTATCAACAACTCACTCTCCCACTTGAGGGGACACTAGAAATGGCTCATAAAAAATATCGGGTAAAACATCGAAATTTTTAGCTACTAGTGGTGAAACAAAGGACAAAGTAGCACACGGATCAAGTAAAGCATGCACATCAAGAGTAATGATTTTTACCAAACTTTCCACAAGTTAGCTTCTCCTTTGGTGAATAAAAACCTTTTCCCTTCTTTAATTTAGGGTTACACATCCTATCACCACTAGCTCTTGGGATTTTTGTAGGGACTTTATTTGAACCCCACTTCTTAAATTTAAGCTTATCTTGTATATCAAGCCTATTTTTTGAGGATCCTCCCTCAAATGACCGAGCCCTCTTAGCATCTCTACTTTTCCTCTTCTCTCTTGCCTCTTCAACCCTTCTTGCGTAGACCATAAGATGAGAAATATTAATGGTAATATATTATGGCCGATTGGCATTCATCTTGTAAGTCTTTTGACACCCCCATCGCAAAACGGCTCATCTCGTCTCTACGATCGGAGACTAAAGAAGGAGCATATTTGTACAACGTAACAAATTCCGAAGAATACTGACGAATACTCCTCCCTCCTTGGCAAAGATTGATGAATTCCATGACCTTCTCCTCCCTCATCTCTCTACGGAAGAACCGATCTACAAACGCCGCCTTGAAGACCGACCAAGTTACCGGACCACCCCAAATGCCTATTGTCCCTCCAATGAACATACAAAGTTTAGTCCACATCCTAGAGTTGATATGAATAAAAATTGGCCTTCTCACTTGAAGTCACGCCCATAGCATATATCACTTTATATACCTCATCAAGGAATTGTTGAGGGTCTTCATCAACCTTAGACCCATAGATAGTAGGAGGGTTCATCTGAGTGAATTACCTTATACGGATTATGCTCGGGTAGTCATAGCTTTATCCATTTGATCAATAATATCCCTCTTCTCTGCCTGCATCATAGGTGGAGGGTTTGTCGGGGCTTGATAAGCATAAGCATTCTTCTCAAGTGGAGGAACTTGTTCACCATGGGGAGGAGCTCCAAAATTTGAAACTTCCTCCTCAAGTCTTCGAGTCTCATTCCATTGAGTTCTCATGCTTACTATAAGCACATAATATGATTTGATAGAAAGCCAAACCGTTAGTATTCTCTATTGGCACGATATAAGATTTCTATGAAAGAGAGTTATTCCTAAGCATCATATAGGTTCCTACTCATAATTGTGGCGCACTTCACAATTATGAAAACAAACCAACATAGACGTGGTTGAGACAGACGTCAACATAAAGGATATTCAATCTCATGCTCTGATACTATGTTTGTCACATCCGGGCTTACCCCCTAGACATAACCGGCGTCATCGTCCTCTTTGAGGAATAATACAAGCCTCTTAGTCTTACATCATTGCGTTCATCAATTAAAAATACGGAAGAATTTAAAACTTTTCAACTACTTCTAATTGGAGGCTTACATAGAACTCTACATACACATAATCATAATAATATCCAGTATACATAGACTAGTTCGTATAAGAAGATGAAATATTCTTCTACTATTATTTCACACATTTATATAGTAAAGAAATAAAGTCATAATTTCGTGTCATCTCATAAAGCATCTAAATGAGGACAATAACATTGGGCATATCCCTACATCAATAAAAGTAAGCTGAATATAGGCTTTATACAACTTTGTCTCAAATAGTAAATAGAGTCAATACAAAAGTTGTAGTATCTATGTAACTTTACAAAGATAAAATTGGGACCTTCCTTGGGAAAAATAAGGACCTACCACTTTGATGATAGAATATCGATGTCTTCATTCAAATCCCCTCGAATCAACTTTAATGACCGGAACCTAAAATATTTGGGGGAACTTGAAAAATGGTGTTAGTACTCAACATCTACTAAGTATGAAATCTTCTGCACATACAAAAGCAAAACATGCTAAAGAGGGTCTTTTAATTACAACATGCTAGATTACACTTTTTTGGGCTTAATGCAAATTCAAGTAAATCATAATAATAAACCAAACATGCTTACTATCCCAACAACTAGCACTTATCCCAACACCCTTAAAATTGTGAGTTACTACAAACCTAACATCAATGAATAATATCAAAAGAATGAATAATAGTTAAGCATATCATAATAACCAAGATACTACTCACAAGTTCTTATTAAGTAATCAAGTGCAATGACCATTTAAAGCCCCATAACCTAACTTAATCAAGTATCCTCAACAAGAAAACATGACCGCTGTCCAACTATACATTTCAAGGCTTTTAGGCTTACATTTCATCTTATACTATCATTATAACCCACTGTGTATTCATAAATTAACTAATCAACATATAGTATCAACAATATAAGATCGTCATCATATATATATAGACATCATATATTATTATAACATAATCATTTATTAGCCTCCTTCTAAGACTCCCCTCAAGACTAACTAGTGCAATGTCTAGGAAGATTCCATACCCATACCTTGACTATGTTAGAGCCCTTAGGTTATCCAAGTTAGAGTTCATGTCCTTTAATTCGTTTAAAATTTTGGGAACATCTTTCCATAACCGACATACACCACTTGAGCTAGTGTGGAATCTTGTGTCATAAAACCCCACAATGTAACAAGGTAGACTACATGCAAAGGTAGTACCAAAACATATAACATAGAAACTACGTGGATCCACTAGTTATTATTCCTATGGGGGAAACATAGATAAAGAGTTTAAAATTTTGGTAACATCTGGCCGTAACCGACATAGTCCACTTGAGCTACTGTGGAATCTTTTGTCATAAAACCCCACAATGTAACAAGGCACACTACTTGCAAAGGTAGTACCAAAACATAAAACATAGAAAGTACATGGATTCACTAGCTATTATTCCTATGGGGGCAACATAGTTAACGAACTAGGTTATTTAGTTGGGATCCTCTTTATGCACCATGCATTATGATCTCCAATCTCTAGAGTGATGTAGTGCTCCTACCTTCCCCATGTGGGAAGGGACACTTCTCTATCTAGTTCACTCTGGCTAAGCTAGTGTCCCTTTTTGAAATGTCTTTAATCTTTTAATCATCAATCATTATTTAAGTTAGGCCATAGGTTATAACCATTGTATAATCATTATCAACAATAGCTAAATAAGAAGTATGTAAGTTTAAGTCCTTTCACCACAATTCATCTAAGTCAGGTTAACATTTCAAGGCACGTTGATAGTTTTTTCCATCCTTATAGCACATACGCCTTAATCATACTCACAACATAGTCAATACATTTCAAATCAACATCCTACCTCCCAATAATTTTAATATAAAGCACACTTCAATGTAACCTCATAGCTTACAACAATTAATCACAATTGCAAATAAAGATAAAGATTCTAAGATTTACCATGTCTTTCACATAGTCTTATATCGAGGTATTACCATCAACACCTAACTCAAACCAACTTGGGTAGTGATATCATAACACAAAAATAATCAATTCAACAACAAGGCCAATTGCATCTCTTTAACACAATCAGATACATTGGCTAATTTCACATAAAAACTCAAAACCTAAATTACATCTCAAGAACTAGCATGATGGGCCTATAGTCTGTCTTAATTCAACCATTATATAACCATAGAATAGTAATCTAATCAATAACCAAATCAAGTGAATGATCAACATACAACATAGATCAAGATCACTACCTATGGATACGGATAGATGAACATGTTCTTCAATTTCACCAAACCATCAATAATTCTCATAAACAAGTTGAATTACATGTAAATATACTCAATATAAACCTCACAATCAACTAAAAACTCAATCCATAACTTCAATTTATAATTTAATGAAACCCACAAGAAAAATCAACTTTCCAAAGCCATATTGAAGAAACACTTTGAGGAAAGGATATTAAAGGAGAATAGAACCCATACATTAATGTTTCTCAACAATTTGATAAAAATCCACCCTTTTTAACCCCCTCCTGACCCTAGTTATTTCTAGCCTTCAGTGGTGAGTTCTTATAGAGAGAAATAAGAGAGAAGAAAGAGAATTTATCATTAGAGTTGGCTTTAGGTTAATGAGGGTTAAGGGTATTTATAGAGGAACTTAATTAAGTTAATTAGTTTCCCTTTAACCACTATGTAACCCCTAAACCATTTAATTATTTTAAATGAAATCATTAAAATCTATCAATAAAATTCAACCCTCATCGATGAGACCCCGTCGACGGTCTCTCGGTTGGTGGAAGGACAGCCCCACCTCCATCTTGCACTTCCGTCATCTCTATCAGAGACTTTGCAGGTGAGGCTTTCTCCAATTTTTTCTAGTATGGATGACGGTAGCTTCGACGCCCCGTCGTACCCTTATGTCGAGTAAAACATTTACTATATAAAGAAGGTCCTTCACAATCTTTCTAAGTGAGAAATGGCAATGGCCTTCGAAATTTCATCGGGCCACTTATGGACCATCGTCTACCCCGTCAATTCAAATTGCCAATCAGTGTTGCATCACACTATAGGGGTTCTCCTAGAGGTCTCTTAGTTTTCCCTTAGGAAGTCGTACCAAGACGTTCCAAATCATGAAACAACTCAAACACCCATTACTACTTTTCACCCATTTTCGTACATTTCTTACTCCTAAAAGTTTGTAAAAAGGCTAAGTCACACTAACATCTCTTTAAATTATCTTCCCAGACATTTTGGTTCTCAAACCTTCTAAATTACCTATATTAATTAAAATGGACTTAGAAACAGTGTTTATACTTTATGAAACCTATGTTATGCTTTCCCATGGATCTTGGATTTTGAGGTGTGACAGTTAGACTCTAGTTAAACTAGGTCATCTTTGGGGTCTTATAGTAGACTTGGTACAACTTCATATTGTTGATTTTGATGTCATCTTCGGAATCGAATGGGTGCAATCATGTTTTTCTCCTATAAATTATAGAACAGGGGTGTTTAAGTTCAATTTTCCAAATGAACCCATTTTAGAGCAGAAAGGGTTAAATTCAATTCCTAGAGGTCGTATCATTTCTTGTTTAAAGGCTTTATAAGATTACTCTCTAAATGGTGTATATACCATATTGTAAGGGTCAATGAACTGGACTTCAAAACTCCTTCTCTAGAGATTGAACCTGTAGTGAACAACTTAACATAAGTCTTTCTCGATGAATTGCCCAAAATCCCTCCAAAATGGGAAATTGATTTTAATATTGACTTATTGAGGATATGACCTCCACTTTAATTCCTCATTATTTTATGGCTCGGGGAAATTGAAATATTTGAAGGTGAAACTCAAAGAAATAGTATACGAAGGCTTCTTTCGACATAGTATTTCTCCATGGAGTGCTCCATTGTTGTTAATAAAGAATAAGGATGAGCCCTTATGATGTCTAATTTTACCGCTATAGGACCCCAAAATGAGATATGGTCTCTACAGCCTAACATGTTCGTTATAAGGGTATATGTTCCTTAAGTAGTTTATAATATGGTATTGAGGTAGTGTGTAAGTTTTGAGGTGATTTTGAAGTCAAACGTCAAGGGACGCCCAAGATGTGTAACGACTAATCACCTATGTGCCTCATGTGTGAATACATGCTTATATTTGTAT